>NC_140258.1:4425676-4553176 GCF_949987555.1 Borostomias antarcticus
AAGTGCTTAGGTGGGAGGATTGTTGTAGTAACAACAATTGTGTTGTGTTGTGGATTGTGTACTAACAACAGCATGTAGCAGGCACGTAGCTCGGGGGGAAATAGCTCGTAGCTATAGGTATGTGCTCATGCAGGCCCCTTGTCTGCTCCCAGCTGCCCTCGGTGGAAGGACGAAGGGATGGGTTAAGCGCAGAGAACATTAAATCCGCGACCCTAAATGCATGCGTGTGTGCGTACGCGTTTCTGTGTGTCGCCCATTGCACGTGTGTTGGGGTGTGCTGTATGAGAAATAAAGCCTTCTTCTTCACGTCTCCATGCTAGATTGTGATTGTTTTATGATTGGAATGCCGCCCCAGGTACATGCATGTGGACAGTGAGGATGATAAGAAAACTCACCGGCCCGTTGCTCCCAAAGAGGTAAGCGTCGGCTCCCGATAATCTGCCCACATCTCAGAAATCTAACCGTTTGCAGGACTAATTCAGACAATCTGATTTGATTTCCGCAGGCCCCCAAAAAGCTAGTCCGTTACCACAGCAACCAGGTGGTGACCACCAAAGGGGAGCGGTACCACATGGTCAAGAAGGAGGAGACGGAGGAGATGAAGAAGACTTACGTCAGCATCAAGCCTGCACGTAAATACCGATTCCATTGATGACTGGCAGCAGATGAGTTTATTGTTGTCTTTTTTAAGTATTGTCTGACATCGGGTCAAGATTTTATCCACTTTTTGATTGTTTTTAATTATTTGTTTTAATTTTCTATTTGCAAAGACAGGATTGACAGGCAGACAGGGAGGTACAGGTGGATGCAGGTTAACAACATGAAGAATATAGAAGTAGAGATATGTACTGTACATGGAGAAGATGACAGGTCGAATGAATGATTGTTGTAGGGAAGCAGCGTTGTGGAGTGAGTTTGGGCATGGAATTTCGATTTTCTCCACTTAAGGAAAAGTGTATTATGCTTCTTATTTTTTTAAATGTGTGACTATTTTCTGCCTTGTTTAAATACATGTCCTCTGCAGTGAGCCTCTGGCATCATTGCTTATGTCCATAGGTAAAATAACGTGTAAAATAACATGCCCATGAAACTTGAAATACCACTACACGTTATATTCGGTTAACACTTAATAACAACCCTTAATAAGCTATGTATAAACCATGTGTAGATCATTAAGGTTAAACAAGTGTTTTGTTAATGGTTATGAGTGATTAGCCTCATGCTAATGGATGATTAGTAAATATTTACGCTATAGCGATACTCCATTTAGTTTACACTTTCTCTTTTCACCATCTTTTTATTTTTTATTTATTAAACCTATTTATTTTACCAGGTAAGACATTAAGAACAGTTTCTTATTTAGAATGACGACCTGGCAAAAGGCACAGTCTTTTGAGGGGAAAGGGGTCGGGGAAAACAATCTCAGCAGGTCTGACTACAGTGAAGTTGAGAGTTGCAACCCTCAGTACTGTACTTTTAATACTTTGCTCAATGCACTGACAGGGTTCTTTCCATTGATCTGGCCATTATTTTAGTTCAACTAGCTCACTCAATTATTTTGATTGCTTATATTATAAGTCATAAGTTATAAGTCCTCCATCTTGAAATATACTTTCTGTCTATAATTGAAAGTGGAGGTTGCTCGTTCTGTGCTGAACCATACATGCAATATCAAGAGTTGCAAAACAGTTTTCAGTACTGTATGTTGTATACTTTGTTGAATGCACTGACAGGGTTGATCTGGCCATCATTTTAGTTCAACTAGCTCACTCAATTGTTTTGAATGCTTTTATTCACAAGTCCTCCATCTTGAAATATATTTTATGTGTAGAATTTAAAGTCACTACTACTGTGTTTGAATAATACAGATACAATGTGACCTCACAAGGTGGCTTTAACTCAATAGTTGAAAATCAATATTAAGTATTAAATTGCATGTTCTTTATTTTTTATATATAGATGTCTAGATTTTAAAGGATATGTTTCTGAATGTTAAGGTTGTATAGTGAAAGATCCATTTAGGTGCTCAGAGGGTTGGTTTAAATAAACAAAAGTCACCTTTTGAAGTTAAGGTGATGCAGATGACATGTTTATGTAGAGACAAATCAAATCAACAGCTTTAAAAAAATAAAATAAAAATAATTGTGCCCCCCCCCCAACTTTAACAAAGCTTGTGAGCCAATAACGAGGTATCATGTGTCAGGAGTCGTAATACTACGCTCACAAGCTTTTTTTTCTATATACATATGTTATCGATATCACCTTTAAACTAATCTCATGGATGTTTATAACTTGCATCACCACTCAGTTTGTATCATGTTCACCATTTCTGCTTTGCTCGTGAATTATGTTGGTGTCATTTTCAATTTATATAATTCATTGATTGTGAATTTAGATTTTTATTTAACCAGATATCTGCTATTTAGTCTTTAATAACCACTATAAAGTGAAATATAGATGCAGTTGTTTTGTTTGGTGGCATGATTATCACAGAATTCCTTTTTTGGATGGAGGAATGACACCCTCAAGTTGCTGTTGTCATAGATAAATGGGTATTCTGTATTTGGTTGCTGTTGTATGACCGTTTTGTCCATTATTATAGTAAAGGTAAATCTCCTCAATGGAATCTCATGCCTAGTTCTGCATTCACATTTCCCCCGTATTACCATATTTAAGCTTTGCTTTGAAAACAGAAAAAAGTTATCATTTGTTGTTGCTAAACTATTTTTAATAAATACTACACCTTTTTCTAGATGTGTTGTCCGTACTTAACTCCACACAAAAAGTTAATTTAATGTAACATTAGGTTCAACTGATAAAAGACAGAATTGTCAATTCGTTACACTCCGTTGAGATCTTCAGGTATCGATCAACTCCAGTGGAGTGGGCGGAGTCTGGACCCAGGCTAGGTTGCATTATAATGCAGTAGCAGTAGTTAGCATTCTGAAGTAGAAATGTAGGCTACAGTATGTTTCTTCAACATTCTCTTATTTAAATCATATCAACAAGAGTTTAAAGATTTTATTTCAAAGCCACTTGCACAACAAGATGTCATCTTTCAGCAGTCATTCATACCCAGCACACACCCAAACATGTGCAGGTCAGGAACTGAGAACAAGTATGCTATATTATGTCTTACAAAAAGACACCAACCAATGTACTGACCTAGACAAGTCTTCATGAAACCATGTCAAGGTGTTGCTTTCAAAGCTGCTTTGATGCAAATAAAAACCTGAAATGAAAATCCTTCTTCCAGCTGCTAGTGCAATGCCATAACAGGCACACTAGTACCAAGCATATACAGTACAGGTGCTAGGTTCAACAGATATACCAAGAGCAATCATACCTCTCAGACCTAACTGTAATAACAGTTGGTTTTACTGAAGAACTAGTAGTTAAATGCCATCTTAATATATAACCAACACACTCATAGATTAACAGTTAATATAAAACATGAGATAAGCACTGATGGCTGAAATGCTTTCTCTCCCATACCTAACAAACCAAAGGGCATTCCTTCCCAAAGGAGAATATATCTTCAGAGACACATTGCTTCAAAACAAAATTTAATTTGTGTACTTGCATACACACTGACACCATTTCCCCAACACTGCTAGGCCAGACCTTGAGCCAGACCAAGACCAGTCATCTCAGGCAAAATCCAGGTCTGGGACACAACATTTAATTGGTGGGATATTACATACAGACAGTACAGTATCTGGATCTGTTATTACTTTACTTTGGGGGCGGCTGTAGCTCAGTTGGTAGAGCGGGTCGTTCAATGATCGAAGGGTCAGTGGTTCGAATCCCAGCTCCGACTGTCCACATGTCGAAGTGTCCTTGAGCAAGACACCTAACCCCAAATTGCTCCCAATGTGCAGGTTAGCACCTTGCTGGGAGGTGGTAAACTGCGACTTGCTACTAGGAATGATTAAATAAAACACCGCATGAACTCGCACTTCCTCGTCGCAAATTCGGATATGTTTCTCAGCCCCCAGTTGCTCGAATGCACTAGATATAACTAGGTAACTGTGATATAATGGTATATAGATATAACTACTGTAGGTAACTGTGATATAATGGTATATAGCTGAATGCACACAGGTCGGAGGTAGGTATTTTGCCACTTGCGACTTGCCACCTCCGACCACAAACGAACTCACCATAAGTGCAGTCCATTTACCATTTAATGATAATGACAAATATGACATATTGGCAAAAACAACCAGTGTCAATGAGCTATTATGAGCTATCATTGAGCTATCATGTTAAGCCCTATTCCTGGCTTCCCTGGCATGTATCTGACTAGTACAGGTTAAAATATTTTTGTTTTGTGCAGTACTCGGCTCGTTGCTAGCTATGGGCACACTCATGGGGCACACTCGAAAAACTCTAAAAAGTATGATTCAGGAATTACATGGTTTATGCTTACCAAGCTCTGAAGTCGTCCTGTAAACACCATAGGTCCTTTCGCCTCTGCATTTCGAAACAACAGTAACTTGTAAACAGTACTAATTTCACCGAACATACAACAGCCATCCCTTCACGCTGTAAACCTCCGCGAAATTCATCCGAATCCGAATTCCACGGAGGTTTACAGCGATATTGACACAAAACTATGTAGGTCTACTGCACAAAACAGAAATATTTTAACCTGTACTATTCAGATACATGCCAGGGAAGCCACGAATAGGGCTAAACATGAAATTCAGTGTCCTTATCTTTTAAATATCTCCACAAATTCTAATCTCTTAAAGCAATACATAGCGTTTTCTCAGAACTGCGCCCCCACAGGCTCTGCGAGTAAGTGCACTGTCGTACTGTCGTAACTTTATCAGATTGTCATTTTTTTCTGGCCTCCTCTGTGATGTTTCGCTTCGGTTTTCTCACCTCCGCCATGATATCATTGAGCTATAAAGCCAAGCCCCCAGGATTCGAAATCTAAAGTGAAGGCCTATTGAACCGCGCCATCTTGGCTAGATTTGTAGTCATTTGGCTATTTCCGGTGACTTTTGACTTGCGCAGTTGAGCTTCTCTGGCCGACGCGCGTCCACGAAAAAGTTCACATTTATCTGAAATGTAGACGCACGTTCCCGGCTCTCTCGGCTCTCCCCGCTTTGATTTAGCAATGAAAACCGGCTTGCATATTAACCTGTTTTTGTCAAATATATCAATTGGAGAAATTATTTTTTCATCCAGGCATCTTAGTTTTAACAGGTTAAATATAACTGAACATGTTTCGTTTGCTAGTAGATGGTATTCATTCCGTTCGCGATAACGTTATTGCAGCCAGGCTAAATTCCTCCAGGGAGCCAGTGACCAGCGAGTTGAAGAGCTTCACTCCCCGCCAGCAGGAGCTTTGGCCGCGGCTACCGCATCTCGGATAACCCGCTGAGTTCGTGGCTGCTATTTCACATTCGCCCTTGATCAATCCCAATACCGATCCATGGTAATAATGAATCAATCGTTCAGATCAGATCGGCAGTGCTGCATGCATGTTACAACATCATTGTTAGCTTTATTAACATAACCATAGCCTACATTTATCTCTCTAACGTTAGGCTATCCATCTTACACCAGTCGGCCATTCGATAGCTGGAAGCGGTCAACGCCAACGTTGACTGAAAACACCCAAACTCAGTGTATCGTTTCATCTTCATGCTACACATCAACTCCTTTACATTGTATGTGAATAAATTCCTGTTATTCTAAAAATATCCCATTTCTGTCCATTCCTGGAAAAGGCTAATAATTGCTGTCAAATGATCACTCCAGTTTATCACCGTATCCCACTACCATTTCAACTATGCACAGGAGGTTGTCTTGTGGTCATTTTCATTAAAAAATGATTAGCCTGATCAGTTTGTTGTATGTATTAAGCCCTTTTTGAGCGGTATGCTTGTATTAATAGCTTATAGCTTGCCATACTCACCAACCTTGGGACCTCAGAAATAGGGAGCATTTCCAAACCAAATTGCGGGGGGGGGGGGCATTAAAAGCATTACAAATTAGACATTAAAAGCATTAAAACGAAATGTGAAACAGCATGACAACATACATATTCCTTGATTATTTGTATGCTGTGTTGTCCCGTCTGAGTTTGTCCTGTTCGTGATTAGTCTCGTGTTCCCACTCGATAGGCTTGCACCTTGACGTTGGTGAGTGGGCTTTAAACCAAGACGGGCCTTTGTGTATGTGTGTATGTATGTGGTTTGTGTTTTGTGTGTCATATTCTATTATTGAAATGTAATAACAGAAGCAGTGTGCCTCCTCTAATCCTCACAGCTCAAGCCATTTTTAGGAGACCAGTTCACACCTCAACCAGACCTGCTGCGGTTTAGGACCTGCTTTAAGCCCTTTTTTGTGGTGTCCGTTTTCTGTGTTCTGTGTCAAGTAAGCCAACCCACCTTCAATGCAGTGTAGCCTCCACATTTGAATGGTTACAGCAGTCTTGTCGTCTACAAGCAAGTCTCTGGCTTCGCATGGCAATTTATGTAGTATCATCCGAGTTCTACAAATGCTGTACTTTTTTGTACTGTAAGTAACCCCTCAATTATTCAATTTTACTGGGGAGCAGTGACCATAGCCTACTTGCCAACCCTCCTGACTTCCGCGGGAGATTCATAAATTTGAACTAGGTTGTGTAGTAGATAGGCTACAATAAATTAGGACAGATGCACATTTACTGAACAGCACAGACAAAAGTCGGACATTAAAAACAATTGCTCCATACACACATATATATATATATATATATAATGTTTCACATTTCGTTTTAATGCTTTTAATGTCTAATTTGTAATGCTTTTAATGCCCCCCCCCCCCGCAATTTGGTTTGGAAATGCTCCCTATTTCTGAGGTCCCAAGGTTGGTGAGTATGGCAAGCTATAAGCTATTAATACAAGCATACCGCTCAAAAAGGGCTTAATACATACAACAAACTGATCAGGCTAATCATTTTTTAATGAAAATGACCACAAGACAACCTCCTGTGCATAGTTGAAATGGTAGTGGGATACGGTGATAAACTGGAGTGATCATTTGACAGCAATTATTAGCCTTTTCCAGGAATGGACAGAAATGGGATATTTTTAGAATAACAGGAATTTATTCACATACAATGTAAAGGAGTTGATGTGTAGCATGAAGATGAAACGATACACTGAGTTTGGGTGTTTTCAGTCAACGTTGGCGTTGACCGCTTCCAGCTATCGAATGGCCGACTGGTGTAAGATGGATAGCCTAACGTTAGAGAGATAAATGTAGGCTATGGTTATGTTAATAAAGCTAACAATGATGTTGTAACATGCATGCAGCACTGCCGATCTGATCTGAACGATTGATTCATTATTACCATGGATCGGTATTGGGATTGATCAAGGGCGAATGTGAAATAGCAGCCACAAACTCAGCGGGTTATCCGAGATGCGGTAGCCGCGGCCAAAGCTCCTGCTGGCGGGGAGTGAAGCTCTTCAACTCGCTGGTCACTGGCTCCCTGGAGGAATTTAGCCTGGCTGCAATAACGTTATCGCGAACGGAATGAATACCTTCTACTAGCAAACGAAACATGTTCAGTTATATTTAACCTGTTAAAACTAAGATGCCTGGATGAAAAAATAATTTCTCCAATTGATATATTTGACAAAAACAGGTTAATATGCAAGCCGGTTTTCATTGCTAAATCAAAGCGGGGAGAGCCGAGAGAGCCGGGAACGTGCGTCTACATTTCAGATAAATGTGAACTTTTTCGTGGACGCGCGTCGGCCAGAGAAGCTCAACTGCGCAAGTCAAAAGTCACCGGAAGGCCAGAAAAGCACAACTGCGCAAGTCAAAAGTCACCGGAAATAGTCAAATGACTACAAATTTGCCAAGATGGCGCGGTTCAATAGGGCTTCATTGTTGATAGCGGCCAGTGAATGGAGTGGCTGTATCCAGTTCTATTAATACATCCATGTATAAAACGCATGATATCCATAGACGCCGGAATAGTTAGCTACTACTGTGTTGTTTAAGCACAACATTGCGCATGCGCACTTCGACTGAATGCTGCGTCCGGCGGCGCGAGCCTTTATATCCTTTTTATTAAAAGGTAATAAATGTCAATGTATTATCTTTCTGAGTAGACTGTTTGGACGATTCAGCTTACTTTTAGTAAATCCAATTGGAGAATTAGCACCAGACATGTTTGTAAAGGTCCAAATATCGCGATGTATTGCTTTAACAATAGCAATAGGGGATTGTACATAAGTGCATTCCATAGGGATGTTATTTAACAGTCTACAATCTCTGTAAATTTACAAACAACTCAAATGTCTAAATTGCCAAAGATTTGTAAATGTTGTTATGTAAAATTCAGATCTAGATATAATGTAGAGAGCATAACGTTAGCCACGTTTAGTAGAATGGAGTGACTCACTGCCTGTAGCTGTCAACAACAGCAGACCGTATGACTGGAAACCAAAGCACAATATGCAAGAGTGACCTGGAACAAGACATGCATGGGGTAAAACACCATTTAATTTAATTATGTAGCTGTTAAATGGGAGCTTCAAGCACCAGGCTGGACAATACTGCCAGTGGAGCATGCTCTAAGATAAACCAGTCATCTACCAGTGGTCATGTTATATCCAAAGCTCTGTCCATATCCCCCTTTACCATATATATTACCACTAGCTAGCATGTGCAATGCAATGTGCTTAGCATTAAATACAGTACAGTATTACCATGAATTAACAAGGTTTTTAGAGTAAATCTTGTGAGATATTATTTTTCAGGGTTATTACTCCAAGTCAGTTGTCTGTCCTAAATACAATGTGTGGTTGAGATTGAAATATTTGCGTTAGTACTTTCAAGTCCTGCCTGGGGGAGGGGGGGGGGTACCATTTAGAGTAATACACTGTCACTTTGTATTTAGCAAATCAATACAACTCAGCAATGATCAACACAAACAGATGTTACTTAAATCAAAACATTCAATTAAAATCAAACCAACACGTTTCTTCGGTGTTTGTTGGGGGGATACATTTCCCAAACAAGTCGTACAACAAATGCAAAACTTAAATAGATTGATCAGCCAAATAAAACGGAAATAACTGTCATCTTTACATCTGTGTGAGGCCAAACAAATGACTACTTTTCAGCTTAAAATTATACAACAAACGGTAGCGGGTATTCCACATTATAGCTCAAGTGTGTACTGACAGGCAGGGAGTAGGTCTATATATTCATTCTAGTTGGATGTGCCAACCCACCAAACACACCCATTAGTGGTAGAAAGTGCTTGAAAGAGAAGTTGCCCCAAACCATGGATCAAGGATCAGCTTATACTGTATCTACTTCCAAAGCCAACATTGACCATTAACAGACTTAATACCTGCACCAGTGATCTGGGTAACTACTCTAGTTGAGGTGCTTTAGGCTGTTTGGGTGGCAATTGTTTGGTGACATCACTGCTGTGGGGATAACCTCACTCCCAATAAAAGCATCCTGACTCTTCTGAGAATGTGTATTTAATACCCAGTACGCATTCCCAGCATAAGGACACTCCGTGAGTCACTACTGTCTTTCCTCTAATCTCCAATAAGCAGTAACCAGCCAAATCAAAGCAGTATGGAAGATTTGCAGTCTTTCAAAGGTGACCCAATATTGCCATGCAGTGGTAGCTCCACAGTCCAGGTCTGTGTACACACACACAAACACACATTCAACAGCAGTATGGCAACTGTTTTCAAAAGGAGACTAGCTGAATCCCTGGTCGTATCGCCCCTCCATCATCATGTGTAGCAAAGGACCCACCTGCCGATCATAAATAAACACCCTCATTAGACCTTTATTAAGACACAGTATAAAGACACTTACTGATGTTAGCTGATACTGTATTTGAACATTCTCCTCTAGTGCCCTCGTCTTTGTACCACATATCCCCCATCACTGTACTAAATCAGGTAAGCCATAAATATTCCCTCTTAATTGGGTTGCATTGAGGGTCAGCTTGCCACTGGGATGCCATGCGTGTAGCTATTCCCAAAAGATGGCCTAAAAATGGAGGAGCCATGGAATCCAACTCCTAGAGATGTTCTAGAAATGGAAGAGAGCATGTTCTACTTACAGCGTCCCCGTATAACAACAGTAGTATTTATTACTTTATTTATTTATTTAGTATATATATAAGTACTGTAAATGCTTACTTCTTGTGGGTCTCCTAGGGCCTCCCCCAGCATCTTCTCGATGTTCCTCATGATGGCCACCTTCTGGTGGGATCTAAGAGGGTACTCTATCCTCTTGGGCGTGGGGGCACCCTGGAGGAATTACAAATCAGCAAAGTGAGAATGAAGACCAATACAGAACACTTACACTTATGAATGCGGTGTGCTCACCTTGTACCAGAAGTTAACCGTGATCGTCACTCCGCCACTCAATAGGGATTCAATGTGATGCCACCTGAAATAAAAAATAAAAATAAAACATTCAGTTTCTCTCCAAGCAAGGTTTTATTTGTACAGTAATGCCCCAGGCAACAGCCGACAAAGCAGAATCTCTGGCCACAGTCGGAGTTGAAATATACCTCAACAGTAGCAGCGAGGAAGACACAGAGAGAGAGAGAGAGAGAGAGAGAAAGAGTGTGTGTGTGTGTATATATGTGTGTGCGCGTGTGTGAGAGCCAGCAGAGTAGACGTAAGCCTACAGGCAGCCTGGGGTAGAGGGGGCTGGAGGAGTTTGTAGCATTAAACAGCTGCTTGGCATTATTTCTCCCTCCACTGGCTTCAGCAGAGGGGAGCCGGTGGCGTGGAAAAGAAAGTTCTGGCTCGGCTCCTGCAGTGAGGCATGCTGGGATATGGCAGTTGGTCCTGGCAGGCAGCCGGAGGTCTGTCGGTCATGTCGGGCCACGGTCTAGCGAGTTAGGTTTCACCTTAGTCACGGTGGAACTACTGCTCTCTAGCATTTATGTGCGGAGAGGACAGGGGCGCGTTTCAAAACCATCGTATCGCTACGTTCATCGTGAGATATGTCATAAGCTCTCCCTCTAGGTGGCGCATCGTTTCCCAGAGCCTTCTTAGACTAAGGTATACCTTGGCTAAGGAGGCTCTGGGAAAAAGTGTGTCCGAAGGTACATGGTAAATTGAGCTTAGGATGTACCTTCTGAAGGCTCTCCCTTGAGCTGACGCGCTGTTTCCCAGACGCTTCTTAGCTAAGGTATACCTTACTTAAGGGATACTTTCCTAAGGGCGGTCTGAGCCCATCGTTAGCTGTCCCTTAGCGAGGCGCTCCGTGCTTTGTGTATACATCATGGCTGCATTACAACAATATTGTGTTTAATTCATAGGTAGCATATCCTGTCGTGTGGGAAATTTCAAAGTGCCTACCTGACAGGATATCTACCCATGAATTGAACATAACATAATGGTAGGTCATCCTGAGGCAGTAGACTCTATAACAACTTTTCAGAACACCGGTTGAACAAAATCAGTCACCCATTTACCTATCATAATCATCATCATCAGCTATCATCATTATCGTTTTTTTCCTGGGCTTTCAAGAAGTCCCAGACTAGGATTATAGGTCCCAAAAATGTTCTTTATTTTATATTTTGTAGACTATAATGTATGAATTGGAACTATCACATGGTCTTGCCTTGACTCTTAAATAGATTAGCAGATGTGCTTTAGTAGACTACCTTTTTGTTAATATTAAATTGGGGTAAAATCAAAATGATTATGAGAATGCTTGAAAACATCATCAACAAGGGACAGCTCCACTAACGATGTACCTTACAATGCATCTTAAGATGCCCACTAAGGGTTAGTCTGGGAAACACTCGTAGGAAAAACTGTCCCTTCGCCAAGATCCCTAGCTAAGGAACCTGGGTAGGACAGATCCCTAGCTAAGGAACCTGGGTAGGACAGATCCCTAGCTAAGGAACCTGGGTAGGACAGATCCCTAGCTAAGGAACCTGGGTAGGACAGATCCCTAGCTAAGGAACCTGGGTAGGACAGATCCCTAGCTAAGGAACCTGGGTAGGACAGATCCCTAGCTAAGGAACCTGTCTGGTGGCATTAAGTCCATACAAATGATCAAATGACATACAAAATGTCACATGATTTCATCATTAATGAACAGTCACACTATCTCTCAGTGGAACACTCAAAAGCACTTCTTACCAGTACATGGGGATGTAGAGCACCTCTCCCGGGCCCACCACAGTCTCATAGCCCACCACCTTTTTGAAATTGGGAAACCTTCCATAATCAGGGTTCTCAAAATCAACCTACAAATGTCAAAAGCAAACTTGCCGTTAGATAAACATAGCTCAGCTCCATCTCTTCACTTGAGAAAAGTGAGTTATATTTTTAGCTTAAAGTCGCACTGAAACAGACGTTTGAGATCATCTAACTTCCATAATTTCACGTATTTCCGACACAAACAAGCTATGAGGGTGGGACATATGTTTAGAGGAATTTGATTGGAACATTGACAAGTGGACGGGTTTTAAGAACTTTAGACAGATTCGATAGGATAGCGTTGATTGACGGCTGGATGTCTGAGATTATTGGCCTAAAATCGAAGGTACCTGTTGTCGTCATTGCACGTGACCTACCGTTTTCCAGGAAGTAAAAAATTATATACTTTGATATAAGATTACTACAAAAGTAGAATTTTGCAATTTTTTGGGCATACATCGTTGAATAGGTGAACACTATGACCAATTATGTGAACCAAAATGGGACAGAATGCTTTTTTCATTTCAGTGCGACTTTAAGTTGATGATAATTGCAACAATTACTACAGGTATTACTGAATATTATGCTATGTCATTTAAGTCAAGTGGATGAAGTACTACCCTGACCTTTCCTCTTAAGCACCTATTTATTTGCATTTAGCTGTTCTTGTACTTTGCCACTATATTAAGTTCTTAGTCACTTGTTTGGAATGAAGATACACTTGTATAGAAGTACATCTGACTACAAGCACTTTAAGTTGCTTCAGATACAAGCGTCTGCTAAATGACTGATGTAACGTAAGTGGCTAATCCCCCATTCTGTACAGTATTTCAGGGCGGTGTTTGCTGTTCTCTGACGGGATAGGCTTACCTGGCTCTGTCTGTCACAGGGGTGATGGACAGGAAAGGGGTAAAGACACCCAAACTGGTCAGGGGGAAACAGGATGCACCTTTTGTGCCCTTTGATCTGGGCAAAGAAGTTCTGCTGCTCGTCGTAGTGAGCGGGCGTCACGTTGCCTGCCACGAGGGGAAGGACACCAAAAACAAAGAGTGTGGCGTTACTCTCACCTCCCCATCCCCGGCGCATCACTCCAACAAACCATTCCTTCACTCTGAGATTCAACATCTGTTTTAATGGCCATGTACAGTATATGGTACACACACACTAGGAGTTTGTCTAGGGTAAAGGCATACGCTGTTGCAGACGACACAGGACAGGGTGCAGGACAGGACAGTTCAAGACGTGACAGTGCAAATGCAATACAAAAAAGGGCAAATACAAAATACAGTGCAATACACCAAAATATGATATACTGTTAAAAAAAACGGGGGCACAGTTGCAATGACAACATGACACTGACAAACAGCTGATGATGCACAGTCCCATACCCTCCATGCCTATGAGCAGCAGGTTGGAGGTCAGCTGTCCCCAGCTGCGCTTGGCTTGCTGACTGTTGATCCAGTTCCAGTTGAAGCCCAGGAAGTCCTCCACAATCCTCCTCCCCACCGTGTCGTTCAGTGTCTGCTGCAGGTACACCCTGGCAGAGTGCACACACAGACATTCAAACTAGTTAAGCATACTATAGCCTAAAGCACATTTTGCATTACAGAATGAGCATTTCCAGTCAACAACCATGCATTTCTTTCTAAACAGACAGGGTAATGCACATGTGGATCTACGTGGATATGATCTGTAATGGGTGTGGGCAGAGCTCAGTAAGTGATATGAGTGAGTGACTAGGCAATGTGAGGTTGGACTCCAGTTGTTCCCCAAATCCTCCTCTATAAATTAGAAGTCATTCTGCTGCTCACTTCCTTTCCTTCATCCCTGTCCATTACTTAGCACACAAAGGACAAACACCTCAATTAAATTATACCCCCCAAATGAAAAAGCAATATAATAATCTTGAATAAATTCATAACAGATGAGTTTGGTTCATACATCAACAGCAACAGTTTACAACAACAACAACAGTTTACCTCTCTCCTCCTAGTTCCTCCAATCTACGCATTTTGTCCACAAATTCTGGGAATTTCATTTCCGTTCGTCGAGACTTGGGGACAAAATTCTCAAAGTTGGCCATTTTCTTCTCGTCATAGTATAGGAATTTGTGGTTTTCAGCGGTGTAAACTGAGAAGTCTCCACTCCCAATGTTTTCCTGAAGGTAGCACAGGTCCCACTTCAGGGCCGGACACACTAGATCTGTGTCTGTCAGAATCACAGGCTCCTAAAAACAGAAAAATGATATGCTTCATGTGGATGCACTTCCCCTCATGCTAATGAACGCACAACTGTACTGCAAGTATAGTAATTTGACCCATGAATAGGATGTTTTGTTTTACTCATGAATCAAAGGGTAAGACTTATAATTCCCGTTGTAGTAAATATGGGTACCTTTACGGGAAAAGACTTGTTTTTGCTCGTAGTAAATAAAGACAACTGTTTTTAATAATTGGAAGCGCCTGAGTATGAGCAGGTCGTTTGCTGGCAAGGCAGCGGGTTGATGGTCTCTGGACTCCAGTGCTACGTGACTGAAGGGACGTGTGCTATGAGCGGGGCTGCCGCTCCTACTGCCGCTCCTACTGCCGCTCCTACTGCCGCTCCTACTGCCGCACCGCTCAGCGCACTTTGCGGTTTCATTCAAAAGTGCTCGTGAACAGGGCGGAAGCAAACAATCAAATACCCCAGGGTTGACTTCAAACAAATACCCCAGGGTTGACTTCAAACAAATACCCCAGGGTTGACTTCAAACAAATACCCCAGGGTTGACTTCAAACAAATACCCCAGGGTTGACTTCAAACAAATACCCCAGGGTTGACTTCAAACAAATACCCCAGGGTTGACTTCAAACAAATACCCCAGGGTTGACTTCAAACAAATACCCCAGGGTTGACTTCAAACAAATACCCCAGGGTTGACTTCAAACAAATACCCCAGGGTTGACTTCAAACAAATACCCCAGGGTTGACTTCAAACAAACAAATACCCCAGGGTTGACTTCAAACAAACAAATACCCCAGGGTTGACTTCAAACAAATACCCCAGGATTGACTTCAAACAAATACCCCAGGGTTGACTTCAAACAAACAAATACCCCAGGGTTGACTTCAAACAAACAAATACCCCAGGGTTGACTTCAAACAAACAAATACCCCAGGGTTGACTTCAAACAAATACCCCAGGGTTGACTTCAAACAAATACCCCAGGGTTGACTTCAAACAAACAAATACCCCAGGGTTGACTTCAAACAAACAAATACCCCAGTGTTGACTTCAAACAAACAAATACCCCAGGGTTGACTTCAAACAAACAAATACCCCAGGGTTGACTTCAAACAAACAAATACCCCAGGGTTGACTTCAAACAAACAAATACCCCAGGGTTGACTTCAAACAAACAAATACCCCAGGGTTGACTTCAAACAGCGCAACGCATACTCGGTCAGTTGTGTACTATATCAGACGGTAGCCTAGTAAGCATACTAGTTGTGAGTTCTAAATAGCGCAGCCAAACTACCGCGACTGCAAAACGCATTATGCGTGCATTCATTTGAAGGGCAAACACGGCGACTTTATCGCTATATCAGGCGAGTTTGTATTCTCCTTGGCAACTTAATTAGTCAAAAGCGACTAGCGACAAATCTACCGAGTTTTTCTGGTCATTTGGGGAATGATTGTGTTGACAAAGCTCTGCAAAAGCAACATATCTCGTCCCGTGGTTCACGTTACAACTGAGCTCCAGAGCCGAGTATGATGCTGCCGTCTCCTCCTGACCACTCACTCACTCGGTCAGTCTGACCAGATAACAGCCCCGCAGCACATAGTGTGTATAGGTCTACATCCATTAGGCCACTACATAGGCCTCTGTAAAAAAAGAAAGGGAAAAAAATAACGTTATAGTTATATGGCAATGTAACTATAACGTATGGTATGTAAACTACCTGGCCAGCCTTTTCAATTAATTTTGCCTCTTTAAGAAGTGAATATTATGCTAATTAGTAGGCCTAGTTTATTAGGTCATCTAGCTACTTTTGGGAGAGCCAACAGCTAGGCTACTTCTGACAGAGGAGTTGGCAACACTGGAGGGAGGAGGAGGTGCCGCAGGCAGCACATTGCTGACAAACAGCCACAACAACACATCCTTCCTCCTGCGGTCCTGCATTGAACATCCAACCTAGCCTCGTCCATCACAAAGCCTTTCGAGTTCATTGCTAGTTCACGTCAGGTCAGTACAGCCTACGATACTGCGATGTCCATTTCACCACGCCTCACAGGGCCTACATTCACAGGCCTACATTCACAGGGCCTACATTCACAGGGCCTACATTCACAGGGCCTACATGTACAAATGTGGACAAGGATATGTCTCTTTAGGGAAAACGGTGGGTAACTGGGTCGCAATTTGCAGGGCTAATGGCAACTGGAAATTCATATTTAATTTAATCATGTCCATGAAAACATGCAATTATTAAGACTAATAATAGCCTGATAATACATTAATAATAAGTTACAATACTATTGATGGCATGACTAAAATGTATTTAATGAAGTTGTGCATGCAGTTGCTTAATATAAATAAGAAGAAGAAGAAGAATTAATTTTATTTCTAAAGCACTTTCATTGTCATTGAATCAGTTGTATTATCCAGGTTGTTGTTTTTTTACACATAGCCTACTAGGAATTTGTTTTGGTCAATTGTTAGGTGCCAACATTAGGTAGGGTGCAGGGACAAGACGGGACAGTGCAAAGACAGGGCAGTGCAAATGAGCAGTGAAAAATACAATATACAATATGGTGTGCGATGAGTATATACAGTATGTGTACAGACTATTTTGTGTGCAATGTTTTTATATGGGGTCAAGACAATGAAACCTAGCAAGACAAGGAGATGACTGGACTTTAGGAGAGGGAGAAAAAGCCACCCGCCCCATTATCATCAATCAGGGGGAAGTGGAGAGGGTGAGGATGCAGATCTCTGATGACCTGTCCTGGACACACAGCACAGAGGCCATCCTAAAGAAGGCACAATAACGCCTCTACTTTCTAAGGTGTCTGTGGAGATGGAGCATGAGCACACAAACACTTTTGAACTTCTACCGCAGCGTCATGGAGAGAATCCTGACTGGAGGCCTCACAGCCTGGTACGGCAACACCCCCGCCCACGACAGGTATACCACCCATAGGGTAGTGAAGACAGTGCAGAAGATCATCGGTGTGGAGCTCCCACCCATCAAGGATCTCTACAACCAATGCTGCCGCAAGAAGGCCATCTCCATCACAAAAGACACCAACCACCCCCACTACCACCTGTTCTCACCATCTCGTCGGAGAGACGGAAGATGGCTGAGCATCAGGACCAGAAAGGAGAGGTTCCATAACAGCTTCTTTCCCACAAGCTCAACAGCCAACAGCTGCAGTAGACTGACAGTGAAGACACCCCCCCCCCACCCCACAACCCATTATCCCCCCAACCCCCACCCCTCTGCCTGGACAGTTAACCCTCCCCCGCGACTGTTCTGTTCTGATGGACCGGCCTCTCAATCCCACTCCCCTGCCCCCTCCGAACGCCCATTTGGCCTACCACCACCACCCCACTCCCCCTGGACCAACAAATGATCTCTTGACACTTAGAGCACCTTGCACTTCGTCTATACAAAAGATTTTAGATTCCTTTTCGTCACATGTAATGTACGGTGTGCAGTCATAGTGGAATGTTGCTGCTAGCTCCAAGATTATGCTTGATACAGATCAACTATAATACTCTATTCCAAATTACAAGTTACAAATTTACAAATGACATTACAAAGCTTACAAATTAACACTAATAACACATAAGTACTCTTTCTATACAGTATAAGATGGATTATGTACATGCTATAGGATATGAATAAATAATAAATAAATAAATAACCCGGGGGGTTGTAGACAAGGCCTCCTGCTCCTCTGTGTATAGTGGCACTATACATTAGGTAGAGTCATTCAGGAGCCGGATGGCTTGCGGAAAGAAGCTCTTCCTGTGTCTCTCCATGCTCGCCCTGTGTGTGCGATATATTTTCCCTGACCATAGCAGAGAGAACAGTCCGTTGCCTGGGTGGCTGGGGTCTCTCAGGATCCTGTTGGCCTCGGTCTTGCATCTTTTGGAGCAGGTGTGTTCAAGGTGGGGGAGTGGCCCCTCCAGGGTCCGTTTAGCTTACCGTACCACTCTCTGTAGGGCCTTGCGATCCTGAGAGCTGCTGTTCCCATGCCAGGTGGTATGACTTCACCTCAGCGTTCCCAACGCCCTGTCAGGCTCTTCTTTTTGCGATTGAAAATAGTGCGTTCTGAAATCAGAGCAAATTCTCAGAGCGCTGGTGAATATTGCTTGTTGCCGGTGAATTATCGAGAAATTCACCAGAACGCGTGATTGTCATATCAGATTTGAGTATTTCAGAGAGACTTGTAGTGTAATAATGGGTGGAAGGTTATCCTGAGGAGGTAGGCCAACTCTTAAGAACACCAGCTTGTATGTGGCTGCTAGTGGGGCGGCTGTAGCTCAGGAGGTAGAGCGGGTCGGCGGTTCGAATCCCGGCTCCTCCTGTCCACATGTCGAAGTGTCCTTGGGCAAGAAACCGAACCCCAAATTAAATGACTCCCAATGAGCAGACGAGCACCTCGCATGGCAGCTGCTGCCATTGGTGTGTGAATGGGTGAATGACCATTTACCATAGTCTAGTAACAATGTTCGAGACCCGATCAACTTTCGCTTTCACACAGGCATACATTCACATAGCTTGAAGATGAACCATTTCTAATTCGATTTTAAGAATCTATTTTGTCCCACGATAAACTAGAAAGCTAGTAGCCTACCAGAATCGATCAGAAACTCGAAATAAACGTTTTGGGCTAGTGCTAACGTTAACTAGCTAGTTTATTAATGCTACTCGGTTTCTTAGATGCTAGCATTCTTTGCCAGGTTTGCAATGACATTTTTTGAATGCATCCCTTTCCCGTCCATAATAACGTGTTAGTTTATCCCCAGCGAGGGTCGGCTGGGTCGCTGTTGCCATTCTACAAGAACAGTGCGGGAATGATTAAATGTTTACCTCGTTGTTTATGAGTATCTCAGCTCTGGGGTCCGTATGGGATAGTCTTGGTATTGGTTTGGTTTGGAAGTGATACTTTCTTAGCTGAGCCTCATCCCAGTCCATGCCCACCTCCGAGACAGAGGCACCGCCTAGGGTGGACGGATCGGTCTCCACTACTGCTGACATGTCCCTCTATCGAAGATTGCCTGCAGCAAAGCTGTCCTCTTGAGAAAGCAAACTGACTCCTGTTAGGAATCTAGAGACTCACTCACCACATCATTTTACCCACGACCATTCCTTCATGATGCGATACATAAAGCGAAACCAGCTACAGCACTTCCAACTCCTACCAACAGCACCTTCTAACATCCCAGAAATGTGTAAACACAGCGATGACAGCAAAAGACAAACGACTAACTCCGATTTGTCAGGGAAACACTTGCAAGTTTAGGCACAGCGACATCTAGAGTCGTGGTGGTTGAATACACGGGTTTGTGAAGTAGTTCTGCTTATACACCAGCAGATGGACTCAGTGCTCCAAATCATGCATGTCTATCTGTCTACCTGTCTGTCTACCTGTCTGTCTACCTGTTTGTCTGTCTGTCTGCCCCCCCCCCCCTCTCTCTCCAATCACTATTCATGGACCTGCGGTGTAACTTTCTTTTTCACACATCTTTCAAGGGTACAAGTTGGCCTATGTAGGCCTACTATTCAGCAGAGACAGAGCAATATTGCAAGGCCTTTTTGGTCATTCCCAGTCGTTGGAACCCTCTTACGACCAACCTGTGTGTGTGTCCTAGGCTGCCAAATATGAATACAAGTAGTCTGCATGACCCTCGCTCTGAGATGGTATTCAGGAGAGGTTGGTACTTAATGACCTTGGTCATGAAGGTTTCCTCTAGGCTAGGGTCAAATGTGCAGGCTACCCCCAGAAACACACACACACACACACAGATAGAGAAAAGGAGGGGGGCAGTGAGAGGGGAAAAATAAACTTTTGAAAAACTCTGTCAATATTTAAACATAGCTAACAGTAACCCTACATTGCTTCATTGATCACTAAACTGTAGGCTCACACTTCAGAGATAGAGCACGCGTGCAGCACACCGTACCTTGTTCAGTGGACTGACCACTTGGATCAGGGTTTCTGTGAATCTGGAAACTTTGGTCAGGCACCTTTTGTTCTCTACTTAATCGCTCACATTTGCAAGGGCAGAACATTGCTTTGATGTAGATATGTACTATAGGGTACCATAACTGTGTCTCAAACTACCCCCCCCCCCATCTATTCTTTGCAACGTCAAACACACTTCACATTTTTGGTGGTTACATCACAATAGGTCACTGGATGGTACCCTAGCAAGCACATGTAAGGATGTACAATTGATGTTAGTGCAGTGTATTTCAAATCAATCAATCAATCAATCAAAGCTTTATTTGTATAGCACATTTCATACCCAGAGGCAACACAATGCGCTTTAGAGAGAAAAAGGGAGGTGGGCATACGACCCACTCTTTACATAATCCAGAGGGAAGCAGTAAAACAGTAATCACCCGGGGGCCAGATAAGTGAGCTGTAAAAATTATTCCCTGACCCCTCTCAACAAATCACAATCAAACGCACAATCTTGTTGTGGAACAGGACTTCAAGGAGGCCAAAAACGTTGAATCATCAATTTATTGAGCAAGCCTTTTACACGGGGTCAAATCTTCAGCATTACTACTTTCTCTTACGAGGTGGCGAGCTTATATCCTGGCTTCAGACCAGGAATCACATGACAAACAAATTAGCATACAAGGAATACAAACATGGTCACAAACGGTCAACTGATGTTCTGCCCACCTCGGACGTGGGGCTATTTTTGGGTGTTCCTGTGTCCTCCTAGGATCACGTTACAAACTGTAGGCTCACTGACTTCCAAGACAAACATCTACTATCTTTATTGACTCAGGGACAAAGGAATGCTGACTCAGGACATCTGCTTTGCTCACATGTTAAACTCCTTAAGTTAACAGTTCCTAGTTTGGTTTGTTCCTTATTCTTAAAATGCTACGCTGAATAAGGTGTGTGAGGTAGGCTAACAGAATTCCTTTACCCATTCCCCGTAGCCTTCTAGCCATTTCAATTTGATGTATTCCAACACTGGAATGACTGGTGGGCCCCGAGGATATGAGTCGAGAAAAAGGCTAGAACACATGAAGGTTGTTAAGAATTATAGTGCAATACAATAAAGCTGCAATGGACCTCGTATTAAGAGAATATACCACGTTTCTTCATATTCTGATTTTATTTTGTTACCTTTGCATTTCATTGTATGGTATTGTGTTGTATTGTATTGTGGGGCTTGCCTCTAATTTGTTGACCTGCCATGGGACTACAGATGAAAATTAGGTCAGTAGTTAACTCTGGCACATTTACATTGATGTGGGAACAGAAATGTTGATAGATGTGCACAGTCATTTTTAAATAAGTACTATAAAAAATAAAATAAGAGCCAGTAGGTTTGCATCTACAAGGAATTTGCCTTAGTCTATTGGTGCATGACAATAATTATTATAATTATTATAATTATTATAATAAACATTGTGTAAGAACAAGATAGGATAGTGCAAAATACAATACCAAAGTGATATAAAACAATACAGTGCAACCCAAAAAAATCTACAAGCTAGACAGTGTTGGTGGGGGTCACTTGCTTTGTTGATGATTCCAGTTGCAGTCTTAAAGAAACCATTTTTGTGCCTAGAGGTTTTGGTCCTGATGGACCGCAGCCTCTGACCGGATAGAAGTGGTTCAAAGAGTTTGTGATAAGGGTGGGAAGGGTCAGCCACGATTCTTGCCCTTCAGGGCCCTGGAGGCGTGCAGTTCCTGGAGGGATGACAGATTGCAGCCAATCACCCTCTCAGCAGAGCAGATGACACGCTGCAGTCTGTCCTTGTCCTCAGGCTGTGGCAGCAGCGAAGCGCTGTCCTGAACAAATCTTTCATCAAATGTATTTGGCTCTTGTAATGTTGACATTGGGAATATTTGGTCATGATCACTGCTCTGGGGTTGTTGGCCTTGAGCTCTTTTTGCACTGAGTGACTGAGTGACTGAGTGAATGAGTGAATGAGTGACTGAGTGAATGAGTGACTGAGTGACTGAGTGACTGAGTGAATGAGTGACTGAGTGACTGAGTGAATGAGTGACTGAGTGACTGAGTGAATGAGTGAATGAGTGA
The DNA here is from genome assembly GCF_949987555.1 of Borostomias antarcticus. Lineage (NCBI taxonomy): Eukaryota > Metazoa > Chordata > Actinopteri > Stomiiformes > Stomiidae > Borostomias > Borostomias antarcticus. The sequence goes on from NC_140258.1 coordinate 4,448,181, forward strand.
CTGAGTGAATGAGTGAATGAGTGACTGAGTGAATGAGTGACTGAGTGAATGAGTGAATGAGTGACTGAGTGAATGAGTGACTGAGTGACTGAGTGAATGAGTGACTGAGTGACTGAGTGAATGAGTGAATGAGTGACTGAGTGACTGAGTGAATGAGTGAATGAGTGACTGCACAACGGCTATTCAATTATGTGACGTTCCCCCAGCTGCTCCAGGATGATCCTTTTCAATTGCTGTTAGAAAAAACAGTGCAAATTCCATCAGTAATCTAATCCTAACAGTTTTCACCTGATTTCATTTCAATAGAAAGTTGTGTCCAAATGTACCAGTGCAGTTATGTGGGATGAGTTGATAGGTGTTAGGAAGGCGGTGAGATCTTGGGCCTACTGAAGAGGAAATTAAGAGATACTGGTACAGGTGTAGTTTACCATTCTAAGTACACAAATGTGGCTGCTGTTTTTGTTAGTTTCACTCATTTAAATAGCTTATCAAAGAATAGCGGATACATTGACCATTCAGAAGACTAGTTGATCTTTTGTGACCATATCGGGTGGTGATGAACATTATTTGTATGCAAATTTGTTTGTCATGTGATATTTGGCCTGAAGCCAGGACATATAAGCTCGGCGCCTCGTAAGAGAAACTTGTCTGTTGTTGTTTTGATCTGTCTGTTATTGTTTCATGTCGTGTTTCTGTAAAGCACATTGCGTTGCAATTTGCAGGAAATGTGCTATATAAATAAAGTATTGATTGACTGATTGATTGATGCTCAATAAAGTGATGATTCGACGTTTTTGGCCTCCTTGAAGTTCTGTTCCACAAGAAGATTGTGCATTTGAAATACACTGCAATTCCTTAAGAAGCCTATAGATTTCTACGGTTTCAAACGATCAACTTCAACTGTTCAGGGTTATGCTTACGTCTATAAACCTTCTCTAAGGGACAAGTTACGCTCTGGAACAGTTGGCCCTTTATAACAGACTGCCATGCTGGTCTGGCCCCCATGTCTGGTCAGCAACTTCATGATGTCCTGAGGACATAAAAAACACCATTCAATCACCATACTGTTTTTGGATAGACTCCTAAATCAATCAAATCAAACTTTATTAATATAGCGCATTTCATACACAGAGGCAACACCATGCACTTTACAGAGAACTAAAGATGGATGGACATAGATCCTACCCCTACATTTTCCAGAGGGAAGGAAAACCAGTTTACCCAAGGGCCGAAAAGGTGAGCAGTAAAAATTGTTCCCTGAGTCTATTGGCTAGGAACATTTACAGAGCACTAAACATGGGCTAAATACTTCATAAGAGAGACATGACCATCAGTAGAGTATATAAATAGTTACAGAGATGTTGCCTACATGGTAGGTCATTATGTGTTAGCTATCCCTGTAGTCCATAATAGGATATTTAAGTGTATTGCATAATTAGGGACAATAAGCACTTAGCAGACAGGCTCCTATAGTATATAGAGTAAACTAGGTAAAGCCACTAAATAGAAGTAAGGAAACAAAAAGCAGAGAGCCAAGTGTGTGGGGGGGTGATGACTTGATAGGGACAGCTGGCGACACATAGTGGGATGGACCTGGACACAAGTGTGGCAGGGGGCCTCTCTGGGAGCCATGGGGCCTCGGAGGACCTTGACCGGGAAAAGGGGGGTGGGGAGGACTTTCCGGGACCTGGGTATAGTACAAGAGGGGGAGACACTAGGGGGGAGAGAGGAAGACAGGGTTAATAGCTGCACTGGGTCTAAATAGTCTGTAGCCTAGATACTCAAACGATTAACTCTGCACATGGGTTAGGGTTAAAGCAATACATTGCGATATTTTGACCTTTACATAAATGTCTGGTGCTAATTCTCCAATTAGATTTACTTAAAGTAAGCTGAATCGTCCAAACAGTCTACTCAGAAAGATAATACATTGACATTTATTACCTTTTAAAACTCGCGCCCCCGGGACGCAGCATTCAGTCGAAGTGCGCATGCGCAACGTTGTGCTTAAACAACACAGTAGTAGCTAACTATTCCGGCGTCTATGGATATCATGCATTTTTTAGCTCAATGATATCATGGCGGAGGTGGGAAAACCGAAGTGAAACATCACAGAGGAAGCCAGAAAAAGAAAAAGACAATCTGATAACGTTACGACAGTACGACAGTGCACTTACTCGCAGAGCCTGTGGGGGCGCAGTTCCGAGAAAACCAGAGAAAACGCTATGTATTGCTTTAGGTTCTTGCCTCCAACTCGATGTTGTGACCTCAATGATCAAAAATCATTCATGTTGGTCACACATTTCACCAAGACTTGCTTGTGTCAGTGAATTTCACTATGTCATATCCGAGTCAAATTTGCCAGGTTGCCAGGCTGGAGATTAACTCTAGCAGCTGTTGGAGGTTGTTGGTCAGGCCTGTGAATTATCTTATTAACTGAAAAAAAGAGGAAGTGGTGGGTAAGGTAGAGGAGGAGGTGGTGGAGGTAGAGGAGGAGGTGGTGGAGGTAGATGAGTAGGTGGTGGAGGTAGAAAAGGAGATGGTGGAGGTAGAGGAGGAGATGGTGGAGTAGAGAAGGAGGTGGAGGAGGTAGAGGAGGAGATGTTGGAGTAGAGAAGGAGGTGGAGGAGGTAGAGAAGGAGATGGTGGAGGTAGAGGAGGAGATGGTGGAGTAGAGAAGGAGGTGGAGGAGGTAGAGAAGGAGATGGTGGAGTAGAGAAGGACCTGGAGGAGGTAGAGAAGGATGTGGTGGAGATAGAGTTGGAGGTCGAGGAGGAGGGGGTGGAGGTTGTGGAGGAGGTAGAGGTGGTAGTGTTGGAGGTTGAGGAGGAGGTGGTGGAGGTTGTGGAGGAGGTAGAGGTGGTAGTGTTGGAGGTTGAGGAGGAGGTGGTGGAGGTTGTGGAGGAGGTAGAGGTGGTAGTGTTGGAGGTTGAGGAGGAGGTGGTGGAGGTTGAGGAAGATATAGAGGTCGTAGTGGTGGAGGTAGAGGAGGAGGTTGTGGAGGAGGTAGAGGTGGTAGTGTTGGAGGTTGAGGAGGAGGTGGTGGAGGTTGAGGAAGATATAGAGGTCGTAGTGGTGGAGGTAGAGGAGGAGGTGGTGGAGGTTGAGGAGGAGGTGGTGGAGGTTGAGGAGGTAGAGGATGAGGTGGTGGAGGTATAAGAGGGGGTGGTGGATCTGTTGTGTAGGACTAGATGTTAGTATCCCTTATTGCATACTTGAGACACCTCTGGAATATGTAGAGAGTGGGTCGTATGCCCACCTCCCTTGTTCTCTGTAAAGCGCATCGTGTTGCCTCTGGGTATGAAATGCGCAATACAAATAAAGCTTTGATTGATTGATTGACCTATGAGACTCTGTGGGATGGTCAAGTGAGTGATAGCATCCTGTGGGTTATCAAGTGGGCGCCCTTCCTCCATGTTTCGTTGATAGGCCCACGACACCTCCAGAGGGTTCAGCAGTGAATCCCAGCGTCCCAGGTTCACCCCCGAGATGCTAACAACTCATTTGAAAGCCCAGGTGGAGTCCATTCTCTTGACCCACAGCCACTGACTCCCCTGTTCAGCATCTCTGGAGAGGTCTTTGACTGCCTGCCGGTGGGCCTTCCCTCGCACTCCCATCTCCCTAAGTAGCCTGGATGTTGAGGTGGCTATGAACCCTCTGCAGCCTACTTCCACTGGGTGTACCGTCGCTTTCCAGCCTTGTTGTTGCGCATCGGCTGAAAGCTAAGCGTACCTCAGCATCTTGCGCTCATAGGCCTCGTCCACTGCACTCTCCCAGGGCACCGTGAGCTCGATGATGTAGAAGAGCCTGAGCGAGGCTGACCACAGAACAAGATCTGGCCGCAGGTTGGTCGACGTCATCTCCGCTGGGAAGAAGAGCTTCTGGCCCACGTCTGCCAGCAGCTTCCAGTCCCGTGCCCTGCCTAGCTGTCCCATGTCTGGTCTTATGGTGGTGAGGCTGGCTTGACCCCCACCCTCCCGGACAAATGTTGTTGCCTGCCAACGGGATGACGGGGAAGCAAGGGTGTTGACACTTGTCCGTCGGCTTTCCAGCACTGCTGCAAGACACTTTAACACCTGGTTGTGCCGCCAGGTGTAACGGCCTTGGGTGAGGCTGGTCTTGCAGCCAACCAAGATGTGCTTCAGTGTTGCTGGACTCGGGCAGAGAGGGCATGTGCGGTCTTCGCCGTACCACTGGCTGAGGTTTTTGGGAGAAGGCAGGACATCGTAGGCAGCCCTGATGGTAAAGCTTGCCCTGAATGCCTCCATCTCCCACAGCTCTTTCCTGGAGATCTTCCTCTTCTCCACTTCTTCCCATGCCATCCACTGCCCTTGCTTTGCCTGCACCACAGCTTGTGTGCACCTTCCCGCTTGCACTTCCCGACGTACCTCCTGGACCACCAGCTTGCGTCTCTGAGATGGAGTGGCCTTGCTCCAGGCTGGTGTGCTGGCCCCAAGGCAAAGACCACTCCCCTGCTGTACTCGGCCCACAAGGTTGATGATGTAGAGGAGGTTGTGGAGGTAGAGGAGGAGGTGGTGGAGGTTGATGAGGTAGAGGAGGAGGTGGTGGAGGTTCATGAGGTAGAGGAGGTGGTGGTGGTGGAGGTTGATGAGGTAGAGGAGATGGTGGTGAAGGTTAATGAGGTAGAGGAGGAGGTGGTGGAGGTTGATGAGGTAGAGGAGGAGTTGGTGGAGGTTGATGAGGTAGAGGAGGAAGTGGTGGAGGTTAATGAGGTAGAGGAGATGGTGGTGAAGGTTGATGAGGTAGAGGAGGTGGTGGTGGAGGTTGATGAGGTAGAGGAGGAGGTGGTGGAGGTTGATGAGGTAGAGGAGGAGGTGGTGGAGGTTGAGGGGGAGGTGGTAGAGAAGGAGGTGGTGGAGGTTGAGGAGGAGGTGGTGGAGGTTGAGGAGGTAGAGAAGGAGGTGGTGGAGGTAGAGGAGGTGATGGTGGAGGAGGTAGAGGAGGTGGTGGAGGAGGTAGAGGAGGTGCAGGTGGTGGAATCCGGATAGCTCAGTCAGTAGAGCATCAGGGCCAGGCTGTGTTGGCCATAGGTCTCCTATCTATGGAATAACACAGATACTGTACTACTTTCACCTGACTGTAAAGGGACCAGCATCAATATTGAGATTTGTACAGAATGCAGGTATCTCTTCCTCAGCTACATCCACTGTCAGGTGTGTGCCTAAGAGATTCCGAAAGTGAGTGAACCAAGAAGTCTCTCTCTCGTCAGGGCTGTGGCCTGCAACCTGTCTCTCCTTTGATCTTTTGTGCACATTCATCTAATTTATGACTCTCCATACTGTTGTTCGCCATGTGCCTCCTCCACACCCTCTCCTCCCCCTTGATCTTATCGTAGGTATTGAAGAGAAGCTGTTTGGCCTCTTTCAGTACCTTATGATTCTATGTAGTCGGCTAGTGTTTGAAGCTTCGGCATGCATCCTCCACACATGTGCCACCATGACCTCCAGATGCTTCCACTACAGGGAGATTCTGTTCTTCCCCATCATTGGCACACGCATCCTAGTCGCCTCCTTATTGGCAGCGATGAACCATGTGTACTTTGCATTAGGCTCCGCCTCCTCACTCAATCAGCTGAAAGCGATTTCTCACCTCCACTATGTACCTGCCTTGAAGGTTAGGATTTGCTGAGAACACCTCCAGTCCTCTGGCTTGGCTTGGGGACCCTCACTGGTCGGACGGCAGATTTTCAGTCACAAATTGCTGTGATAAATTGAAAAATAAATTCTTTACAAAACAAAAGTACAAACAAGTACAAAACAAATGTAATAATGGCTGATGAACTCTTTAATCTACAGTCACTAATACGTTTGACATCAGACTGTGGTCCGTGCAGTTGTTGCGGTTGGACATCAGATACTGGACAATTTAGCTTTCACAAATGTATGTGATAAATTGAGAGATCGATAAATAAACGTCTGTGAAGATTAAGTCAGCGAGTAATATTTGACAGACTCAGAAGTAGCCTAGTGAAAAAGGTGTCAATGCACAGAAAATGCCATTTAAGGCCACTCAACAGAGCCTTATGCACACCTCATCTGAACTGTTTCCGTTGACACACACTGTAGGCTAATCAATCTCAGCTGGACTTGATTCCCAGCTAGCAATAATTTGTTATAAGAATGTTATAAGAATGTGAAAACATTAGCAGAACATGTTGGGAATGTTCCCCAATGTTGTGGGAACATTCCCTGCTAGCTGTCGTCTCAGTCTGTTTCTATGCACAAAATAATATCTGAGGATTACACAAAAACTACCAGAATGATTTTCACAAAACTCGATGGAGAATAAGCCAACAGACATGGACACTGGGCTAGTGCCCTACCCCTCCCAGAGACATGGACACTGGGCTAGTGCCCTACCCCTCCCAGAGACATGGACACTGGGCTAGTGCCCTACCCCTCCCAGAGACATGGACACTGGGCTAGTGCCCTACCCCTCCCAGAGACATGGACACTGGGCTAGTGCCCTACCCCTCCCAGAGACATGGACACTGGGCTAGTGCCCTACCCCTCCCAGAGGCATGGACACTGGGCTAGTCCACCTCTACCCCTCCCAGAGACATGGACACTGGGCTAGTGCCCTACCCCTCCCAGAGGCATGGACACTGGGCTAGTGCACTGGACTTAATTTCTGTATATAGTTTTACTATATAACTTATGTCTTCTGTTATTGTTTATAATGGCTGATTGAAAAAATTACACAAGTACACGAGTATGTTCAGTTGTGTCCATACATGACCACCTCTCATAAACACCACAATCATTTACACCACCAAAAAGCTGACTCTTCAATGGTGCAAGTGTGCTATATTTATGCTGAGGAGTGAGTTTAACCATTTCAACTTGATTACACCAACAAAATGTATTAATGGGCGAAGCCCTGTGCTCTCTGAGCACCCTTTCTAGTCTAGAGATATGCAATTATTATTACATTATTATTACATACATATTATTATAAGCAATTATTATCTAGAGTTTCATAAATCATTGAATTTGCCTGTAAATTGATTTGAAAGTCAACAGGACAAGACACTGCAAAGTGCAGGACGCAGTAGGTCTCAGGAATTCCTCAGATGGCCCTCTCATCCATGTCCCTTCTCTCTCACATCCATTTTGACCCTCGCCCCTCTCGGTGTCCACAGCCCTTAAGCCATAAATCCTATTAGTCAAGGATTCTTGGGAGCATTAAATGTAATTTTCCTATTTTCAATGGCATGAATCATCGAGTAATTTAGAGTGTCCTTCACTGCCATGCCTATAAATAAAATGCCACTGACACTGAAAAGTAGCAATGACAGAGGCCCAACAAAGTAACACGTGGACGTACTGAAGAAAGATGCAGGAGTGGTAAGTACCGGCGAGCTAGCCAGATGTATGGAGGATCGGAATGACTGGAAGCGCCAATGGAGGGCTCGTCCGAGGACGACCTAAAGAGAAAGTTATAACTACCGGTATGTAGCGCTGAAACAAACTGGCACTTAAAAGTTGGAAGCTAGTTGCATTTTATAGGAAATCCACATATAATTGCCATAAAACATGTATTAAAAATGTGGAATACAATGATGCTCTTTAACCCAAAGTGTCCCATTGGCTTCCTCGCCGGCAGCAGTAGAAATTTATGGACCCTCCAGGCGTTGAGAGAGAGAGAGCGGTTCTTTAATCTCACTCTTCCTCTGCCGTGTCAGTTCTTTCTCTCCACCACCTTGGGCTCATGCCCCCGGGGCAAACTGGACCTGGCAGGGCCCGCCCCCCCACATTGACCCCTCCCAGGTTTGGACGGAAGTTCAGCCCCCCCTCGGTCGGAGGTCATGTCACTCCCGGGACAAGGGGGGTTGTCTCGGAACCCAAGGACCTGCTTTTTGTGTGTGTGTGAACTGTGTGTCATGCTGCCATCTGTATGGTTTGTTATCTAGGTGTGTGTGTGTGTGTGTTCAATGATTAAATTATGTTCATTTGCCACATGTACAAGATAGAGATAGCATGTACAATGACACGTCATGTGTGTGGGTGTGCGTGCATGGGTGTGTGTGTGTGTGTGTGTGTGTGTGTGTGTGTGTGTGTGTGTGTGTGTGTGTGTGTGAGTGAGAAAGAGAGAGAGATGGAGAATGAGAGAGACAGAGTTAGGACTCAGACCAGACTGAACATATATGCTTTTGGATTCATAATGCTATAAACGTCATTTGAAATGTAATTTACACAGCCTGTTAGGGATTAGAGGGGTCAGTGGTACTGTAATGTAAAGCTTTAGACCATCACTGAGGTGGTCTATAACAACATGAGTAAGTGAGTCATTACTGTATCCTTCCTGACTCCGAGCTCCTGTGCTGCTGTGTGAACCTGAAGAGCAGGACATCCAGGTCCCCAGGTTAAGCTCGGTATTATCCCCAGATCCCACCCACTAGAGTGGGATTAGTCCACATGTTCAAATGACCCCTCTTTCATCTCGAGCCCTGGTGCAGAATCGCTCTCGGCTGAGTGAGTAGATGGTGTCACAGGTGGTGTTACTGATGTGCGGGTTATAAAATAGCTAAACATGCTTTCCCACAGACCCCTAGCGTGAAGCGCCTAGCCCCACCACCGCAATCTCCAGGTCCGTTGTGCGTCTACCCAGGATTTAAGGAGGCTTGGCTGATCCTTGATCTGTGGATCGTATGGAGAGCTTCTACCCAGAATGCATCAGCAGTGTCCATTGATGCTCCCTTTACAGTAAATATGAAAGCCATTCATAAAAGAGCTGGTTTGAAGTCACAAGAGTGAATTCTGCCTGTCTGTGTGCCCAGCAGGACACTGATCTGATCCAACCTGAGCTCTCTCTCTTCCCATTCACAGTAAGGAAAAGGCTATGCACTTACCTGTCAGGGGATCAAAGCTCAGTATACAACGTGACTCTGGTGATCCTAGCTTGTTGTTCGGACGCACCAGTTTCAAACCCCCCACTACAATCACGTTTTGTTCTTTAGCCAGTATACTCCGGAGCCACAGACCCTGAAGCTGCTGATTGTGTTGTTGATGAGAGAGGGTGTTACTCAGCATGCCAGCCCCGGCCTCCGTTCAGCCCACAGGGGTCATTCTCGGAGGGGGAGTTGTGATTCTGATCATTATTCCTTAAATAAGATGTCAACAAGGTGTTTCCTTGACACTTTATTGGGTAAAAAGAGGAAGGTGCAGAAATGAACTGCCCCCTTCTCAATGGAGCCCCTAATCTCTTCTTTCACCTTCCATCTTATCTGGAGGGCCTCGGACCCGGCTGCCATGTGCTACTCTCGGGCCTGGCACATTCCATGTGCAGGTGGGGTGGGTATCCCTGGCACGCATTTGTTTATAAAACCCACTTGTTTGGGCACAATACTTGAACTAACTTCTATTGAGGGAACAGTGTGAATCCGTGCAAAGCCTTTTCCCAAAGTCCTTTTGAAGGCGACGGCCCATTGAGCGAGGAGGAGAGGAGGATTAGCTTCCTCGGTAGTGGCGCATTTCCGAGAGAGCTGATTAGCTCGGCATTCATTGTTAAATCGAGCAAAGAAAGGCCCTGGAGGAGTGAAAGGATCCAGATAGGTGGGGCCAGGAAGAAAACAGCCGCAGGACGCCCATGCACAGGCAACACCAAGTTTTCCCAACATTTCCCCACTTCTGAGGAGGGGCAGTGTGAAAGGGGAGATTAGCATACAAAATTAGAGGCTGGATGATTTTTAAGGGCGACTTGCTTCATGTCGCCACCCCAACCCCCCCCCCTCATCCCAACAAAGTTAATTAAACTAGTATTAATCAGTAAAGAAACTTCCAAGAGCTGGGGAGTTAGGAGACTCTTTGAGGATTACTATCATGGGGGGCGATGGGGGGTGTTTGTAGAGGCGAAATTGAGAAAGGCACGAAGGAAGGAAGACTATAATGAAAGGTTTTCTCATGTTGTTACTTTGCCCCAGGGTGATCAACATCTTCAAGTGAACAATAGTAGAGTCAGGTTGTGTGTACTGCAGAATATTGATGATTCATGTCACAAGGAATGTGGAAACGAATAATCAGTCTGATTGCCATTATAGTGCCATTACAGTATTGTGAACATGTATTATTCTCTTATACTGTAGGTGTAAGGCTGTAGAATAGGTGTTGATTAAAATTATAAATATATATATATATATATATAATAGAAATATAAATGATATATATATATATATATATATATATAATATATATATATATATATATTAGAAAGAGAAAATTGTAGGTTACACTTCTTTAATTACAAACATTTTATATAAAAGCCATAAACGAAACTAAGAATAAAGCAAAACTAGGAAAGCCTGGGCAATAAATTAACAATGTACAGAAAAGTGCTTCATTTTATTTACAATTAAATACATCCTAAAGAGCTGGGTTTGGTTGGGGGGGGGTAGAATGCAAGCTTCAATACACATTTCAATAAACATCTGTGATGCTTCAATAAGTACCATCAGTGTGGTGTTCTAGAATGGGTGTGTTTGTCGTTCTCTCTCTACTGAGAGATTTAATTTATCTCTCATAATTCCTTAGCATCTCAGGAACGGTTCGTAAACTGACAAATGAAGAGATGCAAATTTAATCAGTGGTATTCATGAGAATAAATAAGATGGATTGTTACGGTATATCTTCAAGTTTGATAAATGTGGTCTTCAAATGCCAAAATAACGTCTCAAAATATAAATTGAAGAAATATACAAAAATATACTTTTATATATATTTATATCATAGATATAAATAAAAAATAAAAAAAATAAAAACTCAAAGCCTCTCTTCTCTCCATGCAAGACATGTTTCCACACTGACATATCTCCCCTCTGATAAGAGCACTGACCTTGTCTATTTACATTTTCAAACGTTTGTGTCTGGACACGTTGACCCCCCTTCTTTTTTTTTCCCCATGGGACGCGGCAACGACGGCGACGAGAACCAGCCAGACGAGAACCAGCCAGACGCGGCTCAGTGCTTCCTCCTCAGTCTGAGGTTCTTCCGGCGGCCTCCGGCGCTCTCGTTCCTGCCCCTCTGGCCGCCTCCCTTCTTCACACAGAAATACTTGGTCACCGTCTTCCGGCACTGTTCGCACTTCACGGCGCAGCACCAGTGGAACTTACAGTTGCAGCTGGACACCGTCTCCGCCCTGCGCTCCTGCACGGCCAGGCCACACCCCCCGCACAGCCTCCTGCAGCTGCGTTTCTCCCACTTGCTCAGGCTCTTGCCCTTCTTTAGGCACTCGCGGCCCTCGGTGCCCGGCAGGCCCAGCGTGTGGTTCTCCAGGCAGTAGTCCGGGGAGTCCTCCAGGTGGACCAGCTCCTTGCGGGAGATGGAGCTGAAGGTCTCGGCGATGGCGCCCCGGCTTGCCGCGCTGTTCCCCGCCCCTCTGAGGAGGTCCACCTTCAGGGCGCGCTGGTACTTCTCCTTCAGGTAGTTGCCCACCTCCCGGAACTCGGGCAGCTGCAGCCAGCAGGTCTGAGTGGTGCAGCTCCCCGAGACGCCGTGGCACTTGCACGTCCGCTGCATGGTCCCCTTCACAGCCTGGAAGAGAGAGAGAGAGAGAGAGAGAGAGAGAGAGAGACAGAGAGAGAGAGAGAGACAGAGAGGGCATGATAAAGAGAAAGACTTTATTTTGTAATTGTTTTTTTTAACAGTATGCTAACTTACCTTATTAAGTTAATTTCATCCATTCGTGTGTGTGTGTGTGTGTGTGTGTGTGTGTGTGTGTGTGTGTGTGTGTGTGTGTGTGTGTGATGGCTCTTGATTGATGTGTTGTCAAATTAACCAATTGTACATTCAAGCCTTCCCACTTGACAAAAAAGAGGATGAATTCATTGAAGAAAAAAGCCGAGGTTCAGGGTTTGTCCTTGAGTTTTTGTCCGTCTTTGTTCTCTCCCAGTATTTCCTGACTTTCCCCGACACAAACAGCTGTCCGTTGAAAAGGAACATTTTTTCAGGGGAGGGGAAGCACTTTCTCTGGAGGTGAGGCTGAATCAAAGTTTTACATCGAGTCCTATTGTCCATGTGGAGCAATGGTAGGTATTTATTTAGCATGTCCATTATCAACATGTTTTCTGCTGTGAAAACACCCAATGGAGAGCCCTATCGAGAGCACAAATGAAAAAGGAGTTTTTCTCTCTTTCTCTCTTGTATTTCAGTTACAATGATGCTCCAGGTGCCATGGGGATCCTGTGTCCCAACAGGAGGGGAGCGCAGGCGGAGTAAACAAAGAGCACTTCAGCTGCGCGCCTGTGGTCCCCTCAGAGTCCCCAAGGCCAAACAAAGACCAACATAAATGTAGGATCCTTATTGCAAGAATAAAACTAAACACTTATTTAAAGAGCGGCATAATATGGACCCCCGTGCAGTGAGTGTGTGGCTCCCTAGGACCTCTAATTAAGTTTGCACCAGTGGCCCCCGAGATTCCCCAGTCGAGGTCTTGTCACGAAGGATATTCAGTGCTTGTAAATGGGCCCTTCTGGTACAACGAACACACTGTTATTACTGTGGACAAGTGGCACCTCACTTATGGGGACCTGAAAGGGACACTTGGGTGGTACACTCGCTGTAATTCTGAGCAGGGAGAGAAAAAAATGATTCAAAAGGTACTTTATATTGAGCAGTCTGTTGGGGGGCCGAGAGGGATTCCCAAATCTCAGTCTCAGACAGACCCCCACCTTGAACTACGAGAGCCCCCACCTCCCATGGCCACCTGAACGATTCCTTGCAATCTGAGGTTGGAGAAAGTTTGCCCCTTAATCTGTATCTAAGTCAATGATTATATATCTTCAAAGGCAATGTATTATGGTCACATTCCAGTATATCTTATCACCTCCAGTCATTTTGTGACCAAACTCACAGCCTGTTATCTCTCGCGAGGAGCTCTTTTATCACAAGGAGATCTACGGGCAATGTACCTTGCGTCCAGCTTCGTTGTTGTGGAGGTTCATGGCAGCCCGTGAATCCTGACCAGTCTCCAATGCGTCGACAAACTGCTTGGAGATGGCCTCGCCAAAGCCCACGTTGTCACTGCAGCCCCCCCACAGCCAGCCATGCCCTCCTAGGGAAGAAGAGGACAGCCAATTGGATTTGTCTGGCAGGTAGCCCACCATTTAGAACTCAACAATCTCAAAGACAAGTTCATTCTTTCTTTTTTCAGAAAAAGTTTGTCTCCTTGCCTTGAAATAAGTCACAGAAATGAATGTGTTGTGTTTTCTTGTCACTTTTTTTCCTCATAGCACTCAGCATCCTAAGATTATTGTTTTTACCGTTTGCACTTCTTGTCTCACCTCGTTGGCCGTTCCTAGTGTCATCACAGCCACAGTTGTCAAAGTCCCCCAGGCTGCAGTTCCTAGTGAGTGTGTACATGACCCCAGCTGAACTGATAGCGTGGACAAAAGCCGTCTCGCGGTTCGCTGTGGATGGAAAGGCCCATTTAAAATATTATTTTTATTACATTATCTACTACTTAAACTAACAGAATTCATTATATTATTTATATTATTCTGAGTAAACGGCGGGTACAGTCTTTGGAAGTTGTGTCTAGTTGTATCCAGACACCTCTTCCATGCGTTCTGGTGCAGGCCACAAGGCTGTGACTATGACAGCTGCACTTCCTCACAGCGAGGCCCTCCTACACCATGCAAGTCAAACCTTTATTTTTAGAGGGATAGTTTATTTCGACCCTCTCTCACAATATCTGCAATTTTTGCCTGGGAACTAACGCACTGGGTCTAATTGCCTTGGGAATACTGTTTTCACAGAGCCTGGACGGGATGGAGGCTCAATAGGATGTTGGGATTGGATTAGTGTGTTTGTTTTGGCTAGGGGGTCCGAGGCTGTTGCAACGATCCTTTAGGGTCATGACTCTGCTAACTAAACAAATAACACCTTTAGGGACACTCCAACCCTTTAGGGAGAGGACAGCCCTATCTGGGATTAGCACCTGTGAATTACAGTAACACCAGTAGTACCCACCTGACAGTAACTGACAGAGTTGAGTTTCAGTCCCACCAGTAACACCAGTTACATGAGTAACACCTCCGTTACAGTAACACCTTCACCATTTGATAAACTTCTGTTTGAATATGATTTACTGTTTTATGAAAAATACTTTATCAACCACGTCACATAGAAGATACAAACAAACCCAGTAAAGTGTATATTTGTTATTAAGTATAGTAACTTTGAAAGGGGTTTCTCTAATCTCAGCTCAGGGCCCCTGGAGGCCCCTGGAGGCCCCTGGAGGCCCCTGGTCTTACCGCTCCGCAGGCTGCTGTGGGTGGACAGCTGCAGGGCCCTCTCGGGGCAGTTCCAGCGGTCCCAGGCAAACTGGTGCTTGCATTCCTCTATACCACTCTGGGCCCCTGCGGCCACACTGCTGGAGTAGATCAGGTACGCCTGCGGGGGACCCGGGAGAAACAACGCCACCGTGGTGAGACACAGGGGGACCCGGGACAAACAACGCCACCGTGATGAGACACAACCATAAACAGAGGGGCTGCAATGATACAAGTTCGCCAGAACATTTCAACATTTTATTTCACATGGCGTGTTTTGCTAATTATGAATTTAGAGAGCATCACCATTGTTACAAATATGGTTAGTGATGACAATGTCCGCAACTACTGATCGCCCCTTACTCATAAAGACTTGAAAGACAAACCTGAAAATAGCCTGAACTCAGATCATTAAACCAAACATTAGTCTATTTTCGAACCTGATTCCCAACCATGAATTGAAGTCCCAATCCCTCTTTACAAGTTCACCCTCTTCACTTGCCTTTCTCCTCCCTCTCTGCTCCTCCTTCAGACTGGGTGAATGATACCACACTAATATGTCTCAAGTGGTCTTTGAGAGACTGAGCTACCACCTTTCTCACAGGGGCCTGGCCTGTTAAAGATGACCACCCACCACAGCTCTGCCTGCCCTCACCTCTTCTGTCTCTACACTCTCAACCCAGGGCCCAGGGACGCGCACATCCTCTGAAGGAGGTCAACCCAGGGCCCAGGGACGCGCACATCCTCTGAAGGAGGTCAACCCAGGGCCCAGGGACGCGCACATCCTCTGAAGGAGGTCAAGTGTGCGAGAAGATGAGTATGGCTCCCCGGGCACCAGAAAATGATTGATACATCTCTCTGGGAATAATCTGTTCATAAACAGTCATGTGACAGGATCAGGATCATGTGATACACTTCTGTAGAGTTTTAGAATCTCTGATTGGCAACAGAGGAGAGGAGGAAAAAAAAGAGAGAGAGAGAGAGAGAGAGAGACAGATAGGAATGTAAGTCCTCTTTATTTCTGTTAGTACACATCCTCAGGGAAAGGGGTTTCCCTCTCTCTCTTAAAGGGAAGGGTCTGGGTTGATCTAAAGAATGTTTGGCTTACCTTAGGTCCAGTCATCAAGAAATTATTCACTGACCTGAAAGAGGAGACAGCTTATTAACTCAGAGGAGCCAAGTGTCCCTCACAATGTGGAGGGAATTCCTCTCTCTCTTCTGAGCATACTATACTAACACCTCATTAGTGCACAATCTTTATAACAGGAAAAAGTCATCAACTATCTAGGTCTATAAACCCCCCCAAACAGAAGGATACATGGCATTATACAACACACTTGAGCAAAAATAAAAAGTAAAAATAAAAAAATTAATCGATTGAAACAATTAATTATTTGAAAACATTCAGCCTACATACAGAGCAGTCTATTTTTGATTACCATCACTGTTCCCTGAGACAAACAAAAAGCATCAAACGTTAAACTTACCAACTACAGCAGGATCTCATGTGAGCCATCAAAATGAAAATGGAATAGTAGGCCTCCAAATACATGAACATCCTGACAGGTGAGTTCTCTAACTTTGCAAAGCCGACGGGATACAGAAGTACCTACATACAGAGCTGAGCTCGGGCTGCAGAGGGTCTCATGTGGGATTCGAGGGGCTCTCTGAAATGGAGCCACTCTCATCCCAACAAGAGATTATCTGCTTAATTAAAGATTTTCCCCGTCTTACTCCCTCGGCCAATCAGAACTACTGCACTGAGGGGAGATTGAAATGATCAAAAGGGCACCCTGGGCCGGCGCGGAGCTGAAAGAAGCACTCTCTCCTCCTGCCTGGGAATGGCCAGAGTAGAGCTGGCTATCAAATCACAACACGGTGAGAGTGCTCTCTTGAGGTTTGGGCCTTGGAAATGTTCATTTACACAACATATGTAAAGAGTTTGATACAGTGTGTTAACCGATAACTGCGGATTAGTCTCATATATCGCGATCAAACATTAAATTGTATCTGGGGATACTATGGCGATGGGACTTCGGGGTGTGTTCTTGAGGAAACGAACAAGGTTTATCAAAGAGCAAGTGTGATTTAATCAATGTTTGTCCCTTAAAACCTGCTTATACACCCTGATCTGAGGGAACCCCGAAGGTTGCGGAGGAATGCATTCAGTGATCTAAGCAAGCAACTATTTTTTCCAACAATGATGAAAAATTAAACGTAGCATATAGCCGAATTTCTCACAATAGGCCTACTGCAGAAACCATGGGATAGATGAAAAGGTAGAGGTCATGGCCTGATCCATTTACATGCAGCCAGTCCACCTCAACCTCAGTTAAAATAATAATGACCGAACCACTAAAGCTTATTGCTAACTTTGGTTGAGAGTTTGAACATTCGGTAACCATCATTTGAAAATGTAGTTGTTAAATAGCCTATTGATTTGGAAATCACGTAGGCCTATAATGAGCTAGGCATATCAGTGACTCAGTTTATAAATAGGCTACCTATAGCCTAGGCTAGTGAATAACTTAATTTAGAATAGGCTGTAGAAATCCAATAGATAAATATTTTGTTTCTGAAAGTTTCAAATCTGAATAAATTATTTTATTCGACCATTTGGATTGTTATGATCAAAAGGTGCAATTGATCACATTCTCGATTTCACAGTTGTGATTTGAGATGAAACTGCTGCAAGAATAGGCAACATTTGGATTGAGAATTCTGATAATACTAATTGGTAGGCTAAGCCTATCAATCAAACGAATACATTGATCTTTATTTGTCAACTGGTTTGATTATTGGACTATATTATCGGATTAAACCTGAGGCGGTCGATATCGTATCATTCAAGTTAACAGGCTATAGCCTACCTTTTATAAAGCATGCCCACGTTAGGCTATAGGCTATCTCAACTGAATGAGAGGGCATTTCACAAAGCACAAGGCTATCCTAAAATAAAAGGCAGGGGATAGGATAGGAGATCCGAAGAGATTAAGGGTCAGTCCATTGATAAGATTGGGTATTTGCATCGCTGAGCTGGTCGCTAAATTTTGGTGAAGCCTCTCCGAACACCCCCGTGTGACCTTCTCAAACCACCCAGGCCTGCTGTCCTTTCACCACCCTTCATCTGCTCGTGTGCTAATTAGTATTAGGGGATAATGATTAGCAAGGTTCTTTAGATGTTTTTTGATTAAAATGATTCAACATCAATCAAAAATAGGCTATAGGTATAGCATAGGCGAGTCTATTTTTCCCTAAAATAGCTGAATGGACTTACATTAATTGATCAACAATGAGTTAAGATGTAATTGGTTAGCCTATAATAGGCTATAGTAGCTAGTAGGCTATTGGAATTATATAGCATAGGCTATAGGGTTGTGATATTTACAGGCACACAAGTAATAAAATGTCTCTTTATTCCTTTATTTCAAGGCACACATAAGCACACGTGCTCTAACCCTCTGGATGGTCTTGATGACGTAGGCTAATCCTCAAACGAGACTACATAGGCTAATAGACTGAAGAAGAAAAAAAATAAATGTATATAGGCTAATAGTCTGGGTGTGTTCATTGACTCTTGACTACATCAAACACTGGGCTAGGCCGTTGCGATCTGTACAGTAGCCTAAAGACAGACACTGATCTTAGTCACACACAAAAAGGGGGATTGGCCGTACGAACATGATAAACATCACGACACCAATTGGTTGCTCCTATTGGTTGGCTGTCCCGCTCTAACGCACTTTTTTCTTTCTTTCTTTCTTTCTTTCTTTCTTTCTTTCTTTCCGGTAGGATATGCACTAGATAAAATCATGTCAATTATTATAGTGTAGCCTACAGATCCAGTCAAGTTCTTAAAAATATGTCAAGCCAATGTTCATTGTAAACTAGGCCTACTTCAACTTTATATCGCCTGAAGTATTCGTGTTATGTTACAATAGCCTATATCATTACTGCAAATAGTTAATAGCACACCTATAAGTGATTGCACAAGTGGTGTGTTCAGCACTTCACAATTACACAGTGCTGAGCTAAAACGGTCTGTGGCCACACCAGAGTGTTACATGCAATGAGTGGATGGTCTGACGGAGAGCAGCCAATGGAGTGAGGGGTGATGTCATCGTGAGGGCTGTACGGAGATCAGGAGTTAGAGCCGGATGGCAGTGGTGTGAGACTGAACACAGCAAGTTGCAGAGCCTGGATACTAGTCTCGTATCCCCATGTGGTTTCATTTTTAATTTACATTGAGTCAGAACTTGTGTATTTGGGAGTCTCCAAAATTCGACAATTCACCAGTAGATGGAGCAAGTGGGCTGCTTTTAATTACTGAAAAATTGAACACCATAGGTGTCAATTGATCAATGATCCTATCCTTGCCAGGACCAGTTGATCCTTATGATTTAGAAACATGAATGGCTCCTTTTGGATCCACGTACGGGAGTGAGTGACTACAAGGGGGATAGGTTGAGAACCAGGACAAACTGGAGCCCGTCAAGAAACTAAATAGAGATGTAGTGTTATGGAAGACGATGCTGGGATGGATTCCATTGCAGACTCGAACTCTGCATTTAGAGGTGTCAGGGCCACCATGGTAACGTTTAGCAACGTCACATGGACAGTCCCTGTACAAGACCGTGACACGATGGGAGAGTCACGTAGCCTCCAGTATGACCAGCTGGAGATTAGTCCCAGGATAGGAATGTAGCAGGCACAGTTGGATGTGACAAATACTTGGTCAAGATCCAGATTTCTGGTATTGAACTTCAATTCATTTTTTAATTGCCAATGCTTATTGCAATGACAAGAAATGTCTAAAGTATTGCCAAAACAAGCATATATTAAAACATCAAATAGGAGATTCCTGGAGCTCACGGATCATCTTTTGAAAAACTTATTTGGTGCCCAGATCACTCACTGACGTGTGGAGTGTTCTTTAGAGTGAGAGTGAATAAGACACTGTCCAAACGTCACAGTGATCTGGGCACCAAATAACCGTTTCTCAAAAGATGATCCAGGAGCTCCAGTGCTCTCCTATCTGATGCTGCTGGTCCTTAACTGGGAGCAGCGGTCCCCATCTCCACAAGCAGGGTTTATATACTGAGATCAGATGAATAAAGAATCCTGAACTGGGATTGAAGGTCAATGATGCAGGTATAGATACAGGAAAAGGTAATCCACTTTTATTTGGTTTAGGAATAGGGAGGATTACAGGATTACAATAAAATTGACAGCAAAACATAGTTTCCAACGGGTAGAAAATTTGGTTTATTTATGGTACATACAGTGGGTAAAACGTTCCTTGAAAAAATGCGGCAATTTTTAAGGCATTCAGACTTCAAGAAGTTAACACTGTATGAAATAATTGCACTGAAAAGGGTAGAGCAAGTGTGACAAATATTATGACAGTTTCATTAATGAGATTCCATATCTAATTTGAATCTACTGTATTTTCAGACCTCAAAAGGACATTTGTTTAACTATTATTCAAAGCTGATTCTTCATTCTCCATGAAAAATATATTTAAATGAAGTCAAAGACAAAACTGATATTGCCTTCCTCTTCAGTTAAACAATGGCTTTCACTAACTCTCATCTCTCTCCAATAGATGAACAGCTATTAAACAACCAAATCACATTGCCTAAGTATATTTTCCATAACTAGCTTTTCCACACTCTTTGAGAAGAGTAATCTTGTTGGACAAGCCCTGATTCTCTCTCACGAATTTCATTCATTTGTTTAACAACAAGCAAACCACATGATCCCCATAAGGCATTTGGGCGAGAGTCCTGACCAATATTTTCAAGACATTGAGAGACAACGCTTAGTAAGTACTTCATAAACCTCTTTCAACTAGAGGGAGAGGGAGACTAGAAAACATCACTGTTGTCTATTTCCAACTGCGGTAAGAATAGAAAATAAATGCCAAAAAAAAAAGAATAATTGTATTTTTGTATAATAATAGGGGTAAGTTAATTTGTATGTTTCAGTGTCAACGTGTCCCAGTGAAGCGCATGGGACTACCATGATTCAACCGTCTAACTAAGCTCACAGGCACCTTTGCCAAATATCTGCCAGGTCAAATGAACCCTTAAGCCTTACCTTCTATGCGATTGTAGAGATCTGATGGGATTGAATAGGCAAAAGAACCATGGTGGCAATACACTGTTTGCTTCTTATCAAATCCCCTAGGATTTTAACAAGTGTCCAGGGGGAGGGCTAAGTGACTCTTTTGGGCCTGGAACATCCAGAGGTATACACGGCATTAACGGCCCAAGTTAATCATCCACTACAAGAAGGAAAACTCCCATTAAAAGGACCTTGGATAGGACACAAATGCTGTGTTTTATTGGTACGCAAACGTACTGCATTCAATTGTTCTCTGGTGCAGTAGATACAGAGTTATCTAGTATGTGATAACGGGGACAGCTCAACAGTGCATTGACTGTTGCCCTCATGTTGGCTGTGCAGCACAGCAGCTTATGATAAATAAGACTGAAGGCAGTTGCATTAACAAAAATAAAACAGACAGAAGCTGGATTTACCCCAGAATCAATGTCAACAAAGTGCTGCTGATAGATCCTCACCCTTCCCGAGCGCTGAGCTCAAACACAACAAGACACATGATCGAATCAAGGCTTGCTTCGCCCAAACACAAAGAAGCCTCACAATTAACTTTTTCACTTAACAATTTCAAAGTGCCACCAAGTATTATTTAATAGCACACAAATAAATATGAGGTTAATGTACTCCCATCAATGTTTCGGTGCACAGATCCCAGGCTGTTTGGTCGGTAGATCAATTTTACCCATATGGTCCATGGCCTTATTAATATTTACGCAGTTTAGTGCCCGTTTGAGACTCCACATGAGTGGAAAGCTGTGCTTACACGCCCAGCCAAGTTATTAGCTCTAGCCAATAGTCGAAACATGAAAAACACACTACACTGAAAGATCTAGGACCATTTAAAGCCACTATTAGTCTGAGGAACTCAGATATACTGTAGGTCGAAATAATAAACGGAACCAGAGACAGGAACCATGGTCAACTACTCCACCACTACTACCCCATCGATATGCTGAGATCACTGTAGCTACATTCTCTCCTCGTTTGACATGTTGGTATCTGTAGAGCGAGTCTTTTGCACATGGAAGGAACACACCTCATGCTCTCTTGTGGCTCCCGTCACCTGTCCGTTGAGCCCGGGCCAGGGCCATCTCTTTGGACACCTTCTTACGGTCTTTGGCCAGTCCCAGGAAGCACATGCAGTCTATGAAGGCTGTGGTGAAGTTCAGCTTGACGCCAAACTCACTCGTACCATAGTCGAAGGGAAACGTGTGGTGGTAGTTGTGGAAACCCTCTCCTGAAAATGCATAATGGGACAAACATTGTCTTTTTTGATGTGGACAATAACACAGCCATTTTAAGAGTGACCTACATACACTGCATCGATTGAGAGCAGTCCAAAGCTCTGTTGCCATACATAAACCAGGATATCCTGCCAAAACTAAACATTGGCCACTGAATTAGCTAGTTCCCCCTACTATGACAGCATCATCTGTAGCGAGAGATCCTTGTGAGTTGCACCACAAGTATTCACAGTCAAATACTTTGATAACTGGAGTAAACAAGCGTAAGATTCAAGATATACGACATAATGTACAAGTGTGGAGGTTTTTGGCCTTGCTGAGAAGACCCTGGTGTGGGTGCATTTCCTTACCTATGGCACTGAAAGCCACAAATCTGTTCTCTGCGGGGTTGATGGTGTGGTCGTACGGCCTGTTGCCCCACATGTGCGCAGCACTGTTGACAAGCCAGGTGGCATTGAGCACCACAGCGTACCTCAAGAGGGCAGGCACAAAGTAACCTACAGACAGGGACTCCCCCCACAGGTACCAGGGCACCAGCATGGGCACCAGGAAACACATCAGCACCACAGACAGCTTGTAGTACCTGAGAAGAGGCAAAGGGAAAGGAAACATTTAGTAATTCGGCCCAGCTGTGTGCGAGTGTTAGTGGAGCACATGCCTCATGCAAATATGTTCTCTTTGGCTAAATGCCACGTTGTATGACTGTGGTCAGCATTGTGGCTTGTGACTGTGGGTGTATGTGCCATACATACAAATGCGAGTGTATAACAGGATATACAGGATCGCCACCATCTTGTGAGGAAAGATTCTACTAAATTAAGAGTGATTGTTTCATCTAGGCGCTAAATTCTAATCAGTTCTGCTCAGTTCTAATCTAAATTCTAATCAGTTGTTGGCAAATGTTAATCCCCCTTTTTGGAGAGCTGTGATGCCAATTTGGGACTGCATCCAAAATAGCAGGCCTGTTGACAAAATGGACAGTCTCTCCTCTGTGTGGGTATGGTCTGATCCGGTCCCGCTCAGCGATGGCCACCGTTATCAGGGAATCTGCCTGAGCAATTACATGGCCAGCCTACCCAGACAGCCACTTCCCCCTGTGGGCTGCGCTTGAATGGGGAAACGGTTTTTTCAACAACGCAGACACTCTAACACAATGCATGGGTGACCAGGTCTATTGGAATGTACAGTATGTATTCTATGATATGTGCATGACATATAGGCCTACTGTGTGTGTTTATCAGGAAAATGTCTTTACAGAATAGTATATTGTACAGTGAAATGTCCCCTCGACATGGATGGTCAACTATGACCCACACAGGCATTTCCTGAGCAAGAATGGCGACAGGAAAATGCAAGAGCATCAACATGTAGAGGCCCTCTGTTTGTTAGTTTGTTGAATTCTACAATAAGGGCAATTTGGGGCAATCTATGACTATAAAAATCTATCAGCGGTTGACTGTGAATCTTTAAAACATGGGTGAAACATAATTTTAGAAATGTAAAAAAGGGAAACAAGTTAGTGTAAGTAAACCACAGGGACATGTCGTTAAAATGGTTCCCAAAAAATGTCAATGGAAGATCAAACGAGCAGCTCTGTACTGAAGGTTCTAGGTAAGGGCCGTCCGGTTCTCTTACCGTTTCTGGAACATGACGACTGCATCGTTCTTCAGATCCTCCAGCTCCAGCCTGCGTCCCTTCTCGATGACGTCAGGGTGCTTACGAACCATCAGCCAGCCCACGTGGGAGAAGAAGAACCCCCGCTTGGCATTGTGGGGGTCCGCGTCGGTCTCAGAGTATTTGTGGTGCACCCTGTGGTCCCTGGCCCACTCAAAGATGTCATTCTATAAACACACAGCGCAGGGATTACATTACAGTCATTTAGCAGACGCTTTTATCCAAAGCGACTAACAATAATTGCATTTAACGTAGGAAGAGCCAATGTACTACTACTTGCCAGAACTCACAAGTGCATCTTCTTTCTAAAACAAGTGACTAAGAGCATAATCTAGTGCTGAAGGCAAAGTGCAAGAATCACAATCTAAAGTACAGTGCAATATAATATAATAAGTGCTTAGGTGGGAGGATTGTTGTAGTAGGATTTGATGTAGGATGTAGGATTACATCACAGATGCACATTATTCAAGATTCAATTCATCGTCATTCCAGTCGACAATTTGGGGAACACAAACAGAAAGCATGATGCATGTTTTTGGGTGACATCACCTGTTCAAACCCCTATGAACTCATAACGCCCACCTTGCTAAAGGCATGCATGTGGTCGGTTTTTTTTTTTGCTTGTCTTTTACCTGGAAGGCCATGGAGTTGCCAAGGGCGAGGAAGACCCTGAGTGGGAGAGAGGCCTTGTAGGATCTGTGACTCCATAGTCTGTGTGCCCCAGCAGTCACACCGAGAGCACTGATGAGGAAGCAGAGAAGAGCTGAGGAGGAGGGAAAGAGAGATCAATCAGGTTTAGACACATACATCATATACGATTCCTAGGAGAACACAGTGACATCAATGTTATGAATGCCAGTCAGGTTGACATCGTGTTGTGTCCATGCCAGTCTCATGTTGGAAGCTGACAGTGGGTGTATGTATGAATGTCTGCTGACTCTCTCTCTCTCTCTCTCTCACTTGTTGTTCTAAAACTGCTGAATGTGTCTCTATGTGAAGCTGGACAAGGCAGCTAAGGATGTTAGAGCCGGGGGCCTCCGACCAGCAAAGAAGGACATTCTGTTGTGGTGCCATGCAGCTCACAATGGAATGTCTATTGGAATGGTGATTGTCCTTTGTCTCGCCCAGTGAAATAATATGCAGCTCAGCACTGCAAACTGAGAAAAAAGATAACCTTTGCAACAGTGGAGACTGTTGACTGAGTTTGGACTGTTCAGTAATTCAAGTCATGCTTCACTGGTCTACCTATTGCTGGTAAACACATAACATCCCATAACAGTTTGATACTGAGCAACATGTTTCTAATTCCGGAAACTTGCCTAGGGCAACACATTCCTAAACCTGTGGTGTACAGTAGGGTGTACAGTAGGCCTATAATCTCTGATAAAATGCGTTTGTTGTGTAGTCACCTCATTGTGGCGTGATGTGTTGTTTTTTCTCTAATGGAAAAAAACATTCACATGGCCCAAGATAGACCTAGATTAACGCGAGGCTAGATAGTCTACTCATTCAGAGATGCATGTATTAACGCCACCATGCGACCTATTCGCAAATGCCTCATACGTAACCGGTACATTCTGTTCTTTCTGTCTGTTCGGCGTACGGGGACGATAAAATAGACTAGGAGGAGAAAATATACAAATTATAGGCTACTTGAACTGTAATTATGGAAAATACTTACTCCATGCGAGGGTTGAAGTCGATGCGGAAGGGATGAGCGTCAATCCATACAGCGCTCCACTGTGTAACACTATCATTGATATGATGTTTCTCCACACCAGTATTCTGGCTGGTTTTGGACCATCTTTCTCCCTGTAATTGTCATCAAAAACATCTTCCACCGACGATACGTCTGCCACAGCCTTTCCGTTCTGATGCTGGCTGGAGTTGGTGTTCCTGGTCTCTGTTTCTGTCATTTTAACGGTGTGTTCCAGCAGGGCGCTGTGCAGCTGACTCGATACTGTAACAGAGAATGGAGGATTCAATTGGAAACAGACACGTTATGAAAACAGTCCATGCCACCAGACCAGGAACTAGACTAAGCACTTTCATGCAGGCAGTTGTGATGGGTGGGTCTTGCCACCAAAACGCCCCAGTAAAACACAGGCAACAAAATAACGCACACTTGATGAGCGTACTTACCGTGTAAAATTAAACTTCAGATAGTCTGCCTAAGGATGCTAAAAGCACAAGCAAGCGAGCAATTATAAATTACGCGGTGAGCGGCTCGTGATGATGGGCGCGCTTACATACGCTTCCGAATGTATTTATAAGACGTGGTAAAGGCGTGCTGGTCGGGGAGGATGCCCCACTGTCCCGACACTTTCATTGGTTGCCTGCTTATCTGATGTTCGCAAAACATGGCTGAATGTCGTCCAGATTTTTTTGCAATCAAACTTTGATCATGATAATTTATCTGCTTTTGAATTACGCAACATGTGTCAACATAGACATTTTGTTACACAGGCGTAGGCAAGCGTATTCTAACTCAGGAGTCAATGGCCAGCATTAGGCCTAACTTTAAAGTAGAAAATCTGAAATTATATTATGCAATGGTAGACCAGGTCATCAATATCAGAATTGTATTTTAAAACTTAAACAGAGCATATTTACCACCATCCCCTAAGATAATATACACTATATTGCCAAAAGTATTCGCTCATCTGCCTTTACACGCATATGAATTTAAGTGACATCCCATTCTTAATCCATAGGGTTTAATATGACGTCGGCCCACCCTTTGCAGCTATAACAGCTTCAACTCTTCTGGGAAGGCTTTCCACAAGGTTTAGGAGTGTTTATGGGAATTTTTGACCATTCTTCCAGAAGCACATTTGTGAGGTCAGACACTGATGTTGGACGAGAAGGCCTGGCTTGCAGTCTCCGCTCTAATTCATCCCAAAGGTGTTCTATCGGGTTGAGGTCAGGACTCTGCAGGCCAGTCAAGTTCTTCCACACCAAACTCGCTCATCCATGTCTTTATGGACCTTGCTTTGTGCACTGGTGCGCAGTCATGTTGGAACAGGAAGGCAGTCATGTTGGAACAGGAAGGGGCCATCCCCAAACTGTTCCCATAAAGTTGGGAGCATGGAATTGTCCAGAATCACTTACGCTGAAGCATTCAGAGTTCCTTTCACTGGAACTAAGGGGCCAAGCCCAGCTCCTGAAAAACAACCCCACACCATAATCCCCCTCCACCAAACTTCACACTTGGCACAATGCAGTCAGACAAGTACCGTTCTCCTGGCGACCGCCAAACCCAGACTCGTCCATCAGATTGCCAGATGGAGAAGCGTGATTCGTCACTCCAGGGAACGCGTCTCCACTACTCTAGAGTCCAGTGGCGGCGTGCTTTACACCACTGCATCCAACGCTTTGCATTGCACTTGGTGATGTATGGCTTGGATGCAGCTGCTCTGCCATGGAAATCCATTCCATGAAGCTCTCCACGCACTGTTCTTGAGCTTATCTGAAGGCCATATGAGGTTTGGAGGTCTGTAGTGATAGACTCTGCAGAAAGTTGGCGACCTCTGTGCACTATGCGCCTCAGCATCCGCTGACCCCGCTCTGTCATCTGTTGGATGGGTGAGTGAATACTTTTGGCCAGGGTTTCCCAACCTGGGGTCCGGGCCCCCCTTAGGGGGGCGCCAACAATCGCAGGGGGGGCGCCAGGCCCCAGACAATTTCAGGCCTTAATATAAGCCAGACAAAGAATCATGTTATTGACATGTCAGCAACAGCAATTTTAACAAATTACATGATTATATCTGATGCAGGGCCCAAAAAACTTGTATTTACGGCACTACACTATCATATAAACTCAACAAATTAATCTGAGACTATGAATAGCGTCAACATTAGTATTACTGAACACTGGCTAAGTGCTTTATTGTACCCTAACTTAGACCTCATGGAATTTACATCCAAACACACACAGACTGGATGTTCACAGCGATGTTTTTATTTTATTTTTTTTTGGGGGGGGGGGGGCGCAAATTCCATCAAGTGTATCAAGTTAGGGGGGCTCTGGGGAAGAACGGTTGGGAACCCCTGCTTTTGGCAATATGGTGTATGTAAGAAAGTAAGTCCATTTTATTTGATACAGCACCTCTCACAGACACAGTCACAAAGTGCTTCACGGAATTAATGCTAAAAGTTCAGTGGCAACATTCTGAATATTAATAGGATTTACCCTATATTACTAGAAAGCACAGTTTCTCAGCTTTCAGGAAGTGTTTGAATGTGAGTTTGTAAAATAATTTAGATACTGTTTTGTAAAGATTTTTTTAGATTTTTTTTGCCAGTGACGTGGCTTCAAAGGGTTAAAAACAGACTGAAAACAGCAGATTAAAGTACAATAAATTACAGAGACCGAAATATTGAGATATATACGCCTAATAAAAGTACAATAAATTACAGAGACAGGACAAACATAGAAATAGACGCTCACGGCTAGACAAATGCCTGTATAAAAAGTATTTAAAGGAGTAGTAAAGGGAAAACTCATGGTTAGCCCTGTTTTAAGGTTACTTAGATTTTAATGTTAAACTCTCAATTTCAAAGACAAGAAACTCACCGAGGTGTTAGTTGGCGTTCTGACATATAATTCGCCATAAAGTAAGATTCTAGATCATCTGGAAAATCTTTTTTAAATATTTAGCATAGAACTATTTAGTCGCAGCGCATACGTGTGTAAACTTCCGCAAACTAGGTAGCCTAGCAACATAAACAATAACAATAGCTACCGTACGTAGTTCCGCTTCCTGATCAATCCTCTGCGGATTGATCTACACATCTACAAAGGTGAGTCAAAACAAGTCAGTGGATTTCATAAAATGATCAATAAAACCCTACAGGATTCATACTTTGCGGCGAATTTGATGTCAGAACACCAACGGACACCAATTACCCTCTCAGTGAGCTTCTTGTCTTTGAAATGGAGAGTTTAACATGTTTTTGAATGATTTTTCAAGGTGCCCACCCACATCCATTGTATGACCTAAACGGTGGTAGAGCAATTATCAACTTCCTCAAAAGTGCTAGTTTTGTCAACTTTTTGATCTGAACCATTGTATATGATCATAAGTAACCTTAAAACAGGGCTAAACATGCATTTTTCCCTTCACTACTCCTTTATTATGGCCACACAATCATTGAAATGTGCATGTGCAGATTAGACAGATTATCTAATCACACTATAACTGACTGGTATCTTGATAAGCCTAGAGTTTGTCATGAGACTCATGAGTCAACTACAGGTAAAGGGTTTGATTGCAGTTGCATATCTAATCAAGCAGATCTAATCATGTTGCTAAGCCATAGTAAAACACTAAAAACAGTGGGTTCCAAATGTACTGTCAACCCTGACATGCAATGCACAAACAACAACATGTAAAAGCTCTAAACAATCATAGAGAAACTCCAAATACCAGCATGTGATGAATACTATACTATATTAATGTTCCAAAGGAACCAACGAAAACCATTTACTGATTTAATTAAAAAAACAATTTCCTCCAATTCAAGGTTTCACAATTAATGGTAATATAGTAAATAACATCTACCATCAAAGGAACTACAGGTATGTGGAACATCAAGGCCCTCTGTATGATAGGCAGGGGCATCGTAATGGAGGGAAAAGTGGGACTGACTACCCAGGGCCCCAATGGGGAGAGGGCCCTCGAAAATCCTAGAATGAAAGTTTTTATTAGCATTTTTTTTCTAAGTAATTAGTGTGTGCCACACTGATCGTTGTGCCACAGTGTTGTTTTTCGCTATGGGCGCCTGCCTCAAAATCAGGGGGCCCACAGTGACTGCTAAATGTATAGGCCCAGAATTTGGTGCTACACCCCTGATACTAGCTCTACTCATTCCACATTTCACAGGAGTAGTCAGCCTAGTCTCTCACAGCCCTGGCCTCACCCAAGATTTGGGTCTGGCCTTCTGAGGCTAAATCTGCATATTTATAGAATTACATCCCTTAAATTGAGTTTATAAGTTCCTACTGTAGATCCTTGTAGGATTCATAGATCAGGTAGTTGGTATCTTCCACAATTTCTCCCCAGGGATCAACAAAGTACTACCTACCTACCTAGGCCTTTTAGTGCAGAGGCATGTCACACATCCCATGTTCTCATGTGAGGAAGGCCCATCGTGTTTCAATGTAGCCCTGGGTAAAATACATCAAGTCAAATATTTGAACATAGACGTTGTGCCTAATCTACCAACAGACAAAAGCTGCAATTGCTTCTGTAGGCCTACTGTAAGTGGAATGCGGAACACTGTACATGTTAAGAAAATTGCCTCAGGAAGGCCACATCATGTTTCAATGTAGCCCTGGGTAAAATACATAGGTCAAATATTTGAAAATAGTCAAGGTGTGTCACATGTGTCAACATAGACATTTTGTTACACAGGCGTAGGCAAGCATATTGTAACTCAGGAGTCAATGGCCTAACCCAATACTTTAAAGTAGGTCATTGCAAATATGAAATTATATTATGCAATGGTAGACCAGCTCATCAATATCAGAAGCGTTTTTTAAAACGTGAACAGAGCATACTTACCACCCTCCCCTAAGATAAAATATGTAAGTAAGTAAGTCCATTTTATTTGATATAGCACCTCTTACAGACACAGTCACAAAGTGCTTCACGGAATTAATCCTAAAAGTTCAGTGACAGCATTCCGAATATTAATAGGATTTTCCCTATATTACTAGAAAGCACAGTTTCTCAGCTTTCAGGAAGTGTTTGAATGTGAGAACTTTTAGATATTTTCGAACCTTTAAAAAATTAAAATGTTATAGATTTTTTTTTAGATATTTTTACATTTTTGCCAGTACCAGGCTTCAAAGGGTTAATATTCGGAATGTTGGCACTGAACTTTCAGGATTAATTCCGTGAAGCACTTTGTGACTGTGTGTCTGTAAGAGGTGCTATATCAAATAAAATTGACTTACTTACTTACATATTTTATCTTAGGGATGGTGGTAAGTATGCTCTGTTCACGTTTTAAAATACACTTCTGATATTGATGAGCTGGTCTACCATTGCATAATATAATTTCATATTTGCAATGACCTACTTTAAAGTATTGGGTTAGGCCATTGACTCCTGAGTTACAATATGCTTGCCTACGGCCTGTGTAACAAAATGTCTATGTTGACACGTGACACACCTTGACTATTTTCAAATATTTGACCTATGTATTTTACCCAGGGCTACATTGAAACATGATGTGGCCTTCCTGAGGCAATTTTCTTAACATGTACAGTTTATGTATGCATTCCACTTACAGTAGGCCTACAGAAGCAATTGCAGCTTTTGTCTGTTGGTAGATGTGAGGAAGGCCAAATCGTGTTTCAATGTAGCCCTGGGTAAAATACATCAAGTCAAATATTTGAACATAGAAGTTGTGCCTAATCTACCAACAGACAAAAGCTGCAATTGCTTCTGTAGGCCTACTGTAAGTGGAATGCATACATACACTGTACATGTTAAGAAAATTGCCTCAGGAAGGCCACATCATGTTTCAATGTAGCCCTGAGTAAAATACATAGGTCAAATATTTGAAAATAGTCAAGGTGTCCTTGACTCCACTTAATCAAGACAACAAAAACAAAAATAATTATTTTTATTTTATTCCAGTTAGTTTATAGACTAGCTTTAGTTTAAAGGCTTCCTCTAAATAATGAATGGGTTTAACAGAATAATGCTTATTAATGGTGAGTAATCATGTTATTTGTGAATTTATATGAACAAAGTCTGATGAGCAAAGGTTTGGACAGAGACAGGTCCGGCACCTCTGCCCTCATATCAAGGCAAGCAAAGGTTGTAATTTTACGGTGTCGTGATGTAAACGGGAACTCCCCCTGTGGATTATGGTATTGGTGCAGTACATGGTAATACTCTAACAATATTTTTTATATCCTCTTTATCCCATAGCATCACACTAATCACATAATCTCTATGTATTACAGTGCTGTATGCTCAGCCTGGCACTGTTTGCCTGGCTTGGCACTGTCATGACAACCTATCAGCAGGTCTGGCCCCTTCATGATATCATCTGTCTGACCTTTTGTGACTGTGATGTTGAAAACGTCCCATTACACAACGAAAGGACCGCTTATCCTGTTTGTGTGACGACACATAAACGAAGGTAACCTCCCAGTGGGTGTTTCCCACTGTCATTATGAGAGCACAATCCCTCTATGTCCTACAGTGAACTCCCCGGATATGTCATTATCTTAAGGACTATTGTATATCAGTTTAATTATCAACTTAATTTTAGTGAGCCTATACAGTATAATCTAAATCATACAATCAAACAATCTTATGGTTTGATAGGCATGTTTGATAAATATAAACTGGACATGATTGATACAGATACAGATCTAGTCTTGTATATGGTGGTGTGCACTAGTAATACCAGTCTTACTGCCCCCATAGGGCACTCCACGTCCCACATTGCACATGCAGGGTCAGTGTGAAATATAGCAGGCCAGCGCTTACAAAAGATCTGGGTTTCATGTCTCATTTCATTATTTGGTTTTTGTATATCTTTATATTTAGGGGCCAGGCAGCGTAGCTGCCGGAACCCTATTGTATTTGCCTATATTATTATTATTATTATTCTCCATCTTCCACTGAAGTCTAACTTCCCGTGGGCAAAAAATCACCAAAATTTGCACAAAGCTCCAGTCCTATACCCAAAGTCCTCAACCTGCATTGTAGGTCAATAAACCTGAAGGTGGCGCTACAGCAACAGTCTAAAGTTTAAAACTTTAAAAAAATCATAACAAATCAGCCATAGGTTCTATCACTGTAAAACCACCATATGAATGTAGTCCCAAGTGAGACAAAACTTTCATACGCTTTGACCTTGCAGGAACTTTGAAGTCCATCACTCTGATTTCTTCATAAACTGTAAAACCTATCAAACCTATCTCCTCCCACATTTTTTGTTCAATTGACACCAAAATCGATCTACTGTATCTTCAGACTGTCCTTACCAAACGATCCTCACAGATTTTTGAAATATGAAAAATAGAGCCCACAGCACTTCAAAAAGTTTTACTGTTAACAGTTCTGTATACAGTTCCTATTAATTCTCGCCAAATCAATGTCTGATCATCCTCATAAAATGTGACAACATTAGCCACATATCCAAGATTTAGTATGATTTTTTTCAGAATTTTATCTCAAAAATTTAATTTTTAAAAATATTTTTAATTCTGTCCTCTGAAACCAACACTTCATACAGAGAAAACTACATTACCCACAATCCAACGCAAGCTCCACGAATCTGAGACATCGCTGTTGGCAACCCTACCCAACCCCCGCCGAGGACTACAATGACTAAATTGATTGATTGGCAACTGACTGAGTACACAGCTGCTGAAGTTAATGTTCAATTATGAAAAAAAAAAGCTAACAAAACCTGTAACACACATTTTTCAATCAATTAATACTAAAGTTGCTACACTGGATCTTCAAACTGTCATTCACAAACTCATTGACCAGATTATTGAATTATCAAAATTGAGCTTACAATGCATTAAAATGTTTTACTTATTATTATTATTCTCCATCTTCCACTGAAGTCTAACTTCCTGTGGACAAAAAATCACCAAAATGTGCACATAGCTCCAGTACTAAACCCAAAGTCCTCAACCTGCATTGTAGATCAATAAACCTCAAGGTGGCGCTACAGCAAAAGTCTAAAGTTTAAAACTTTAAAAAAT
The DNA here is from genome assembly GCF_949987555.1 of Borostomias antarcticus. Lineage (NCBI taxonomy): Eukaryota > Metazoa > Chordata > Actinopteri > Stomiiformes > Stomiidae > Borostomias > Borostomias antarcticus. The sequence continues at coordinate 4,481,254 of NC_140258.1, forward strand.
CATAACAAATCAGCCATAGGTGCCATCACAGTAAAACCACCACGTGAATGTAGGCCCAAGTGAGACAAAACTTTCATACACTCTGACCTTGCAGGAATCTTGATTATTATTATTATTCTCCATCTTCCACTGAAGTCTAACTTCCCGTGGGCAAAAAATCACCAAAATTTGCACAAAGCTCCAGTCCTATACCCAAAGTCCTCAACCTGCATTGTAGGTCAATAAACCTGAAGGTGGCGCTACAGCAACAGTCTAAAGTTTAAAACTTTAAAAAAATCATAACAAATCAGCCATAGGTTCTATCACTGTAAAACCACCATATGAATGTAGTCCCAAGTGAGACAAAACTTTCATACGCTTTGACCTTGCAGGAACTTTGAAGTCCATCACTCTGATTTCTTCATAAACTGTAAAACCTATCAAACCTATCTCCTCCCACATTTTTTGTTCAATTGACACCAAAATCGATCTACTGTATCTTCAGACTGTCCTTACCAAACGATCCTCACAGATTTTTGAAATATGAAAAATAGAGCCCACAGCACTTCAAAAAGTTTTACTGTTAACAGTTCTGTATACAGTTCCTATTAATTCTCGCCAAATCAATGTCTGATCATCCTCATAAAATGTGACAACATTAGCCACATATCCAAGATTTAGTATGATTTTTTTCAGAATTTTATCTCAAAAATTTAATTTTTAAAAATATTTTTAATTCTGTCCTCTGAAACCAACACTTCATACAGAGAAAACTACATTACCCACAATCCAACGCAAGCTCCACGAATCTGAGACATCGCTGTTGGCAACCCTACCCAACCCCCGCCGAGGACTACAATGACTAAATTGATTGATTGGCAACTGACTGAGTACACAGCTGCTGAAGTTAATGTTCAATTATGAAAAAAAAAAGCTAACAAAACCTGTAACACACATTTTTCAATCAATTAATACTAAAGTTGCTACACTGGATCTTCAAACTGTCATTCACAAACTCATTGACCAGATTATTGAATTATCAAAATTGAGCTTACAATGCATTAAAATGTTTTACTTATTATTATTATTCTCCATCTTCCACTGAAGTCTAACTTCCTGTGGACAAAAAATCACCAAAATGTGCACATAGCTCCAGTACTAAACCCAAAGTCCTCAACCTGCATTGTAGATCAATAAACCTCAAGGTGGCGCTACAGCAAAAGTCTAAAGTTTAAAACTTTAAAAAATCATAACAAATCAGCCATAGGTGCCATCACAGTAAAACCACCACGTGAATGTAGGCCCAAGTGAGACAAAACTTTCATACACTCTGACCTTGCAGGAATCTTGATTATTATTATTATTCTCCATCTTCCACTGAAGTCTAACTTCCCGTGGACAAAAAATCACCAAGATTTGCACATAGCTCCAGTAGTATACCCAAAGTCCTCAACCTGCATTGTAGGTCAATAAACCTGAAGGTGGCGCTACAGCAACAGTCTAAAGTTTAAAACTTAAAAAAATCATAACAAATCAGCCATAGGTGCTATCACTGTAAAACCACCACGTGAATGTAGGCCCAAGTGAGACAAAACTTTCATACGCTTTGACCTTGCAGGAATTTTGAAGTCCATCACTCTGATTTCTTCATAAACTGTAAAACCTATCAAACCTATCTCCTCCCACATTTTTAGTTCAATTGACACCAAAATTGATCTACTGTATCTTCAGACTGTCCTCACCAAACGATCCTCACAGATTTTTGAAATATGAAAAATTGAGCCCACAGCACATCAATTTTTTTTACTGTTAACAGTTCTGTATATAGTTCCTATTAATTCTCGCCAAATCAATGTCTGATTGTCCTCATAAAAAGTGACAACATTAGCCACATATCCAAGATGTAGTATGATTTTTTTTGAGAATTTTATCTCAAAAATTGATTTTTTTAAAATATTTTTAATTCTGTCCTCTGAAACCAACACTTCATACAGAGAAAACTACGTTACCCATAATCCAACACAAGCTCCACGAATCGGAGACATCGCTGTTGGCAACCCTACCCAACCCCCGCCGAGGACTACAATGACTAAATTGATTGATTGGCAACTGACTGAGTACACAGCTGCTGAAGTTAATGTTCAATTATGAAGAAAAGCAAACAAAACCTGTAAAAATTAATAAACATATCTCATCCAACATTTTTCAATCAATTAACACCAAACTTGCTACACTGGATCTTCAGACTGTAATTCACAAACTCATTGACCATTGTTGAATTATCAAAATCGAGCTTACAACGCATCAAAATGTTTTACAAATGTTTTACGATACGAATGTACAAAATGAACATTGGAATGTCAACTTTCTTGTTGTCCTATTCTCTCGCTTATTGCTCCTAAACTTGTCGGAAATTGCCTGGCCCCGCCTCATCGCTGCGAAGCAGCTTTAATTGGGTGTTGAAATTGCTATCTATGACATAACTGAGAACTGCATTGTAGAACTTGAAATTACGCCATCTAGTGTTGATATGGATTTAGGGCACTTCAGATGTGATATAACAAGGATGTTTGTGTAAAAAGAAAAAGAAATCTACACTGCAGCGAAATTGTTTGAGAATGAATAATTGTCCGTTAAGCTCCTCAACAATGTCATTGAAAGCATGGATAAGAACCCTACTAGAGGTTACATGCGGTCGACACATTTTGATCAAAGATCTCAGCCATCTATCTTTCAAAAACCAGCACCAGTTCACAGTGCGGCGTGTGTGGAAACATGTCAACAGGCACCGCCACGCTCGGAGAAAACGCCTCTCCTGTGAGCTTCTTCTGAGGGTCTGGACTACAGCACAGCTCCCTGAAGTTCCTCATGGCCTCCCCCTCTGGTTTACAGGATATATAGACCAGCCTGCGTATTGATGGGTGGTTCCTCAGAGCCCGGACCACACGGTAGTGCAAGCCGGCGCGTGCAGGGTTCACCACAGCCGTCAGTCCCCCGTCCACGGAGCTCAGCTGGGTCATCAGTCCCGGCAGGACTGCCTCCGCTTTCCCCGGGAGGAACTCACAGTTGAGCACGCCGTTGAGCGCTGCGTTGTGCCTGGCGTCCTCCACTGCCTGTTCGACCAGCTCTATGCCGATGACTCTGTCCACTCTGGTGGACATGGTGATGCCGATGGCCCCCGTGCCACAGCACACGTCCAGGAGGGTGCCCCCTCTCCCTCCGTGGGGTAGGCCCATGTCCCTCACAGCACGGTACAGCACCTCCGCAGCTCCCTGGTTCACCTGGAAAAAGGCATCTGCAGAGATGCGGAACTTTAACCCCAGCAGCTGCATGTGAAAAAACAAGAATTAAATCATACTTTAATCAAGCCTTACATGTATTAGCCTTTCTATGGAGCACTGAACACCCCTATTACTTAGAACCCTGGTCCGGAGAGCATCATTACTAAGTTCACCTCCTCGTGGATGTGTGTCTGTCCGTATAGGAGCTGGTAGGGAGATTCCTCGTGACTACAGCGAGTCATACGACTCTCTTGGAAGTACAGGGAGTCTAGCTGGCACACAGCTCCAGGCCCCCGGGTGAAGTACTCCACCAGCGCAGCCTTGTGGACACCTATCTCCTCCGGAGTCAGCGTCTGTGGGTGGAAGTGCACTATGGCCATGGCGCGGCCCTCTGCGCTGGTCCTCACCGTGACCTCTCTCCAGTGGCCCCCCGCGTGGAACAGGAGGCAGGGCTCCAGGGGAGAGAGGCGGATGAAGTCCTGATAGCATCTGGCCACTAGCTTGTGTCTCTCTGGCATGTTGAGGAGGTGATCACCATTGACACAGACAATGTTACCCGCCTTGCCTGTGCCAACGTAAAACCCAACAGTCTTCGGGTTGCCATCAACTCCTACGTTAACAGAGAAGGTGGACTTGTTGCGGTAGCCCTCCCTTACAGGCGACGGTAGCACAGCCAGCAGAGGGAAGTGAAGTTCACCAATGGGTGATGCCGAGGGCTGTGAAGATGTTCCCATTGAAAGCCGAAGCAGTATATTCTTCTGCTGTCTTTGTTTTAGCTCCAGTTGTTCATCGTAACTCAGCCTCCATAGAGGGGTGACAGCATCCGCCAGTCGCTCCTCCCAAGACAGATGCTCATTAAATGCAGGCTTCCTGGTTTTTCTCCACTTCCTCTTCATGGGTGATGCCCTATGGTCAGCCGATGGAATGGCATCCTTTGTAGAATAGCAGCACATGCATGTTTTCATCAGGGCAGTTTGTATTTGTGGGCATTTTGGTCTAAAGCCTGTAGCTATGGAAATCATGCTAAATTATATACTCAACATAAATTATAATAACTAAAAGCTTTGTTCAATTCATAAACCCTGATAATAACTAAAAGCTTTGTTCAATTCATAAACCCTGTATCATATCCTACTTTGGAGACAAATCACTCACTGGAGTTCATGGCGGTGATCGCTGGAGTGACGCGTTATTTACGCTGCTACTCTCTCAATCGTCATCATAGGGCGTCCAGGGGCAAGTAAACATTTCCGCTGTCGCGATGGACTCAAACAAGGACGAAGCGGAACGATGCATCAAGATTTCTCTCAATGCACTCAGTAATAACCAGCCGGACAAAGCCAGGAGGTTTCTAGAGAAAGCACAGCGCTTGTTTCCAACCGATCAGGCCAAAAGTAGGTGGATTCTCTCTGTGTTTTCTTGTGAGGATCTCATGTCAGTCAGTGGGCCAGATCTGCACTGGCTAGCAAGAACCCATTAGCCTTTAGCAGCTAACTAGACTAGCTGGCTGGACTGCTAACTGCTTCCTAATTATAATTATATTATTAATATTTTGATTGATCCAGGTCGCTGCAGTACATGCCTTGCATTTGATGTAGGTAGATGGTCTAGCTGCTTGACAAGCTGTTACCCACGATCTCTCAGGTCTGGCTGGGCTGTTAGATGTGTTGCAACTTCATTGGCCAGATGGATACTTGAGCCTCGGATTCAAGCTGGGCTACGTTAGATAGCTAGCTATGATGATGAGGGTAGAGTCTTGAGGGGGAAATTGTTATTATTGGTCATTTAGCAGATACTTTTATCCAACACGACTTAGTGTTTTGAGCTAGTGCGTTACCTTGCTCAACGGCACAACGGTGGGTTAGTCATTGTCAAGTGGCCTGACCCGGTCTTGAACCAATGACCTTTCAGTCCCTGGCCAGATGCTCCACCCACTGGGCTACCCGTTTCATCACTGGGCAGCTACCATGTCAACTATATCAGCTGTGTCCCAGAGCTCTCGCTCACATGACATCTCTATTTGTCCCTATTCCAGATTTATTGGAATCCCTCACACAGAATGGTAAACCTCCAGATGAAGGCACTGGTCCAGCGAACGGGGATGGCTCTGGAGTAAGGCACCGAAGCCATGGAGACAACCCTGCTCCATCAGGAGACGGTGCCACAGACTCTGCTAAGCCGTACACTGCAGATCAGCTGGATGCTGTCAAAAAGTAAAGTTTAACTTGTGTCCCTGTTGCCCTGAATTGCAAGAACCACAAGCTCAGGGCTCGATTCAGTCTCGTGACTCCCTGATCCGTCTTTGATTTATCATTTTTATAAGCTTGTTTCATCGGTATTACGATATTTTTGTGTAATAGCTTTGTTCATGTCTCACATCAAGCTCCCCCTTTGGTGGCAAGCGTACTGCTTATCGATGTGGTGCTTTCTTCCCCGTTTTTGGGCTGTGTTCGTAGGATCAAGAGCTGTAAAAATTACTATGAGATTCTGGGAGTGGAGAAGGACGCTGCAGACGAGGATCTGAAAAAGGCGTACAGGAAACTGGCTCTGAAGTTCCATCCAGATAAAAACCACGCGCCAGGAGCCACGGAGGCATTTAAAGGTAAACGCTTCGATGCTCCAGTCTAGTGTAGGAGACAATGTACAGTACAGTGTGTAGTCTTCAGCCTATGGCGAACACTTGTCTGTATGTCTCCCCAGCTATCGGGAATGCGTACGCCGTGCTGAGTAACCCGGAGAAGCGTAAGCAGTACGACCAGTATGGCGAGGAGAAGGCGCACCCGAGCAGGCAGAGGCAACAGCGCCACGACTTCGAGGCGGACATCTCACCTGAGGACCTCTTCAACATGTTCTTTGGAGGCGGCTTCCCATCAAGTGAGTTCAGAAAGGTTCAGAGCGTTTAGTTAGTATTAGACCTGGGTTAGACCTGGGTTAGACCTGGGTTAGACCTGGGTTAGTATTAGACCTGGGTTAGTATTAGACCTGGGTTAGTATTAGACCTGGGTTACGGCTACATTCATGCTCCTTTTAAACTTGTTTTTATGTTCTTTTTTAGGTAATGTACACGTTTACAGAAATGGTAGAATGCACTTTGGCCATCAGCAAAGGCCAGAGAGGAGAGAGCAACAGAGGGATGTAAGTGGGAATCTGTAATCTCCTTTGCTGCTCATTAAAAAACTGGTATCCAGGTGCAAGAGCAGAGCGGACTCTCTGACTCTCTCTCTCTTTCCCTCCCTCTCTCTCCCTCCCTCTCTCTCCCTCCCTCTCTCCATTCACCACAGGGAGGTCTGGCGCTGTTTGTCCAGTTGATGCCCATCCTCATTCTCATTGTAATCTCTGCTCTCAGCCAGATGATGGTGTCCCAGCCTCCCTACAGCCTTAGTTACCGCCTGTAAGTGAGACCTGTTACCTAGCCACTCCCATAGTAATGGTTCAAGTTCCATTGAGGAAGTACAAGGCTGTGTTCCGAATCGCATACTTCCATACTATATAGTATGCCAAAAAAGGATGTTGTGTCCCAATACATAGTATGCCACATGCAGTATGGCAAAAATACAAGGATGTTGTACTACATCCGGTCTTATTTTGCAGTATGCAAGCCAGCAGCCTTTTCTGGCTACTCTGACCCACAATCATGTGCGCAGCGGAAATTAGGTCACATGTGCGAGTCATGACGGCTGTGGACGTATGTCGCTTCATGGACTGCCACAGATGTGGGCCAATTTCAAGGTGCAATGTTATGACAGTGGTATGTCCCAATTGTACGTACAAAAGTACGTACTTTCTAGGGGCAGCTGTAGTACATACTTGTTATACTCTTATATTGTTTGGAATCTGCCTTTTTAATCCCTGTGCAGCACTCTGTGCATCCGTGCTGTGAAGAGCGCTATACAAATAAAGTTTTACTTACTTACTTACTTAGTAAAAAGTATGCGATTCGGAAGGCAGCCCAACTGTTAGGTCTGTCACACACTGAAGCGTCACCGTGTTCTCTGTCGCAGGTCAGCTGGCCATGTTCACAAGAGACACACACCGGCCCTTAAGGTGCCTTACTATGTAGGTGAACGCTTCACCGAGGAATACTCTGGAAATAACCTGCGGGGTGTAGAGAGGAGCGTGGAGGAAGACTACATCTCCAACCTTAGAAACAACTGCTGGAAGGAGAAGCAACAGAGTTAGTCTTGACGCCGTCTTTGATGTCATTTTTGGCAATCACCAAAAAACATGTTTTAGACAGTTTATAAGACTGTAATACCGTTTTAATATTTTTTTAATATTTAGCTTGTGCGTGTGTGTGTTCTTTATCCAGAGGAAGGCTTGCTGTATCGTGCTCGTTATTTTGGGGACTCTGACCTGTATCAGAGGGCCCAGAGGATGGGGACGCCCAGCTGCTCAAGACTGTCCGAGATCCAGGTGATGCTGCATGGCAGCAACTACTGACATTCACATGGGTGAGTTGACACGATGTTTTTCCACTGCACATTCTCATTTGTTTGAATGAGTGCCTATATTAAATGGCATAATACAAAGCTAAACGAAGCCTGTATTAATTGTGTGTTTTATGCTTGTGCATCCCATCCTTTTCTTCCCTTCAGATTATTTGGTACTTGAATTGAATTAGAAGAAATTAATAAATGACACTCTGTTGAAGCCCACACACAAATTGGAACATTCGGTTGCAGCAATCCAAGAGAATCTGAAACGCCTTACACCAGGTGGGCTGCAGAGATGGTTCGGGGAAGCTCTCTACAGCGGACCCGACTTCCTGTAGAACTGTGGACCTGACTTCCTGTAGAACTGTGAGATGGACTAGGCAGCTGCCAGTTATTTTAACAGTTGTGTCTTCAGACTGGCGGAAATCTAGTTGGTATCAAGGTTGAAAATGAGAGCGCAGTTGTCTTTTTGAATGAAATGCAAAGCTGCTAGAATAAAGCTTTCTCTATCCCTAGTCTGTTTTCATGAAAACAAGGCCTTCTTGTAGACATCTGAGCCACTGAGCAGTGTATGATTTTTTTTATAGTTCAAATGACCTGTATATACATTTTACTTTTAACAATGCAGGGCTAAATGGAGTTATCAAGCTAATGTCCTTAACTATATAATTTAATGTACCTTGTGGATTTGCTTATAGCTCGTTGGATTATGGAAATTATTGTACAAATGAAAATAAAACTATTTATTAAAATTATTCCCTTGGTGAATCTATGTGAAAGGATTTTCCTTTGTGTTGTGGTTTCTGCCTTAAGTCTGATTTCGGAAATTCCTTCTCTTTTCAGTCACATTATGAATAGGATGTATGTGCAGGTACAACACAGTCATTTATGGGTTCAGTTTGTGCAGACAGTAGCTGTGGGTAGTGCAAAACCAAGATAGGTGATTTGTATTTGGAAAAAACGGAAACTTCACATGAATGTTTGAAAATAAATCTTTGTTCTTTTACTTTAATGACAGTTAAAAAAATATAGGTTTTATGGAATATTTGAGTATCAAATATACCGCAGTCAAAGGCAAATTCAACAAGTTAAACCTGTACTCGTGTTCAAACAGGTGTGCATTAACATTCATTTTGTACCTACATGTCTATGCATGTAGAATAGCTGCCATGAGACATCCTCTCCAAATCTCAAACTATGTAAAAAGTCACTTCAAGTTCAATAAACCTATAAAGTATTCACTGACGTACCCATTATATGAAAATAATGTTTTCAAGTAGAGACATGTATAAGAAACGTATGATCAAACATTTGTAACTTATTCATATGAATGTGCCAGTTAATTGTGGTTGGTCAGCATTCCTCAATGAGCAGCTCTCCTGTGGTGTACAGCTTCCTCTTGATGGCCCTGAAGCCAGCGCTGAGCCTCAGGGCGTGTAGGTGTCTCTGCTTCCTCAGGGATTGAGCCCCCTTGAAGAGTTTCTGAACCCTAGGCCACAGCCCCCCAGCCTCTGGCCGTAGAACCAGGGTAAGATGGAAGGTGGAAACCAGACTGGGATCAACTGCTATCTGGTTCACACAAACCAGACCTCCTTGTTCCTCCTGCTCCACACACAGGTCTATGAGCGCCCCCCGCAGGCCGCAGGGCTCACTGTGGGACAGGTGGAGGAGCTCCAGTCCGATGTTCTGCAGTAGAAGGTCCGGTAGGATGAGCCTGGAGCACCTCAGCAGACTAGAGGTTTCAGTGTCAGTGAGACTCAGCTCCATGTTCTCGATTATCTGGGCGCAAATACTCTCCTCGTGTGGTTCACAGAAAACACTGCTCTCTGATGTCGTGGACATGTCTGCGACAAATCCTGGAATAGAGCAAATCACATTCACTTAAATCCCATTCACTTAATATGACCGCATCATCAGAATGCATTCCTTTTGATCCTCAAATAGAGTACACTAGCCTATGACTGATTAATGATACTTTATCATAATAGCGTAAATCTTATTTGAAATCAGCGTAAATCAGTGCAAGATTATTTCAAATAAGATTTACGCTGATTTCAAATACCCTATTTGGGAAACTTTTTCGTGAGAAAAACAAGCAATGCATAAACACAAAGTCAGAGTGCTGAGGCTACTCAACAGCTAAGGCTCACCATGTTGACTCCTACTCCACTGATCCGCTGTGAGACTCTGATTGATCCTCTTGAGTTCAGTCAGTCTCTGCACCAGATACCCCCAGGACAGCCGCACAGAGACCCTGTCATCCGCTGGAGACGGAGGGGAACTCTCGTCTTCTGAATGATTAGAAGTAAACGACATATTTTTTTTACCTGACTAGAAGAATCGAATAAAAAGTGCTATTTGTCAGAGCCCCTCTGCCAGCCCAGCTTACAGAATACATTGGCTACTCTTGACAATAGAACAATGCCTTTAATACCCCAAAGTAAACGCTCCTCCCATTGAATTTCCCAACCATCGTAACCAATCAGGTCCTCTGGCACGTCCACAACATTGTCCGCGCCTAGTAACACCACTCACGTTTTACACGTAGGCCTATCTACCCTAAATTGAGACGACCTCCAACCACATTCATGCCCAAACCCATCGATTGTCCGAACACTGGGAAATTCCATTCTGAGGAAACACTATTTATATTATATATATGGTATTATGCCTGATTTTATACACGATTCACAATCCTGCCGAGTCTGTCCTAGTCAGCAGCAGTCTGCTAGTCGGAGTGGCAATTTGGCACAGAAATCTGTAAGTGTATGAGGGGTACAGATTTAAATCGGCAAGTGTATGATGAGAACAGACTTCTCCCAATCCGAGTCGGAGCATATAAACATGTTTGATATTTTTGAGCAGATTCTGGACGTAGTATAAACTCGTCCAGTCGTTAAATGTGCGATACCCAGTTTTCAGTTGTCATACAAAAACCATCAGAAGCCAGTCGTCTAGACTCTAGTGTATACTCCCAGTCATATGTTAAGATTGTGAAAGTCTTCTAGTGTATCCGAGGCTTAATGAGACAAAGTGACAAAAGGTAATTTGGTTAACTTTAGAGGGGGGGGGGGGGGTGCAATGTACAGCCTTCTTTATTAGTAATGAAGCACCTTTTTGAGTGCAAGAGTGATTTAGAATCTGACTGGCTGGCTGACTTGCCAACTCTAAACAGGACATTTCAAATCAGCCATTATTGATAATACATTATCCAGAATGTGCGCAATTAGACTTCAAGGACTAATCGATTCACATAATTGTAACCTATGTGTGTTTTTGGGGGACTGGGTACAGTCTCTTCACTCACAACAAATGTAGTCGCTTTGGATACGCGTCTGCTAAATGACTAAAATCTATCCTACCTGTAGGCTATTCAAAAAATTAAAGGTTCATCATAAATGTAGGCCTACTTTTATTAATGAAGAATTATACAAACAATAAGGAATAAACAATAATAACAGCACGCGTAGGCTATCAAATTTAAATGATATACAGGTAGCCTATAAAGTGTAGGCTATAGCCTAAAGGAAATATCAGGAAAATTACATAAAAATAATAAAAACAAAAATAAAAACAGAAATACATTTCGGTCTAACTAGTAGGTCTAGGGTATTCAGGGAAAACTGTTTTAGAGTAGCCTAGTTCAATAATGTATTAGGCTACTCTTTTTGTTTGTTGTTTGCTTGTTTACTAGATTGAATGACTAAACTAAGGATTTTAGTTCTAAAAGAAAAGGGATGAACTTAGGTTGTGATTTGGAAAACTTGTGTTTGTGAATTTAAAAATTGAATATAAAACGACAAAATTAACAAGATTAAAAGAGTAAACAGAATTAGGCTATCTTTAAAAAGTGAGACTGGGTCTAGATTCTTCGAAAAGTTCGGATATTTCAGTCTGAAAACAAATGAGGGATAATAAAATGCCTTGTTTCAGATCTCTGCCAGGATATAGTCTACATAGCAATAAACAGAACTGCTGGAGTCTTGAGTCTCACGTTTTGCACGTAGGTCTAACTTCCGATTTCCAAGACTTACGAGTCTTGCGCAGGTCTAGGCTAATACATGTAATCTCCAGAGGGTGGCCTCAGTTACCCACTTTCAAACGAAACCTTCCATTTTCATCGTTGCATTGTCTCTTGATTCCATGATTTTCTCTGTGTCCTAACAGAAGGTTAGAGATGGTGCACACCAAGGGCCGAAGGTCTCCAACCTGAGCTGGTTTGCTGTCGCCTTTGAGTGTTTCTTAGAAGGAACCCAATGTTTTCAAAAAAAGGTAGGCTATGTCAGTGGTAGGAAACTGCCAACCTCATGCATTGGAACACATAGACCTACAGTAGGCCTATCTACTATTGGACCAATGTCCCTGGGCTCCAAAGGGATATTTCTAGGAGATGGAATTGCTCCAATCTGTTGTGGCTGTAGCCTATCTGGTAGTGAGGTGGTCTTGACTGTTCACACACACAGCCCGGGGTTGAAGCCAGCGTTATAAGTGCTGGATGCACTAGTTGCCTGTTTTTGACATATTATTACAAATACTATACTAATACTATTCATTATAACATCATAGTATTACTATAGGAATGTTCTATGGTGTGTTCTAAAAACAACTACAAAAACACTATATAATATATTGTAGTAATACTATTAAAATAATATAGGAATATTACAGAAACTCCAAAGAAAGCACTGTAGTAATACTATTACAAATACTATAGTAATACTATACATTCACTATAACATCACTATAGTGATACTATAGGAATGTTTAATAGTTTGTTTTAAAAAATAACTACAGAAACACTATATAGTACACTGTAAGAAATAAATCCGTAAAATAACAGAAAAACTACTGGCAGCTCATTACCAGAACTTTGTCCCGTAATTAAAAAACAGAATTTTACTGTTAATTAACAGTGTGCCCACAGAAAATAACATTTTCCGTTATTTAATGGTGTATCTATAGTAAAATAACAGAACATTTTCTGTTATTTAATGGTGTATTTTATAGTGAAATAACCAGACATTTTCTGTCATTTAATGGTGTATTTATAGTGAAAAAAATAACATTATCTGTTATTTAATGGTGTATCTGTAGTGAAATAACAGGATATTTTATGTCATTTTATGGTTGTATTTATAGTGAAAAAACAAAGACATTATGTTATTTAATAGTTTATTTAAAGTGAACAAAATAGTCAATATACATTATTTATTACAAAAAAACAGAAAAATGACTGTCCGCTCATTACCTGGACTTGGAAAAATCGAAAATGTCTGTTAATTTATGGTTTAGCTACTGTAAAATAATATTTGGAAAAAACACACAAAAGAAACATTAACTTCTATCTTTCACAATTCTGTAATAATACTGAAATAAAATAAGGACAAAAAGAAACGTTTCTAGCTCTATATTGTTACAGGTTTGCTAATTCATTACTCTCTCAAGGTGCAGTAGGAGGCGGTTTGGCTCTGAAGCATCTTTTGTAATAATTTCTTGCAATTCTCAATACATCTCGACAGTAATCAATAAATAAAGTGCTCTGTCACTGCATTGTTATAAGTGAGTCCAATCATTTCCAGTTAGGCTTACCTGCCTGAGTGTCATTTGAGGGGCAGGGATTTTGTTGGTAGCATTTTTCAAATCTTTGTAACAGGAAATCACAAACCGCCTACTCAAACCACCTACTGGCACCTTTAAAATTGCCCACACACAAACAAAGACAATTAGTTTGCAAGGGGAAAAGGTTTTACAGAGGGGCAGGGATGGGAGGATTTGCTTCTTATCTGCAGGTACGATGAAGGCTGTAAAAGATAGAAAAATATATTACCAAGCAAATAAAAGCAGGAAAATACACAAGAATAAAAGCAGGAAAATACACAAGAGTGCAGAGCATGCAAGGACATAACATATTTAATCATGTTATCATGTTATATGTCTGTGGGTTTGTGTGCACTTTTCTGTTCCACCATCCTAGAGAGGTATGCTACTTAATGGTCACTGTAAAACAGCTTCAGAGTTCTTGTGCATATTGGAAAATCTGCCAGGAGTACATACTACCTCTTCAGCCCTCCATCAGTCAGGAGTACATACTACCTCTTCAGCCCTCCATCAGTCAGGAGTACATACTACCTCTTCAGCCCTCCATCAGTCAGGAGTACATACTACCTCTTCAGCCCTCCATCAGTCAGGAGTACATACTACCTCTTCAGCCCTCCATCAGTCAGGAGTACATACTACCTCTTCAGCCCTCCATCAGTCAGGAGTACATACTACCTCTTCAGCCCTCCATCAGTCAGGAGTACATACTACCTCTTCAGCCCTCCATCAGTCAGGAGTACATACTACCTCTTCAGCCCTCCATCAGTCAGGAGTACATACTACCTCTTCAGCTCTCCATCAGTCAGGAGTACATACTACCTCTTCAGCCCTCCATCAGTCAGGCCATTGTGGCTAGACTGAAGGCAAAGACCAGCTAGCAACATGAACGTGTCAACTCGTCAGACCAGTGAATCATTGAAATACCCATTAGCGTCACAGTATCGTAAGTGTCATTTTCCTGACTGGACTCTGGACCGGATGGATTGCTCAGAGATGACCACACTAGTGTTAGATTCTCCAAAGGAACGCTGAAGTTCTTCAAGAGTGACCACTGCGTAGTCTATTGCTAATGGTGGAACAGAACTGGCTGTCCTACGACAAATTTAGCCAGTCAGGTCAGAAAAACATGAAATCCTGAAAAATCCCATCCCTGACTACTGATCATTAACATCCAGAAGTAAAAGAGACGATGAGAATGTGAAATCTGTGAGGAACAGAAAAAGAGACTGCAAGAGAGGGAAAGAGATGGGGACAGGAAAGTAAAGGTGGGAGCAGATGGATAGAGTGAGAGAAGGAGACACTCAGGAAGGGAAATAGACTTGGAGAGACAGAGAAGGGAACAGAGACAAGGAAAGAGAAAGATACTGTAGGTATCCTAACCCTAACCCTAACCCTAGGGACGGAGAGAGAACTTAAAGACTAATCAGACTAGCAGAGCATTGGGATGCCTTTATGATTAAGGTGCCAGATGCTACTTGAATGGCTGTTAAACAAAGAACAATATTACTAACAATACACACCGATATGACACTGCGCTTGTTTCTTGTGTGTCAGAGGTGCAATGAGAGTTACTTACAACTTGTTGACAAGCAGTGCACATGGGTGGTTTGAGTATGGACCCACCAAACGCCACTTCAATGGCTCTAAAACCAAGAAATATTTCATTATTAATACATACTGGTTGTTTCTTGTGTGTCCAAGATGCAAGAGAGAGAGAGGAAAGTGAAAGTAACAGAGATAGAGGGGGGGTAGAGAGAGAGGAAAGTGAAAGTAACAGAGATATAGGTGGGGTAGAGAGAGAGGGACATGGAGAGAGAGAAAGAGACAGACAGGAAGAGAAACAGAAAACTTACAACTTGTAGACAAGCAGACCATTGGGATGCCTTTATGATTGGGCCACTAGATGCTACTTGAATGGCTGTAAAACAAAGAGCAATATTACTAATGCATACTAATGTTACACTGTGGTTGTTTCTATCAGAGGTGCAAGGACAGATGAAGAGATTTATATATAGACAGACAGGGACAGAGAGAAATGGAATAACTTGCAACTTGTAGAGCATGGGAATGCCTTTTATGATTGAAAGACCAGACGTTACTTTCACAGCTGTAAAACAAAGGAAAATATTACTTATAATATATAGTAACATTACACTTGAACAGAGAGACAGGGCATGAAAGAGATAGACAGGGACAAAACAAAGATAACTTACAATTTGTAGACAAGAGCAAGGGGATTAAATATATATTTTTATAAAATGACTATTGAACAGTAAAACTCATATGTTCATTTAAAATCATTGTTTTGTAATTGCTCGTGAAACTTTTAATTATTAAACTTATTAGTAAATTAATAATACATTTATTAATAAAATTAGAATTAATATTGGCCAATAATATAATTAATTATTAATTATTATGAATAAACTCTATTAATACATCCATGGTGAAACGGCACGTTTGTTGATTAAGAGCTCCCCCTGCTGGCTATTCAGGTTCTTACAGGCTGCAATTGGCTTACCCGTCCTAGTCAGAGTGCTCTCCGCCGACCCCTTTGTGTAACATGTGGGCCTCGGAGCTGCCGGCGTGTTCATCTAAATTATCGCCTAAAATTATCAAGTGGAAGCTAGTGCTCCCACTCGGAGCTGCCGGTGTGTTTGTTTTGGGGGGTATTGCTGCATTCTTCTGGTATTCCACTATGCGTCGGCTAGTGGAAGCCGGGGAATTACACTAGCTTAGTCTCTGTGGTGATCGTGGGCCGAAATATCTCCGAAGGGCCATCCAGCGGTCCCTCCGGTCACCATGGAGGCAGAGACACTAGGCTGTATCTCCTTCGGACTCCACGAAGCGCTGGCCCGTGGAGGCCAGGGACTATAATGTACAGCAGTCCCCCTGTGGCGTTCTTTGACGGTCTTAGTGGGCTGAGTTATCTCCGAGCGTCTTCCCGATCGCAGCCCACTCTGATCGTCATAGAGGCAGGGGGCTAGATGCCGTTCCCTCTTCCGGCACTCTGGGCCAAGCGGCCCAGAGGGGGGGGACATCTTCCACATGCGTGGAAGGCAGGGGCCCCCCCGAACAGATCACACCGCCAAAATTCATATGCGTAAAAAAATCATATGCTGTATATATTGTTGCATGCTAATAAATGGGCAAATTTTGAATAAAGTGATCTTGACTTAATGGGTGGTTGGTCACCCTGAGGAGGTAGGCTATAAGCCAACTTTTCAGAACACCGGCTGAACAAAATCAGTCACCCATTTAGCTATCATCATCATCATCATCATCAATCATCATTATCAAAATTTTCCTGAGCTTTCAAGAAGTCCCAGACTAGGCTTATATGTCCCAATAAATGCTCATTATTTTATATTTTGTAGACTATAATGTATGAACTACAACTATCATGAGGTTGCGCCTTGACTCTTAAATAGATTAGCAGATGTGCTTTAGTAGGCATAGCTTCCTTTTTGTCATTAGATTGGGGTAAAAGTTATTATGACAACGCTTGAACACGTCATCAACTAGGGACAGCTCCACTAACGATGTACCTTACGATGGATCTTAAGACGCCCACTAAGGGATAGTCTGGGAAACACTTGTAGGAAAAACTGTCCCTTCGCCAAGGTACAGTAGCTTATTGTAGAATTTTGAGGAAAAAAAATTGCATCCATTTTGGAATAAGGCTGTAAAATAACAAAATGTGGAAAAAGTGAACGGATATGAATACTTTACGGATGCACTGTATGTCTATAACGTGGGTTTGCTACACTTTTAACTTGTGTTGTTGACAAAGCGGCTCTGACTGAACAACAGAGCATCCCGGCACCCTCTGTAGCCCGGCTTTATCTGAGGGCACTCTCCAGCCCTGGGCAGAGAGCAGTCCGTGTGTGCCTGTGTGCCTTGGTGTCTGCGCCTGGAGTTCGGAGCTGGGACAGTGCTCCATTTAGAGTTTGATTTATTGCTGGACACGGCAGAAACAGATCTCCATCCCCAGGGGGACAACTGTGATGTTTGGAAAAACTCACTGAGAAGCACTATTCTGTATCCTAGCACTACAGCAACTATAGATAAAGCCTTGCATTTAAGCTTAAGGTAGAGCAATTGGAGACATCACTACAGACGGGCCATTTCACTGAATGTCTCTTAGGTGTCATCTGCCTCCATCAGGCAATCAGCGCACCTGACACTGATTAGCTCTTCTGCTACAAGAGTCAGTCAGTCGTCGCCAGATCGTAGCCAAATGTTTACGGTACAGTCGAGCTCTTTGAGTGTTCTCTATACTAGCCTGTTTTTTTGTCGAACCCAGCCTTACCCCGGTTGTGTCTTCCCCAGGATGTTGTTCCCACGGACCCTCTCCCTCTCGTGTTTCCCCAGCCTCAGCTCCTCTTGTGCTCCCTCAAACCCCTGCCCTGCCTGCGTGTCTACGGACCCCCCAGAACCCCCTCGAGCCACCCCAAAACCCCTAGACCCCCTTGGATTGACCTCCCGGTCCCGCCCTCGCCTCCTCCCACGGACCTCCCTTCGGATCTGGGACTGGACTCATTGACAGACACGCACATTCAAACAACACCTGTCCCGCCAATTGTCATTTTGCACTCACTGGTTAATCCACACACATAGTCCTGACATAACACCTTTCACAGTTAACTACACATCCCATATCCACTACTAGGCTTACAAGCACACCATTCACTCTCCCGCACTTTCCCTCCCCTTAACCTGTGAATAAATACGCCCTCGGGCTAAAGGACCCCCCGCTCTGTGCCGCCTCTTTGCCACCCCCCCCCCCCCCTCCCGGGTTGTAAGTAAGTAAAGTTTATTTATATAGCACCTTTCAAGATACACAATCACAAGGTGCTTTACAGTAAAATCGAACATAGTGGCAGACAATTAAAACAACCGCATACCAATTAAGACAAGTGCAACATAACCAAATAGAATAAAGCAATACAGAATGAAATAACACAAGTAAAATGCAGAAGAATAAAACAATAAAAGCAAATACAGATTGATAAAACAGGTAAAGAGGCACAAAATAAAACATAAGGAGACTAATTAAAACTCATGGGGGACAGAAGGGGACATATCAGGGCTAGCCAAACGCCTGTCTAAAAAGCAGTGTCTTCCGCTGTTTTTTAAAATGATCGCAGGACTCTATAGATCTCAACGAGAAAGGGAGAGAGTTCCATAACTTAGGGGCAACTGCCTGAAACGCCCGATCACCACGAGTCACCACGCGGGTCCTGGGGACAGACAGTAGCAGTTTATCAGAAGATCGGAGGGCCCGATTGGTTGAGTGGTGAAACAGGAGGTCAGCGATATAGCCAGGTGATTGGTTGTGCTCGTAACAGTTATGCAATGCTACCAAGCATTGAGATAACTATGCACTATGTTTAAGTATTCGTTCAGTACTCATTTTGTAGATAGAGGGCCATCTTCTCAGCAGATTGTGGGGAATTGAAAGACACAGAGGCCCCTGTTCACAACCTTGCATTAACATGCGTCTTGGGTGATCTCAGCTGGACAGCTCCTACTACGTCAGTTAACAACTGGCATTAAATCACGTCTCCACATGCATTTCAAGACCACTAGTGACTGGATCTCACTTCCCCGCTCTATTATGAAAACAAGTGCACAGAGAACCTATATGATCCCCCACCTGCATGTCATCAGCATGTGCAGTTGTTGAATGTGTAAGTAGAGTAGGCTTTTCTAGTTTAGATTATCTATAGAGCCGACCCATCTTTTTTTTTTTTGTTTGGTTTAAAATGTAGCTGAATGAAGTCAATAAAGACATTCTACTGACAGACCAACTCTTGAAGGACTCCACCACTGAACATGAGCTGAACACCATGAAAGAGACCCTGGAATCAACCATGAAGAAATACCACCAGGAGATCCAGAAACTCAAAATCCAGAAATGTAAAAGAGACACAATGGATTACCGGGATGGGCGGGTCTACCCATGGCTGACCAACACCAAACCTCCCAGAGCCAACAGATTACTTCAGAGGAGACGCCATGACATCTCAGGCTCCAGCACGTCAGAATGTCCATGTCTAATGTCTCACCCACACAGCAACATCTCCAGGGGTAAAGGACAGGCCCTACAGAACCTTAGTCAGAACCATGACATTGTGGGCAAACCAGCTGATAAGGGGGGCGGGATCGTTCTAATGAAGCTTTGTGAATACAACACTGAAATTAGGAGACAACTTTCTGACACCTGGCACTGTTGGCTGCCAGGTAGACGGTGGCAGGTGGAGCAGAGCAGACCCCGTTTGGCATGAATTTGAAAAAAAAACTCTTTAATTCTTGCCATTATCTACCATTACGTCAAATGCGGTAAATAAGTGAACCTTTGCCTCTATTGATTCGGCTTTTTATGGCATATTGCACCAGACTGAAAAAGCAACTAATTAATGCCAGCATGGTGGACGCAGCAAACATTGAC
The DNA here is from genome assembly GCF_949987555.1 of Borostomias antarcticus. Classification (NCBI taxonomy): domain Eukaryota; kingdom Metazoa; phylum Chordata; class Actinopteri; order Stomiiformes; family Stomiidae; genus Borostomias; species Borostomias antarcticus. The sequence continues at coordinate 4,500,999 of NC_140258.1, forward strand.
ATGGCAACGCTCCTCTCGGAAATGCGGCAGGGGAATAGTAATCTCTCTATGGAAATAAAGAACGTTATGACTGAAGTAAAGAAAATCCAGGATGAAATGGGTAAACTGGGAAAGCGGATGGAAGACGTTGAGAGATTCAGAGAGTGAGTAATGAGGAAGACGCCAATGCCAAACTCAGTGAAACTGTGAAAAGCCAAGGAGAAACTATTAAGAAGTTGGAAATAAAGATTGATGATATGGAGAACAGGAGCCGCAGATCAAATCTCCGCTTCCATGGCTTCCTAGAAAGTTGCGGGACTCGGGAGCTTGATTTGTTTCTGGAGAACACACTTCCAGAGATACTAGGCCGAGATAAACTCCCATCCTCACCCTGCATAGAACACGCACACCGAATTGGACCTCGAGCAGACGAGGGGGGCAAACCAAGGAGTATTATCGCCAAATTCCTGAACTATCGGGAGAAGGAGAATATTCTGCGCCTGGCCATTCAAAGAAAAAATAACCCCTTGCTCTATGAAGGCCACAAGATCTTCATGACAGCCAACATGTCCATGGAACCTATACTTAAAGCGGAAGAAATACGCCCAGGTGAAGAAAGAGCTCTGGGAGCACCGCATTCCACTCACTCTTCGCTACCCTGCGGAGCTGCGCGTAAATTGGAAAGGCAAGGACTGTGCGTTCTTTTCGGCAGAAGAAGCAGGTAAATTTGTGGAGAGCATCAGGGGAGAATGGTCATAGACGCAACGGGACTTAAAGGACAATGCTCGTTTTTGACAACCTGGACCTTATTTACGACATATTATAAGACGTTTGACTCACCGAGATAACTTTGGTGTAGTTTGGAGGCCTGTAGAAGAAATCGTTGCTCCAGCACGCTGTGCGCATGTGTGCTGGAGCAAGTGAGGAAGCTATTTCGTGTCTAAAGATGTTTCTAAAGATCATATTACAGAGGCATGTGAAAAACCACAACAGGCCTACGCTCTATGTAAGCACAACTAGCGATTCATAAAGACAGATTGATGAAAACAACCGTTTCGCGGCAGAAAATAGATTTTTAGAAACTGCATTCTAAGTGCCCCGACCACCGCCATTACATGGATATACTTGGCTCGCGCTGGATTTTAAATTTCTTCTACAGGCCTCCGAATTACACCAAAGTGATCTCGGTGAGTCAAACGTCTTATAATATGTCGTAAATAAGGTCCAGGTTGTCAAAAACGAGCATTGTCCTTTAAGTTTTTTGTTTTTTTTCTTCAGGGGCTCTGCGCAGAACAAGCAGTTGTCTGTGAGTACTTGGCCTTGGAATTCACGGGGCCTTAACTCCCATCAGAAACGTCTAAGCACTCTAGAGGTCCTACATAGGAAGAATACTCACTTTGCATTTATACAGGAGACACTTTTTGGAAGCTGATGTTAAAAATAAATTCTATCATGTGATTGCATCTTCCTGTCACACCCAAAGAAGCAGGGGGGTTCTCATTGCTGCTAAACGTAACTTAAATTATACCAATTTAGGTTCAGGGGCAGTCATGATGGCCGAATCACCTTTTGCAAAATTTCATATAGTAATATCAAAATTGCCCTGATGCATTTATGCTCAAATTCTTTTGACCAGCAATTTTATGATTCGCTGGCTTCCATTTTATTAGACCTTCCAGAGTATCAGCTCCTGATAGGGGGTGACTTCAATGCGGCATGGCTTCATGGTATTGACCGAAGAGGAGTAACAGAGGGCAGAGACCAGCAAAGGGCGTCAAGCACTACAGAAAATAGCTAATGATTATGGAATGATTGACATTTGACGGATGATGAACCCTTCTAAGAAGGAATACTCTTTTTACTCCGCCCGACATGTCATTCTCGCGAATTGATTATATATTTTCATCCAGAACTCTTCCGGGACATTAGTAGTACCAGCATGCCCCCATTATCACTCTCTGACCATAGAGCTGTCCATTGTACTGTAGTAGTATATTTTGAACAGTATAATCACAAGTTATAGTGAATTTCAAATGCACATACATAGGCATATTGGAGGGATGGAAAAATACAGACAGGCCTAAGTTGAAGAACACTGGGGATTGTCCAGTGTGTTGCTGTTGCAGACTGGCGCCACCTATATTTTACTAAGTGCTTATCTAAACTATATGACAGTAAGTGCCTTTTAAGAAATCCATATATTCACTATTGCCACCTATACGACATTTAGTACCTTTTAGAGAAACCTATATATTCACTAGGCGTCAAGTTTCTGTCTATAGGATTAGGTGTCTCACAGCAGAGCGCTGGTTTTCATAGTCAACCCAAAAACACACACACCGTCACACAAACAGGGCACACAAGATCTGTTTAACTGAACTATTAAACTGTCTAACTTTAGACAAGGTAACGAAGAACAGGACAATTTTGGGAACACCCCTTTTTCGTATATTCAGAGCGATGCGCTGTGTCAGGTCAGTTCATCCTAGACCATTGATGAGTGAACTCATCACAACTGCAGTGTGATTTTTGATGCCTGAGATTCAATAAAAGTATTGAAACTTGCATCGACGGATCTGATTCTTCTTCCTTACAACCAGAAATCATCGAGACTACAGTACCTCCTCATTAAGGGTAGGTAAACCCAAGGCCCCTCGTTGGCGCTTTAACACCACTCTATTACAGAATAATACCTTCAGACATTAGCCTCAGGCTGAATTTAGCGAGTTCATTCATATAAACAGTGAGTCAGTGGATGATCCTAGAATGTTATGGGAGGCAGTCAAAGGCTGTATAAGAAATAAAACTATATCTTTTGCATCAAATCTCAGTAAAACTAGGAAGCACCGCATGGAGTCTCTGGAAGCTGAGATTGCAGTACTAGAACAAAAGATGTTAAATAATGTCACCTGAGAATATCCACAACAGACAGAATCTTTTTGGACAAACTCTGGGGGCTTCTAAGACATGAAACGGAATTCATCATTCATCGCACCAGGCAAGAAAATTATCAATTATCAATCATTATCAGGGACAAACGATCAGATGGCAAACATAACAGCTATTAAGACCAAAGAGGGGAATATAACTTCTGATCCTGTAGAGATCAATAGATCATTTCAACTATTTTATCAGGAATTATATAAGTCTGAAGTAGTCCATGATGACAAGATGCTCGCTGACCTGTTTGAGCCTTTACATCTACCTAAACTATCATTGGAGGCAGTACATTCATTGGAAGCAGCTATTACTCTAGAAGAACTGAGGGCTGCTCAACAATGAATAGAGGTAATTCTCCCGGTCTGGATGGTCTACCACCAGAGCTATTTCTCCTTCTGGCCACAGTTGGGCCCCCTGCTGTTGAACATGATACATTGCTCCATTAGCAGAGGCTCTTTCACAATCAGTTCAAATATAGCTATTTATATATATTTCTCTTCTGCTAAAAAAAGGACAAACCTCCAACTGATTGTTCTTCATACAGGCCACTGAGTCTCCTTAATTCTGAAATCAAGCTTTTTGCTAAGGTATTGGCAACCCGGCTAGAGCGATACATGCCCCACCTGGTTCACCATGATCAAACAGGATTTATTAAATCAAGACTAGCGTCTGACAATGTCCGCAGACTCCTCCATATCATAGATTCAGCCTCTGGATCAGGAAATGTGGGTGCCATTTTTGATAGGTTAGAATGGCGGTACCTATGGTCTGTGCTCCAATACATGGGCTTTAGTGAGTCTATTATTTCTATGATCAGGGTATTATATGCCAACCCTTCTGCTGTAGTCCTAACAGGCAACACTTGCTCCTCTAGATTCCCTGTTTCTAGATCGTCACGCCAGGGATGCCCTCTGTCACCACTCCTTTTTGCTCTTTCCTTGGAGCCTGTTGCGCAACTAGTCCGTCAGTCAGAGATGTCTGACCCAATCATCATACAGGATACCCCACAGCATATCTTTTTATACGCAGATGATATCCTGATTTTCACTAAAAATTCAAATAAATCACTTCCTCATCTGCTGAAAATATTTGAGGCTTTTGGCAATGTATCAGGATACAAGACAAAATCTTCATTGTTGCTACTGGGAGAACAGAGGGTACAGAGACCTTCCCTCAGTATTCCCATCATTAATAGTTTCAAATATTTGGGAATCAATATTTATCCCTCTTTACATAGAGTATCCGATTCCAATTATAATAAAACTTTAAATGACATAACTGCTGACCTAAAACGATGGGCTACACTTTCAACATCCTTTCAGTCTAGACTTTCAGTCATCAAGATGAATGTCTTCCCTCAGATTAATTTTATCAGCTCTATGATACCTTTAGTCCCACCTAAAGGCTATTGGAAGAAGCTACACTCCATTACTAATAGAGATGTAATGGTAACCGCGGTATTACGGTAACCGCAGTATTTTTTGGTCACGCGGTAACCTTGGGACTGGCTCGGTAAAACCGTAGGCTAAACTCACTGTTCTGGACTGGTCAGATGTCTTAGTTATATCAAGCTAACTAATGGCATCGGTGTGCTTATCGGTGTCATATTTATTCAGTTTGAGTAATTTACGATCGAGCTAGCTAACCACCTTAGCTCAATTGGCTCAGTTGCTGGTTAGCGATGAGAGCTGATAGCTGATAACCCTCCGTTGCGGGTTGGGGGGATGCAACGGTCGGCTAGGATCCCGCCTCTCATAGCTAACCAGCAACTGGTCACGTAGGGCGCATGTTCAATCCACACTAGTCACGTAGCTTTCCGTTGCCCTGGAGGTCCACCCGTCTGTGAGCACAACAGAGGATGCCTGGGATAATTCACTGACAACTTTTGCCTTTTCCTGCTCATAAAGATTTGGCACAATCTTCTCAGCAAAGTGGGTGCGCGGCGGGATCTTGTAACGTGGCTCAAGCACATCCAGCATATGTTTAAACCCCTCGTTTTGCACAACGGAATATGGCCTCATGTCTGCAGCTATAAACACCCCAATAATACCTTTTGTAATAGCTTTAGCCCGGTCGGATTCTTTAGCTAAGGGCTGCTTAAATGCCGTGGTGATGAGCGGTTGTTGAGCAGGAGGTTTTTCAAGCTCTTCAGCTCCTCCGCTAGCCATGTCTACCGCCTGACTAGTGTGGATTGAACATGCGCCCTACGTGATCACGTCGCCTACATCCTTTTTTGTTTTATTATTTTATATAAACCTATCCGCGGACCACGTGCGAACCGTAGAGATTTTCTGTAACTAGATGTCAGAACCATCTAGCCTAGATCTGCCCCCCCCCCTCTTGTCCTCCCATCGTTTCTTTCCATTCTCTCCTTCCTCATCTCTTCTTTCTCTTCCTCTTCTGTCGTTTTTTTATTTTTAATTATTATTATTTATTTATTTTTTTAGACCTGTCACTTCTTTCATCCAGTTTCCCTCTTCTTCTCACTGCTCAACACACCATCTATACCCACAGACCTCCTCTATCACTGCTCAACACCATCTATACCCACAGACCTCCTCTATCACTGCTCAACACACCATCTATACCCACAGACCTCCTCTATCACTGCTCAACACACCATCTATACCCACAGACCTCCTCTATCACTACTGAATAGTCGTGCAACGGATCATCGTTGATCCGTGATTGTAAGGAAAGCAGAAACACTTTAAATTAAAAGAAAAAAACTGTACACATCAGAAATGTGTTTAATAAATGCTATGGTGTTTTTTCCAAAGTACAAATCTTCTTCCTCTTTAAATTTTGTGTTTTAAAACTGTGTTAAATACCGTAATATACCGTACCGTGGACCTTGATACCGTGATATTACCGTACTGTGAGTTTTTGATACCGTTACATGCTTAATTACTAACACTTATTTATGGAATAAAAAAACCTAGAATCAAAGCATTAACCCTCCATAGGAATAAAGCGTCAGGTGGTGTCAATCTGCGCAATCTTGAATGGTATTCCTGGAGTTTTACGCCCCCTAACCACTTGGTTGAATTATGAAGCTCGGGTATCATGGCGCCCCATCGAAGAGCAACTGGCACATCCACACAAACTGTCAAATTTGATATATTCAAATCTACCCAATAAGACTAAATTAAAATGTGGATCAATTATATCATATATTCTTCACATTTGGCACAGAGTTCAACAATTTGCCAAAATACACAATATTTTCTTTTGCCAATCTCCAATTGTCCATAACTACGCCCTCCTGATGAGTGGGTTGAGAAAGGTGTCCACACACTCCAAGACGTCATGGGGCAGTAGGGTCTCCGAGCATTCCAGGATCTCCTAAGGTCTTGAAGTGGGCGCAGAACTTCACCAATTTCAGTAAACCTGTTATACTCTTGCCTTAGGCTACAGTGGTGATACCGTTGGATGAAAGGTCAGTCTAACGGTCATAGAAGTTGAGGAAAGGTCAGAGGAGTCTCAATTGACCATGCAGTCAGCAGAAGAGCCGTCAACAGGGGGACCATTGCTTAATCCAGACATTAGATATAGGTCAGATCTAATCTTGAACTAGGTTATGTTCCATCACTGCTCCTCACCATAACTAAAGAATGGTCAGGTGACCAGCCTATATTAAGCCCCACACTGAACAGTATAAAGGTTGACCCACGGGACTGGAATGGAGCGCTTAACCTCGTAGCTCTGTTGCTTAGGCTATGTTACGCTGGCTTTAGCTTAGCTTAGCAAGCTAGCATGTTAGCATGCTAGCTCCACCTGTTGTCAACATCTGCTCATCTGTTCACGGTATGTTACATTGTCTAATCCTGTTACGTAACTGTGTTGAACTAAGCTATGTCTGAAATCTATATTGAACCAATGCCTAAAGCGTGGTTGATGTATTGTGTTTTTGATACATGCTTATTATGATGAATAAACACCAGAAAGATTTCTCTTCTCAACGATTCATTGACCAGTAAGGTTTTAATCAAGGTTCCCCAACATCAAAATGGCGTTGTCGACAAGGATTGTTAATATTATAAGCTATTATTACAACTGAAAACTCTGATAGAGGCGCAGAAGAAGTAGTTTACCTATGCAAACAGCGCGCAAAATAACAATGTATAGGCCATCTGCTTTAATGTGCTGAATCAAGAGTCAAGTATAAGAATGCTTATTCAGTCAAAAGAACCTGATATATGGAACTGATTAATTGAAGGGTCAATGAATGTTGAACGAGAAAAATGCCAGATTTAAGCTGTGTGAAAATTTGCATGAGTTTTAAATGTGTAAAAATTTGTCACTGTAACCTAACAGGAAAATGATGCTTAAAAGTTGTATGATTGAGCATCAAACCGCCAGTCAGTGCTATTTCCCAGAAATTCGATAGATTTGGAAATGAGTGGATTAGTTATAGATATTCCTCAGAAGTGAATGATATACAGACGCGGTTTAAAGATCTAGGGAAAGGACTGGACCGCTGGCAGGTGGCCAAGACTGGCATAGTCGTTTCCCTGCGCTGGAACTAAAAAGTAAAAACAAGGGGTCCCAGAAAATAGTGACTATCTCGTTGGATATGCTGATAATAATCACTGCAGAATTTAGGCGTATCTCCTTGGCAGCTTAAGTGGAAAATACACGATTCCAAGGTTAGAATGAATGGAATGTGTAAAAAGTAAGGACCTGATTTCATGGAAAAACAATTGAGAAGTCATTCGGTCGTAAATAATGTACCGGTACCGTACCTAATTGACAGAATTTAACCACAATCTCACGGATAAAAACACCAGGACTAGGGAGGGGGATTGGGCACCCCTGGACCTAGTCCTGAACAGACGGGAGCGGAACCGCGAGGTCCCGAGGGCACGCTAAATCATGTTATAGTGCTGGGGAGAGGACTGAAGGCCCCCGTGTCTGGTGAAGTATGAATTAACATACTGCTCTGGTACCGTCTAGTCAGCACTGTGTCGCTGTTAAGGGTGGTTGGCACTGTGTGGTACGTGGATGACAGTCCACACCTAGCAGAGGGGCGTGATAGACGACCTCTGTGAATAGGCAAGGCTGGTGAAAACGGTCAAAGTTCTAATGTCCATAGCACAAGTGGAATTAGGATCAGACCGTCGGTTCTGAGCTGGGTGACTAACAATCATTACAGTGTCCGGGATCGCTATCGACTGGGTCACCGGCCGGTCGGGTCGCAGATGGCAGTAAGACCACGAGATGGCCGCCGCGCTCGGCTCAATGTACAGTCAGGCCACTACAAGCCAAAAGCGAATGTGTTAGTAGGCGAGTAGTGCTTCTGTGATCGGTGGGCTTTGAAAAGAAGACACCGGGAAGCAGAAGGTTGAGTGCTCAATCTGGGGGAGCCCGGGCTGAGGCCTCAAAAGGGAAAGGGGTCTAGCCCAGGACTGCGCCCTGGGTGGGAGGTCCGAAAGACTCAAGCGACGGATTTCGAGAACAACAGTGAAATTTGTGGTTACGACAGATTCCAGTGAATGATTTTAGTTGAAAAGTGTCAGGAAAAACCAGAAAAAGCGAGTGACGACTAAAGAATGATGCAATAATGTGTATGCATGTCATAAAAATAACTGTGACGATGCTCAAAATGCTAAGCGCTACAGCTATGCTAATGTGCTGAAACTTACTCATGAACAAAAAGCCAGCTGATCTGAATAAAGTGCTATTATAACGCTCTTGAGACTAATCGCTCTGACGGCTTGAGATGGGGAGCAGGAATCCGCCGGGTCGGTGTGTGCGTCGGTTGGGAAAGTTACACACAATTCTTAAGGCACCAAGAATCTATTAATAGCACAGGCCCAGGCAGGCGGCCCCCCCACCTCTCTCTCTCTGTCTCTCCCTCTGTCTCTCCCTATCTCTTTCAAAACTACAGTATCCCAAAGAAGATCATAGGAGAATAATATTGAATTAAGCCAGAACTAGGATTAGTTGTTAGCAAATTATGATATTAAACTATTGAAACTGCAATTTGAAATACCCTGAATATATATATATATATATATTATTTAAAATAATAGGGAACTTGCTAATGATGATTGAGTACTGTCTGCAATAATGGTGCTTGTCTCCCCAGACGCTCGGGACACCTATTGTCCTGAGAAAGAATGGGGAGGACAGGTCATCAGCTTACCTGGTGGTCTGCAGTACATTTTGTAGATGACTCGGTTGTCATGAACCAAGAGGAAAAAGTATACCCCCCCCCCAGCACAGCTGGAAGACACTCAGTGGCCACAACAGGTATATATAGTACTGTTTTAAGAATTGGCACTGTAACGTGTATGAAGTAACGTAACAATATCAAGCGATCAGAATCTACAGAACAATAGACTACTTAAGGAAATATTGCTGTAATGTGTGCACAACATGACAATAATATGACTTCCTAAGAGTATTGTTCCAGAGTAAGGAGAGATTAAGTCGTGAAGAGTAAGGAGAGATGAAGTCGTGAAGGAGAATCGATTCCTGTGCGTCTACCAACGTGGTTTGATTGGGCCAACGCCGTCACCGGTGGTGAATGGCGCGCAGATTTAAGACAAATAACTGACCCAGTGATTAATTGGTTAATCGCCTGGGTGCCACCGCTCCACGTCTTCCATCTTGCAGGCTCGTAGGAAGGCACGTGATTAAGGTTTCTGATCAAAACTTTAATAATACGACATAGCTGGTTAACATCTGTGAAGTGTATTTTTACCTGCAGGATGGACAGAGCGGCCGTGGTGAACCAGCCATTGGGTCAAGCAAATACTATATAATACTATATGACTACACAAGAAATGTTATCTCCACTGGAGAGAAATATTTCTATTGACATACAATCTAATAAATGACTGAACTAACTTGTGAGGTGCTCTGGAGCCAAGGTCCGTTCTACGATGGGATTGTATTGTCCATCGTGGCCTGACGTCCGAGAGCTGGAGACTAACCATCAAGAGTACACTGAAGAGAGGATCAGGTGAGCTGTGAGTGAGTAGCCAATTAACCAAGTAACACGCTTAACCTGACTGGAATTTACTGTTAAAAAGTAATAGGGGAAGCGTAGTGACGACTGTAGTGACTATTACCTATCCCTGATGGGAAGGTATGACTTATTTGAGTTATAGGGAAAGCAAGAAGCAGTAATTAAGTGAACTATTTAAACTCAGTGGCATAGGCGGGACAAAGAAAAGACTAGTGTGTACATGAGGGCAAGGAAGAGAGTAAATACTATTTGCTAAATTATATTCTAGACTAACTATCCCAAGCGAAAGTCTCATTGGAAATCTAGTGCCCTGCAGGGGAAGAAAATGTGTAATATTTTATCTTCTGCAAAGTCATTTAGCAAAGAGAATTATAAAATCATTCTTTTAATAAAAAACATTGTCCCAATTAGTGTTTGCTCTTAGCCAGGGTAGTGTTAAAAAGCAGGGCAAGACATTGTTTAGTATAATTTATGTTTTTATTAGGAAATAGATGAAAAATATTAGAAATAAGTATAGAATGTTTTTTAGAATAATAGTGTTAGTGTTTATAAGCTGAATTGTTGCTAGAATAATTTATATTTTTGAAATTTTAATTGAACTGTCCAAATCATAATCAGTCGATTTTTACTCACTGTTATCACCAGGAAATAATGAGGGAAAGGAATGTGGAGAGAAAATCAATGACTATATGAGAAATTGAACAAATTGTTATATTACACTGTTGTTATACAATCGTACTATTGAATAAGGAATTTGTTAATCTGTTGTTAAAGTCTCTGTGTGCAGCAGAAATAAAATTGGAACCAGACCAGTCGCGCAGCAGTGGAGGTCAGGAGACCATCATGAACCGTCTGTATGGTAATTAAGACTTCAGCGCAATCAATTGCCATCATTGTCATTACCATTGAGATTGTTGTATTTTTACTTTCATCTTAGAGCTGTACTAACAAAGTATTATACTGTGGTGTTAATTTGTGTGGTTTTGAATTCAATCCAAAGGAAGATAGAGCAACATGGCAGAATCAGAACAGTGCAGTACACCAAGCCAAGACAAGTGTTGAGCACACATGCGGAAATTGTCCTGGAAGACAGGAAACTAGATCTCTTTCTAGCCTGCATTTACCACTGTGTGAAAGTCAAGTGTGATTGTTGACCAATGTTGTCTCTCTCTCCATTACAGAGAGGGGGCGGGGTCAAGGCAGTAGTGAATGGAGACAGGCCACAGCTACAGGAAGCAGGTAGAGTAGAGCGCGTCAGAGATTATCAACTGTTCATTGTTTGTGAAATCTCATCATACCCCAAAGGCCAGGTGTGACCATGAGACATGCTGAGGTCATCGCCCAAAAGAATGTGTACCCCAACGAGGCTGGCGCCAGACGGGGGAGGTGATTGACGGGTGAGCCCGGCGGTTGGACTGTGGGGTTCCGGCGGCTGGACGATAGGGTTCCGAAAGGAGGCCTATGGTTCAGGTGCGTGGAACATGGAATGTGATGCCGCACGGGGCAAGGAGACAGGAGAATGGCACCTTACCCCCGGCCAGACCTCTGGGAGGGACACAAAGGAAAGGCCAGGGGATGGGGTTTTTTAAAAAAAATAATAATAATACAATAAAATAAAAAATAAAAAAAATGAAATAATAGAAACAGTGAAGAAAGATAGCTCTAGAACGCCAGGGGAATGGACATTAATTCTGCTATGAGTGGTCAATGCTTTATGCTCAACTAAGGAATTAAATTATTGATTACAGTCCCATCTAGGTATATTTAGTTAAAACATGTCATTAATTGTCCACTGCATTATTTTGATAATTTCGTGTCCAAGGGGGGGATTGGTTTATTTAGGAGCCAGGCAGTGTAGCTGCAGGGACCCTATTGTATTTGCCTATGTTATTATTATTATTCATCTTCCACTGAAGTCTAACTTCTCGTGGACAAAACATCAGCGAAAATTGTCATAAAGGAGAGATGTAGTGTGATTTCTTTCAGAATTTTATTTCAGAAATTGGATTTTTGGAAAATGTTTAATTCTGTCCTCTGAAACCAACACTACATTACCCACAATCCAACGCAAGCTCCACCAATCGGAGACATCGCTGTTGGCAAACATACCTAGCCCCTGCCGAGGATTACAATGACTGAATTCATTGATTGGCCAAACTGAGCGACTGTTGCTGAAGTTAATGTTAAATTATGAAGAAAAGCAAACAAACTGGATACATTAGATCTTCAGACTGTCATTCACAAACTCAGTGACCAGAGTGTCATTAAGATTGAGCGGCAATGCATCAACATGTTTTACAATACAAAGTACTGTCAACAGCTCTCTCTTTAATTTGTTGAATATATTATGAGACTCTGATCACTTAGGCCACCCATCCACACTTTAAAGAGCAGACCATCAGTATATGATGCAACGTCTATTGTTGTATCCTTTATTTCAGTGTATACTTTAATCAACAACGATATTTCATGGGCTATTGCATATACCACACGTTCAGTGTTTTATGATGACACATAGTCTATTTGTAAAACCAAACGTCAGTTGTTGTTAATTAGCTCAGTGAGATAGAGGATGTTGTTTGGTGTCAGAAGTTACAAGTTCAATCCTCAACTGATGCAAAATGAACATTGGAATGCCAACTTTCTTGTTGTCTTCATATTCTCTTGCTCATTGCTCCAAAACTTGCCTGAAATTGCCTGGCCACGCCTCACTGTGCGTAGCAACTTTAGGTGTGGTTTGATTTTGGCAAGGTTTATTTAAACTCAAGTTAAAGTTTTAAATAAGTTTTATTTTGATACCAACTAAGCAGCAAGTTTAAGTTAATGTACAGACAAGGCGCTGGTCCGAAATTTATCTGCACAACAATTTTATTAGAAATGTATAATAACGTTAATTTTTAATTGGAACAAGAAAATTGCAAATGTTTTTGCTGATAAGGAAAAGGAGTAAATGTGGTTGGAATGTACCCTAACTCCTACGCTATGCTGAGTTCCAGTCTCCCCTCTACCCAAAAGTAAATGTGGACATCTGTAACCTCTGCATTGTGCTGAAGTTCCACTAACAAAGGAACAAAGTGACTCTTGAGCCAAAGACCATCAAGGAAAAGCGTCTTTGGAGTGCCAGTCTACCCAGTCTCCTCTACACTCTACTGGACTGATCGGACAAAGGACACTCCTATGCCAGGGAGTGTGAGTGTTAAGGATCAGACGGGTGGTAAAGGACATTCCTATGGATGCCATCAGACGAGTGGCAGAGGATTAGACGGTGACCATCAGACGGGTGGCAAAAGACTGGACGTGTGCCAATGGATCAGACGGGGGAGGAGGAGAACGGAAGGACCTCGACGAACATCGCGAGGAGGCAGAAAAACATGTCCGTGAGAATGACTTTTCTTAATGAATAATCACTAATATATACATATTGTCATAAGTTATCTGTAACAGGACGAAGCAGATTATTTATCTGCTCATCAATGTATGAATTTTTGTTTGTTTTGTTTAACAGTCTTAAAAGTGTTTAACTGTCTTATGTTTCAAGAAAAAGAAAAAAAATGGTTAAGAACTGTGTGACTAACATGTGGGTTTCCTCTCCACATGTGTTCGAGAAACTCTCTCTCGCGAGATGGCTTGCCTGTGGGGTTCTGGACGAGGCAGTGGAGACTGGCGCCAACTGTCCCATGAAAATTGAGGACAAAGACGCAGGACTCCGCTCCCTACTCCAACCTACAGACAAAGCTAATGTTTTCTGAATAACAAACACGATTCTTTTGAAAATTGACTGTGTGTTTTTGAGTTAGCATCTATTGTCTGAAGTTATTGTTTAATGTTAATTGTTGTCTTATTGACATTTTTTAGTTAAGCTAGAAGCCAATGGTGAAGTTCACTGGTTGTGACAGTCTGAGACCGTCAGACGGGGGTTCTGAAGTGGGCGCAGAACTTCACCAATTTCAGTAAACCTGTTATACTCTTGCCTTAGGCTACAGTGGTGATACCGTTGGATGAAAGGTCAGTCTAACGGTCATAGAAGTTGAGGAAAGGTCAGAGGAGTCTCAATTGACCATGCAGTCAGCAGAAGAGCCGTCAACAGGGGGACCATTGCTTAATCCAGACATTAGATATAGGTCAGATCTAATCTTGAACTAGGTTATGTTCCATCACTGCTCCTCACCATAACTAAAGAATGGTCAGGTGACCAGCCTATATTAAGCCCCACACTGAACAGTATAAAGGTTGACCCACGGGACTGGAACGGAGCGCTTAACCTCGTAGCTCTGTTGCTTAGGCTATGTTACGCTGGCTTTAGCTTAGCTTAGCAAGCTAGCATGTTAGCATGCTAGCTCCACCTGTTGTCAACATCTGCTCATCTGTTCACGGTATGTTACATTGTCTAATCCTGTTACGTAACTGTGTTGAACTAAGCTATGTCTGAAATCTATATTGAACCAATGCCTAAAGCGTGGTTGATGTATTGTGTTTTTGATACATGCTTATTATGATGAATAAACACCAGAAAGATTTCTCTTCTCAACGATTCATTGACCAGTAAGGTTTTAATCAAGGTTCCCCAACATCAGTCTTTTAACCTTCCAGGCACATCCTTCTTTTTTTATTTACAACTGCGTGCAGCAATGCAAGCCCAAGGTGTCCCATGGGGCGAAGAGCTGAGATCCCACCCCCTACATAGGATACTCACCAAAGGCAAGACCAGTGGTGTTGTCTCAGACCTTTATATATTCATGACAGTGGCCTCTTACAAACCTTTGCCACTCAACACTCTGTGGAAACAAGACATCAGCTCTCCTTACGATTTAAATTGGCATACTATATGGTCCAGTATTTCCTTGTCTTCTCGAAATCCAAATCATCAATTCACACATTACAAATTCATCCACAGATACTTTTTTACTCCCAGAAGACTGCACCAAATGAAATTTAGAGACAATCCATTTTGTGATTTTTGTTCAGATAACACCACTGGTACTTTCATACATATGGTATGGTACTGCCCGGAGGTTCAAAACATCTCTAGCATTCTCTGTATTATTATGGAGAGGACCATTCCTTACTCCCAATGTCTGCTATTACTGAATGATACTTCATCTATGAAGATTACCACCAATGACAGACGCCTTCTATTAGCTGGTTTTACAGCTGCCAAAAAGCTCTTAGTCTGTTGCTGGAAGCCTCTGTACTCGTTGACAGTAAAGGAATGGCTCTCCTCTTATAGAGATATTGCCTAGTTAGAGCTCTCCACTGCTCGACTACGCGGTGCCGACTCCAGAAACATCCTTTGTTGGGCTAGTCTATCAGAAAGGATTAATCGTTTACTATATGTACATACACATGTAAATGTACATATCACTACTCTATCTCTAGTGTTTATTTATCTGTGGATACATTGGGGGATAAATTATCATTTTGTTTGGCATGTAAAAACAATGCTGCAGTGTCAAAACCGGTCCTTCTTTTAAGCGATCCAGACCTATAGGTTTGGATCCCTATCATGTGATACCTGGGGAAGGGGTTGGGGTAGGGGATAAGGAATGGGTTTGTGTTTTGATGAATGGATGAGTTTTCTGTCCTTGTATCGTATTATGTTTATATTATTTCAGCTCAGATCCCCTTCCCCTCACCCTAACCCGGGTCCGTATCCTTTTCCTACCCCCTCCCTACCCCAACCCCTGCCTCTATCTCTACCCAGGCACATTCAGACACACACAGACATACACCAGTGTTTGTCATGTCTCTCCTATGATGTTTTTAGCCTCTCTTACTCTGAAAATGTAATTTAATGTTATTTATTGCTTTATAAATGTTCCTAGCCGGTAGACAAACATACTCCAGGAGCTTGCTCGATCGCCTTGTTGAGAGGGGTCAGGGAAGAATTTTTACAGCTCTCTTATCTGGCCCCTGGGTGATTTTTGCTTCCCTCTGGAATATGCAGGGGTGGGTCGTATGCCCACCTCCCTTGTTTTCTGTAAAGCGCATTGTGTTGCCTCTGGATATGAATGGGTATGCGCTATACAAATAAAGCTTTGATTGATTGATTGATTGATTGATTGATTATTTGTATTGTATTGTTTGTGTCTTGTATTGTATTTTTATTGTCTTTTGTGTTGTATTTTGCATTGTATGATGTCTTGTATGTTTGTCTTTGTCATAAAAAAGGAAAATTCCAATAAAAATTTGATTAAAAAAAACAAACTTTGACACCTCTTTCTACAAGAAATTGCAATTTGCAATTTGCCGAGTTGACTGCTTTTGGTGACTACATGAATTCTCTTTCTGAAACTATCAAACTAAACTATCATTGTTGAATTTGGCTGATTTTCTGAGAAATGTTGGTTTAATCTGATGTAGTATATTTTTATACTGTATTATACTGTATTACATCAATACATTTGTATTACTCTCATGTAGTAATCATTTCATTAGAATAATGAAATACCTTCACTTTAGTTTGAACTGTGTTAATTCAAGTCTTAACAGAGGTCTTTGCCCCTGAGTCAGCATTCCTTTGTCCTGTCTCTGGGTCAGCGTGACCTAAAGTTCACCTCTGAAGTCAGTAGCCTAAAGTGTGTAACATGATCCTAGGAGGACACAGGAAGAACCCAAGCAGCCCCATTGTCCGAGGAAGGGGGACAAGAGCTCAGCTGATGCAAAGACCAGCTGACACACTGACCAGTCAGAACTTAGTGACAGTTTGTGACCATATTTGTATTCCTTGTATGCAAATTTGTTTGTCATGTGATTCGTGGTCTGAAGCCAGGACATAAGCTTGCCACCTCGTATGAGAAAGTAGTATTTGCCTAAAGATTCGACCCTGTGTAGGCATGCTCAATAAATTGATGATTCGACGTTTTTGGCCTCCTTGAAGTTCTGTTCCACAAGAAGATGCATTTGAAATACACTGCACTGATCCTGTTAGCTGTTCCTAATTATAATGATTGACCTCTGAGTATGGCTGTCGGCTGGAGTTTTCTGTAAGAGACGGCATCTCTCTTCCATAGACTTATGAGATAAAGATGACATTCTTAGGGCTGGTCCTTTCTGTGCCAAACAACGCAGAGCTTAATAAGGACAATAATAAAAGACAACGAAAGTCAACAACATGGATTTCAGTCCATTTCTTGCACACCTCAATCACCCTAACCAACAGCTTCATGTCAAGCCCATCAACAAGAACAGCCTCCTCAACGCCAAGAGCTTTCACACCCTTCCCCTCAAGAGAGGTTTGCCCTACAGCCAGTTCCTACGCATCAAACGTATTTGCACCCATCCTACAGATTTTGAAATTGAGCCTAAGAAACTTTATGATCAATTTAGGGCTAGAGACTATCCCAAAACTTGGTTAAACACATCCCTGTCTAGGGCTCGCTCATATACTAGACTGGCGGGTCCACCGACCAAGAGATTTCGACAAGACAGACTATGCTGTACTACATATAGTCCCATCAGTAAACAAATCAAGGAGGTTATAACCAAGCACTGGCACATCCTCTCTGCCGATGAGGCGGACAGAAGTCTGTTTTCTAATGTTCCTCTCTTTGTGTATTCCAGAGGCCGCAACATCCGTGACAGACTGGTACATGCTGATGCTAAATGCTGAACAAGGGGGGAGGTTGGATGGTCCTGAGGGCTTTGTTCCTTGTCGCCACTGTACCTCTTGTCAAAACCACAAGAAAACCAACACTTTTGTCAGTCATGCTACTAAAAAGGAGAACAAGATTCGACAGTTCATTACGTGTCGCTCTACTAATGTCATTTACTTTCTAGCATGTCCCTGTGGCCTCCAATATGTGGGAAAAACCAACCGTATCAATGAACATAGAAGCTCCATCCGCAGAGGTGACCCCAAGTCCCCCGTAGCCAGACACTTCCAGAGGTGACCCCAAGTCCCCCGTAGCCAGACACTTCCAGAGGTGACCCCAAGTCCCCCGTAGCCAGACACTTCCAGAGGTGACCCCATGTCCCCCGTAGCCAGACACTTCCAGAGGTGACCCCATGTCCCCCGTAGCCAGACACTTCCAGAGGTGACCCCAAGTCCCCCGTAGCCAGACACTTCCAGGTGACCCCATGTCCCCCGTAGCCAGACACTTCCAGAGGTGACCCCAAGTCCCCCGTAGCCAGACACTTCCAGGAGGCCCAACATCCAGTCACCACACTCAGGTTCTGTGGCATTGACAAAATCAAGCCGCAGACACACAGATCTGGAATCAAAACTACTCCAGTGTGAAAGCAGATGGACCTTTATGCTCAAAACGAACACCCTGCTGGCCTCAACGAGTCCTTGAATCTAGCATGTTTCCTGTGAATTTTGACTCCTAGCATCTGCATGTACCAATACAACCTCCTTCATTGTGATGCTCCTGCACTATTATTATGTCATTTTTTGACAACCCTGTTGTGTTTTTGAACTGCTTTCTTTTGCACACTCTGTTTTGATCTGCCAGACCAGTCAAACATCCACCGTTTTCACACCACCAGTGTACATGGCTATTTACACTGCACTGTTTATACTGTACTGTATACTGTATTCTTTCCAGCCCCATTATCTGTATTGTGACTGAATCGGCACTACAACTACAGTCCTGCAGTTTCTCCAGCGCCGCCTTGTGGCCTTACTTTGTATTGAACCTGCCAGGCCCTGTTCTGCCTGATTACTGTAAGTGATTGACACCATGGAGCCTCCACCAATGGGGACATTGATTGACTGATTGGCTGCACCGTGCTCTGTTGAACATGTGTCATTGTCTATTTCAGTTTGCAACATTCAACCTTCTGTATAGCACTGATGATCGTCTTTTGACTGAAACGTTTGCTGTCCTTTTTCATTTTTTAAATTTGTGCATCTGAGCACCTGTCACCAACTATGCTTTTTCATTAAAGTCTGTCGCTTTTTTTCTTTGATCTCAGTTTCTCTGGATTGATTTTGAGTGGCTCTCAAGCCCTCTTCTGTGGATTGGTGTGCGGGTACGTAGCCCTCTGTTCTGTGGTTTAAAATGTAAACATCTATTTGAAAGAATGGGTCAGAGGCAGAGCAGAGCCCTCCGGGCAATCTCCATGCACCCACCAGACCACTCAGGGTCTGAGTTGTGGGGTCTGTAGCATAGATAGTGGCGTGGTGGTGAGACTCCATCCCCTCGGGTCAGAGCAGTTCAGGGTTAGTCCAGTTACTTCTTGGCAATCTCCATGCACCCACTGGTGAAACCCGTGTGTCTCTAGCCCACTCAGGGGCTGAGTTGTAGGGTCCATAGTATGCAGGGTGCGATTTGTAAAAAAAAAAAAACAGAGGGGGGGACATTTTCAAATAAAATGTAATGTCCAGAAATTGAACAAATGTAAACATCAGAACAAAGGAAATGACTGTATGCTCTTATTGCATTCTTATATATACACCCAACAAAGTGCTAAAAGAAAGGACAAACCATACAATGTTTGATGATAACAAGGTTATTGATCACACTGCTATGAATGTAGAGCTATCCCGTCCTCATCATAGACCTTTAGACCTCATTAAAAAAAAGTGATATGTGTAGGCTAGTTAAAGGTAGGCACTATGTGCATTATAGGCTACATCAAATCACTGTTACAGTAGGCCTGTGCATTGAAAGCAAATTTGAACACCAGCCATCTATCCCGACAAATCTGTAGGCTAACATTCAGCATGGATCCATCTTGGTCCACAATCACGCGCACCAGGCCGCAAAGCTGAAAAGAAAATCTGGAAGGCTAAATTGGTCGCCGCGACAATGTGCTGCTGTATGGGGCGCCGAATGTAAACCCTTGCATCTTTAAAATAAAAGCTCAGCTTTACCAGATTTAGCACTAACACACATAGAAAAATTGGTGTGCAATTTCTGTATGTCACTTTTTTCAACATTTAGCTTGAAATTTGTGTAAAATAAGGTTACCTTTTTCACAGTTGATGTATTGTAGCCTAGTAATTATTTGATAGTTAAATGTTAAATCTAAATGTTAAATGTAAATCTAAATATAAATGTTAAATATAAATGTTAAATGCTAAATCTAAATGTTAAATCTGAATGTTAAATCTGAATGTTAAATCTAAATGTTAAATCTAAATATAATTATAAATGTTAAATATAAATGTTAAATATAAATGCTAAATATAAATGTTAAATATAAATGTAAATCTAAATGTTAAATCTAAATGTTAAATGTACGCTTTACATTTGTCGAGCTAATATGAAAATGTGCTGCGCCCGCCGCCATAGGACGCGGTTTGCGCTGCGCTCACCGCTGGGTTCAGCGAAGAAGCCGCGGAGGACAACGGAGTTTAGTCGATTCGCAGAGGACAGCGCAAAATAGGCGGACTTTATGACCTAAAACGCGTACTAAAAAGCGTGCGCTAGCACTAGCCCTGTTAGCAAGGAGGAGAGCACCAAGGAAGAGGAGAGTGTGGGTGCATGAAACCCTCAGGTCCAGAGAGCAGTTGGGGGAATTCAGGCTTGTGAAGGAGCTCCGTTTCCACAGCGATTGGGTCCAGTTGTGGATGCCAAGTATCTGTTCAGGGTAGTGGATGTTGGAGCCTTTGGTCAGAGCAGTGATGGAGGGACGCTTGCTGCTTCTGCCTTTGGAGAAGCCCTGCGGGAAAACAGGCTGGATCTCCCTGGAGATGCTCCTCTCCCGGGTGCTGACCACCTGGGGCCCCAGCCTCATGTCTTTGTGGGAGATAAGGCCTTCCCCTCAGGTAGGTCTTGGAATTGATTATAGAAGTCTGAATTGATTATAGCTATTATATGAAAAATATGGCAGCTCCATAGTGATGATATAGTATAGAGATCCAGCCTGTTTTCCCGCAGGGCTTCTCCAAAGGCAGAAGCAGCAAGCGTCCCTCCATCACTGCTCTGACCAAAGGCTCCAACATCCACTACCCTGAACAGATACTTGGCATCCACAACTGGACCCAATCGCTGTGGAAACGGAGCTCCTTCACAAGCCTGAATTCACCCAACTGCTCTCTGGACCTGAGGGTTTCATGCACCCACACTCTCCTCTTCCTTGGTGCTCTCCTCCTTGCTAACAGGGCTAGTGCTAGCGCACGCTTTTTAGCACGGGACAAATACATATCTAGCTATAGCTATTGCTGTAGCTAGTCCGTGGTTAGAACTAGCTGTAGTAAATCATATTTTTGAAATAGCTAGTGTAGTTTTTCTAAATTGCGGCATCGATATTCGGGCACAGGAATTGTAGCTATATTCAGTCTGACCAAAAGCAGGGATAAAAACGTATCCCCACCTGCGATAAAAATGAATGATCAGAGGAGGGGATATCAAAACCAGGGGATAGTGGCGTGGTGGTGAGACTCCGCCCCCTTGGGTCAGAGCGGTTTGGATGTAGTGCAGTTACTTCCGGGCAGTCTCCATACACCCACTGGTGAAAAGCATGTGTCTCTAGCCCGCTCAGGGGCTGAGTTGTGGAGTTCATGGCATGGATAGTGGCGTGGTGACGAGACTCCGCCTGCTTGGGTCAGAGCTGATTGAGCGCAGTACAGTGACCTCTGGGCAATCTCCATGCACCCACTGGCGAAGACCGCAGGTCTCTAGCCCACTCACGGGCTGAGTTGTGCATGCTAGCTGACTAATGCATGCTTTCATCACAAGCAGGCTGGACTACTGCAATGCTCTACTATCAGGCCTACCAGAGAAAGCAATATCTAATCTACAAATGATACAGAATGCTGCAGCACGAGTCCTCACTAAGACTAGACGAAGGGCACACATCACACCAGCCTTAAAATCACTACACTGGTTACCTGTCAACTCTAGAATAGACTTTAAAATTCTATTACTAGTCTATAAATCTCTCCACAGTCACTCACCACAATACATTTCAGACATGCTTGTTAGGTACATGCCCAACAGACCACTCAGATCCTCAGGTACTGAACTTTTAACAGTTCCAAAAGCCAGGACCAAGAAACACGGAGAGGCAGCTTTTAGTTTCTATGCCCCCAACCTCTGGAACACCCTGCCGGAGTGCCTAAGAAGGGCCAAAACAACAGAGGTCTTCAAGCGAGATCTCAAGACGTACCTTTTCGACCTAGCCTACAATCACTAGCCAGGACCTTGAGACACAGAAAGGCAGCCTCAAACCTACCTGTGAATCCTCTGTATACATATGTGTATTTTCTGCTATGCACTGTATGTATATCAAGTAGTGTACGGAAGCTGGTTATCCTGAAACAGGCTTGTTCTGTTCTGACATCTGTGTTGCTTCAATGGCTCAGCGTGCTACTAACCGTTTTCTGCCTCCCCTAGTGCCTCTCTCTCTCTCTCCCTCCTATCTTCTAACCAGGTCCAGTGGATGCCCCACTGTTGCCCGCAAACCACTCCGAGTTCGATTGATACCCCTGTGTCAGCTGTGGATGTTG
Organism: Borostomias antarcticus; assembly: GCF_949987555.1. Classification (NCBI taxonomy): domain Eukaryota; kingdom Metazoa; phylum Chordata; class Actinopteri; order Stomiiformes; family Stomiidae; genus Borostomias; species Borostomias antarcticus. The sequence goes on from NC_140258.1 coordinate 4,523,291, forward strand.
TAGTATTTAGTTAAAACACACACGTACACACAGACAAACATCAGTCCACATCCGGCTTAGGCCTGGACCTGATGCTCTTAGCCCTGAAAATGTAATTTAATGTAATTTATTGCTCTATAAATGTTCTTAGCCGTTAGACAAATATATTCCAGGAGCTTGCTCCAGGTTGCCTGTTTTAATATCCATGTTGCTTTTATGGCTCTGTGTGCTACTAACCCTGTTCTGCCTTCACTCTCCCTAGTGCCTCTCTCTCTCCCTCCTATCTTCTAACCAGGTCCAGTGGATGCCCCACTGTCACCAGCAGACCTCCCTGAGTCCGATAGATACCCCTGTGTCTGCTGTGGATGTCGTAGCATTTAGTTAACACACACACACACATACACACAGACATACACCAGCCCACTTCCGGCTTTAGGCCTGGGCCATAGCAAACACACACCAGTATTTGCCATGTCTCTCCTATGTTGTTTTTTAGCTTCTCTTACTCTGAAAATGTAATTTAATGTAATTTATTGCTTTATAAATGTTCTTAGCTGGTAGACAAACATACTCCTGGAGCTTGCTCGATCGCGTTGTTGAGAGGGGTCAGGGAAGAATTTTTAAAGCTCACTTATCTGGCCCCCGGGTGATTACTGTTTTTTTGCTTCCCTCTGGAATATGTAGAGAGTGGGTCGTATGCCCACCTCCCTTGTTCTCTGTAAAGCGCATTGTGTTGCCTCTGGGTATGAAATGCGCTATACAAATAAAGCTTTGATTGATTGATTGATTGATTGATTGATTGATTGATTGAGTTGTGGGATCTGTGGTGTGGATAGTGGCATGATGGTGAGACTCCACCCCCTCGGTTCAGAGCCAGTCTAGACCACCGAGGATCTGGAAAATGTGCGGTGTCATAGTGCTTTTGTTTTGATGTTCTGGGACCACTGCCTCTTGTGGTAGCAACATAGAACTGCAGGTTCAAACAGTCCACATTGTATAAATAGCTCCTACACCCTGGATTGTGCCTTAAGGCTCGGTTACTAACATTCAAGCTTCTGAACTTCAAATTGAATAGAAGTAATTCAGTCCTCAGTCTCAGAGGACAGAAGAACTAGACCCTCATTGTGATATCTCATATAGGAGCAGTTGTACGTCCTTAAGCACCATGACAACACAAAGATACAGTTATCAGGGCATCAGCGCATGCACTGTAAATCTTATCTGTGAGAGCAGACTCCAGCTGCAGTACTTCCCTGGGAGATGGTACACTGCGTTTGCAGTCCCTCAGAAGTGCTGAGAGCAGGAAAAGCATGCACCATTCCACAATTCCTCACAGAACTCCTTCACCTCTCTCCTCCACCTCTCTCTCTCCTCTCCACCACCTCTCTCTTTCCTCTATAGGTCTCTCTCCTCCATCTCTCTCTCCTCTCTCTTTCACCTCTCTCTTTCCTCCACCTCTCTTCTCCACCTCTCTCCTCCACCTCTCTCCTCCATCTCTCTCTCCTCTATCCTTTACCTCCACCTCTCTCTCCTTCACCGTTCTCTCTCCTCCAACTGTATCTCCTCCACCTATATCCTCCATCTCCTCTACCTCTTTCTTTCTCCTCTCATCTCTCTTTCATCTCTCCACCACCTCTCTCTCTTCTCTGCTCCACCTCTCTCTTCCCCCTCTCTTTCCTCTCTCTCCTCTACCTCTTTCTCTTCTCTCCTCCCCCTCTCTCTTCCCCAACTCTCTTCTCCGCCTCTCTCTCTATCATGTGATACAGGTTCATCTCCACCCAGTTAAGCCTCACTGTTAGGAAGCCAGACCAGAGAAACTTGTTTAGATATAAAACATTTTTTAAAGGTGGTTTATTCACCACAAAGTGGCACCGGCAGGGTAACCAAGGACTTATACAAAAATCAAAAGGAAATAAAACAGGAAAAAAGGAAATAAACAGTCAAATTGGCTCAACTGAACAAAAATCTACTCAAACTTAACTACATCATGTGCACACAGCTACACACTGATGTCCAAAAGTAACGCAATTTAAATTAACATCCTGTCATGTGCACACATCTGCACAGACATTTTATTTCTCTCATAGCCAAACAGCACTGCTTAAATAGCCCCTTAATCAATCAGCAAGCCAATCATTCTAGGCTATACCATCCCTGCAGGTAAAACCCCTGCCTCTCCTAATCACAGGTAAGTGATGGTTATTCATTCCTAACCTTCTCACTTAACACAATTCACATAGCTAACCATACTATAATATACATTTGGCACCATTCAACAAATCACAATCAACATACAGTACAATGAATAACATTTATCTCCCCTCTCCAAACTTGGTCACATCACTGACATCACTAGTGATGTCACCGAGTCTATAAATACAGGAAGTATTTGGGTGTTACCTCCTTTTGTCTCTGGACCATGTGGTAAGTATTGTGAGTAAGAAAGAGAATAATTAACAACGGTTGAATTAGTAAGCAATGTGGCACAAGCACTGACAGTACATTAGGTGTGTTCTCACCCACTCTGTCACACCCACCCCCTCCAAGTCATGAGAGGTAAACACACGGTGTTAATAGAAAGATGGCTGAAGGTCACTGTCTGTAGTGAGCAGTAGCCTGTGCTCCAATGACGTCAGTGGCTGAAAAATACCATGATAATTATTTATAAGCAGCCTTAACTTCAGCCTTACGTCTCTCATGCAGTATGAGCTGTAGTGTGATGCCATCTCTCTCTTCAGCGCCACATGCATTACTGAATAACAGGGTTTAGTCTTCATCACACTAAACGCAGTGTAGCTGTAACTGCTTGTGTCTCAGAGTACTGATCAGTGTACTGCTGTTGAAAACATCTTGCTAGAGGTCTAAAAGGGTGTTTAACTGCAGTCTCACAGTAGCCTATACGTGATGACTTACGTCTTAAATCGTGCTTACTGTGTGTGTACTTTGCTTTTAAACAAAATATATAAATATGGTGCATCTTAATCTTTAGGACCACTTAACAAAGCACAGAGTGCTATCGTCAAATTTGACTTGTAATGACTTTTTAAGATCAATGCAATTGTGCATTAACTGTCTGACCTGTGGGACCTTTTTCTAGTGATGCATGGCTCACGAACCCCACAATGACAGAGTGCACAGCCATTCCTTGTCGTTGTTGTTGTTTTCTGAGAAGTAGGCTACAAGTGTGATGAGGGATATTCGCACCAGAGAGCAGGAGAACACAGGGTTAGAGGTTGCGTAACCACTTGAATCTCAACAAATACTGGACGCAAACACGCCTTGCAGCCAGCTACAGCCCAACACCGACTCCATTAGGAGCATTAACTCATATATCTGAAGGCATGTGTGGCTTTTATTCGTGAGCACAGTTAATGAGCTTCATCTGACCTGGCACGTCTGCGCCACGTCGGCGACACGTTGCCCCCACCCCTCCCCCCACCACCCCTCCGCTACCTGGGGAAACTGGTCTCCGGGGACCCATCACAGCACGGCGGCACCACGGAAAGAGAAGTGTTGATTCCCCGCTGCTCAGATGAAACCCCCCTTGGGTGTACCGAGATTCTAGAATTACTCTGCCGTTTTCATCCGGCTCCCCGTAAATGAGGTGATCGTTCCTGACCTGTCATCTGACAGACGCCCCCCTCTCTCCCAGTTCCTACCCAGCTCTCCGACTGTCACACCCAGTCGGTCCACGGGGCCCTGGGCCACGCCTCATTACCCGGATAGTGACTGTGCAGTCTTTCTCCCCGCGTCTGCTCCCCGCCACCGAGTGCACCATTTAACCACTGACTTGCTTTGACGGACTGGATTTCCATGCTGGTCCTCAATCAGTCTCACCACTAAAGATTAGTTATCTGTGTGTGTGAGGGGGGATGATTTCACAGGCGAAAATAGAAATAGTCTTTAGAGAATTTGCAATTTTATTAAAGGTAGGGGTTTTTTCATGGTGCTAAAAGAGGTCTGAGTAAAAGTACTCACTAAACAGGAGCTGAGGTAGGCTTAGCTGATATAGCTACTGTATTCATATAAGGTGGTATCCTGGGCCTACTATACAGTCCTATTGGGTCAAGTGAAAGTGAGATAGGCCTACAACATTAAGATGCAGTCATTCACATCTGAACTCAATTTAGCTGTGTGCATTTGTGTGCGTTTAAGTGCGTTGTGTTTTCAGTCCAAACGATCGTCTTCCTTTCTGGTAAACTTGATTGCTTTTGACTTATTCGATTTCCACGCCCTCGTGCCTTCGAAGAGAGAGAGAGAGAGAGAGAGAGAGACATAAACGAAAGCAGTACTTTCAGGGAGGAATAAAGATGCGATCGGTTAATCCGGCATTTCAATTACAGGCCGTCTTTCACTGCATGCCCCAGGGGACTGGATAAGTCTGTACAGGGAAGAGATACCGGCAAGAGACGTGATGCTGCCGTTCCCAGCATAACACCGTGACATCTGAAACTGCACAGCAGAACGAACAGAGGACATGGGTTTCATACCCGGCACTGACGCAGAGAGGAGAGGCTACACCCAGAAGGTTCATTGCTATGTCAACTAATACACTTACAAATTAATAGACTGGCAGAGTTTAAAGTTCAACTGCGCATAAAAATTGCGCATCTTTATAAAGATGAATTCACTCAAAACTGAAAATGTCTCATAGTTATTCACCACGACTGTTAAGCTAATGATGGAGATGGTGTTTATTGCTGTCATAAGAGTAAATTCAAGCACTCAAGCTAATAATAAAAAGAAGAATATTTTCTGAAAGATGTTGGAGGCTAGTGCTGGTGTAACAATTTTCACAATGCACTCTTTCTTTGGCTATAGGTAGGCTTTACAAACTCTCCCTCCCTCCCTCCTTCTCCTCCCCCTCCTCCTCCTCCTCCTCCTCAGCCGGGAGCATCATACAATCAGGTCACATTTCACTCTAGTCTCAGCATCCTCCTCTCGTGCAGAAGGAGAGAATTTAGTGCGAGCTTGAGCGCCTTTTCTAGCCGCTATCATGGTGGGAATGACGGATATGGGGTGCCTCTTCATCCCGCTTATGATGCTGGTGGGGTCTACCTTTCAGGCCGACGCGAAGACCGGAAAAGAGGCAGAAAAAACGGGGAATTTCATGGAAGATGAGCAGTGGCTGTCCACCATTTCACAGTACAGCCGTAAGATCAAGCACTGGAATCGCTTCAGAGATGTAAGTGTTGATTTGAGATCCGCGGTGAGGCAGTAGGTTGTTGAAAGGGAAACCCATGTCAGCGACATCACACGGATGCTTTCCAGGCACATCCATGAAATAACATTCACCCGATGTGATTTTGTTGACTCTTTGGCAATATGGGTAGCCTTTAGTTTTTGCTGTAATTATGTTTTACCAGTGTCTTAAATTGGACACGGTTGCTTAAATGTAAGTGGCCAGAAAATTGCATATCGGTTTGATCTATAGGCAGCCTGGCAAAGGTTTATCCCCAAGCAATGAGTTTGCATTGATCAAACTGTCTAAAAGTATTGTATAAGCCTAGTGTGAAATTATTGGCGATATCAAAAGGCATTAATAATTACCCTAACACGAATCCATTCTGCATCTGTTCAGCCTACTTCTCGTAATTTTCCCGGTTGCGTGTGTTCAATCGTCTAGGGCATTATCCAATTATAATACCAGTTTCATCATTGATTAGTGTAGTGATTCGTTTAGTTTCAGACTGAATCGGGTTGCATGAGATTGATTTGAGCCCAAATGGCTGTTATAAACACTGCCCTTGTCTATAAACGTGTGAAACCCAGCCTCCAGACTAGTAATATGATTACCAAAGATCACTGCATGGCTTAAAAAAGAGTGTATTCTGATTATATTCCACATGAATCCTATTAAGAGTGTTATTGATCCTTGATCTAGTCAGAGTGAGGATGTCTCTGACTTACAAAGAAATCGGGCTGTAGAATATTTCTCCTTAAGATTCGTTCGCTTCATTTAACCAGGCAAAGATGACAGACCACCTGTTCCTCAATATGTGAGCAACTATGACTTCAGCTTGGATGTCCATTAGAATGACATAATCACACAAAAACAAAAACATCTCTGAGACATGCCTCATTGACTGTGTTGTTTTGTCCTTGTTGTGAAGAGCTTACAGTACAGGTTCTCAGTGAATCATCCTGTGGAAGTCCCAGAGGAGGTGAACAAAAAGATAGATAGATAGATAGATAGATAGATAGATAGATAGATAGATAGATAGATAGATAGATAGATAGATAGATAGATAGATAGATAGATAGATAGATAGATAGATAGGACAGACAGACAGACAGACAGACAGACAGACAGACAGATAGATAGATAGATAGATAGATAGATAGATAGATAGATAGATAGATAGGACAGATAGATAGATAGATAGATAGATAGACAGACAGACAGACAGACAGACAGACAGATAGATAGATAGATTGATTGATTGATTGATTGATTGATTGATTGGCTGGGGGCTGCAGCTTTGATCCAGCCTGCCGGCCCCTGCAGCCGTATTTCTCAGATTGGTTGGAACTATTGATTGGCTCCTCACAGTAGCTTAGCTTGTGTATGAACAACACCGTAAAGAAAGACCTGCGCTGCCGTACATCGGTGGCAGACACGTACACACACACACACGCACACACACACACACACACGCACACACACACACACACACACACACACACACACACACACACACACACACACAGTCAGGCATATATGCAGTGGTGGAATCTGTATCACACAACCATCCCCCCACCTTTTCAAGCATTCAGAGAAAACAGGCTGAGCTCCTCTCCTCTTCCTGCAGGGCTGCTGTCAAATACAATCACTGAGACCACAGACCTGCTTCCTTTTACTCAATCTGAGATCAGAGCTGTGATGGAATACAAGTGAGCTCTGCCTTGAGTGTGTGTGTGTGTGTGTGTCTGTCTGTCTGTGTGTATATGTCTGCATACAAGTGTGTGGGTAGTTGTGTCCGTGTGTGTGTGTGTGTGTGTATTTGTGTGCGCATGTGTGAGTGTGAAAGGGCACTGGTGTTGATGTTGACAGGGGAAACATCAGAGGAACGCATCACAGAAGCTCCCATAGGATCGCCAATAGCAACTCCTTTGATTTCAGCTTGCTGCCGTAGCAACAGCAGGCCCTCGGTAATGGGTCTGGAATGGAATGGTGTTTCAGAGGGAGTCTGATGACTCTATTCCTGCTCCTGCTATTGGAGGGAGCGAGAGGAGGAGAGATCACTGATACTGGGTGGTATTTTTTTTAAATCCTAATGTTATGTAGTGTTTTAAACCTCTGTCCTTCATAGAGCAGGCAATGGCACACATGAAGTACATTACGCTAGAGGCAAATCCATTAAAACCTTGTCTAGACCTTACAATCAGGTCGTTTTAGAGGCATAGATTTCATTTGTATTCAGGATTGGAACATGGCCGTACACTCTACACAAATTATTTGTTACGCTAATCACACTTGTCTTTAAGCAGAAATACAGAGTGCATGCATTGCAACTAATTATTAAATTATTTGTTACGCTAATCACACTACAATACAGATACAGAGTGCACGCATTGCAACTGGAAATTTAGTTCAAAGGGTCTTTTTCTGGGTATCAAGTTAATCTACAAAGGATTGCCCATGAGACAGTTAAATTACTCAGAGTGATGTTGACTTAGTCCTTTGAGTGCATATTGTTGAATATTAATGTAACACTAGAAAGCAATAATCAAAGCGAGGGAACATGAAAGAAGCTCTCACACAGAGAGAGGGAGAGAGATCATGTTTATTCTCTTTTTTACCTCATAGTTGCTGATATGGTGTTTTTACGTTGGGAAAAAATGTGGTTCACATTCAATAAAAGTAGCCGCTGCGCAGTTCAATTCTATATCCATCGAAAGACATTGGCAATTCGATGTACCAACTATTAAAGTCAACAAATGAATTGATTACTTACAATCCTTTAATCTGATAGGTGCACTGGACTCGTTACACTAATGCACCAAATCCCCAAAGCAACAGGAAACAGAAATGGTGATTGGCGGCGGCCATTTTGCCTTTGAGAAGCACGCCGTCCTCAGTGTGAAATTGACCCAGGTGATCTCTGCGTTGTGTGCCCCCATAATGGTTTCACACCAGGCAGTTAAGCAGGTCAGACTGCCTGTGGCATTTCTACTCTGTGATGCCATGTCATTCACTCAGATGAGAGTGTGAGGGAAGATGTCTGTAGTTGTACTGTTGTACTGTACCTAGGTAGGCTGGCAGACAAAGAGACAAGGAGGAGAATTAACAAGCAGACAAGCAGAAATATCCCCCCACTGTTAAAGTATCTGTTCTCATTACTTGCATTGCTGAAGATGTTTGCAACAATGTATTTCCATCTTTTACCTGAAGGCTATGAATGAGTAGTACACACGTCACAATGAATTTGCCTTTCAAAGGGACTTTTCCCTGATCTGTCTCATCCATTAAATTCTCAAACAAGTCAAACAAATTCTCTTTATTCCTAAAGCGGTCTTCACACTGTCACTCAAGGTTCCTTCAGCTTGATTCATCGATTTAGAGGTGCAGCACCGCACGTTGGCTCAGTGGTTAGCTCTGTTCCTCACAGCAAGTAGGTCCTGTCTGTATGCTCATACTCCTGTATGACTTGTATGTTAGGGCTCATACTCCTGTATGACTTGTATGTTAGGGTTCATACTCCTGTATAACTTGTATGTTAGGGTTCATACTCCTGTATGACTTGTATGTTAGACTTAATACTCCTGTATGACTTGTATGTTAGGGTTCATACTCCTGTATGACTTGTATGTTAGGGCTCATACTCCTGTATGACTTGTATGTTAGGGCTCATACTCCTGTATGACTTGTATGTTAGGGCTCATACTCCTGTATGACTTGTATGTTAGGGTTCATACTCCTGTATGACTTGTATGTTAGGCTTCATACTCCTGTATGACTTGTATGTTAGGGCTCATACTCCTGTATGACTTGTATGTTAGACTTCATACTCCTTTCAAAGACATGTATGTTAGGGTTCATACTCCTTTTAAAGACTTGTATGTTAGGGTTCATACTCCTGTCAAAGACTTGTATGTTAGGATTCATACTCCTTTTAAAGGCTAAAGGAGTATGAAAGTATGACTTTTAAAGGCTAAAGGCTCTTGAGGTGTTGGTCCCTGGCGCTGCTCTACCACGGTAGCCCACCTCTAGTGTTAGTATGGCTCACATGCAGAGGTGAATTTCCCCAAAGGGATTATTTTTTATTTAGAAGTTTATTTCAGGGACAACATACAAATACATTAGTCTCCTTAGAGAGAAGATGCATTGTACTAGATAATAGCTTTTGCTATTTTCCATCTCCAGTCCCAAATACATACAACAATACAATAAAAATGATGCAATAAAACATGCATTCGTACAATACGATGAAAACATGCATTTACATATTAAAACACTACATTACAGATTCCATGTCATACTCCTCCTTCCCCTCTCAACCCAGGCACACACACATTTAATATTACGTTACAGATTCCGTCATACCCCCCCTCCCCTCTCAACCCACCCATACACACACACACACACATTTAATACTACGTTACAGATTCCGTCATACCCCCCCCCCCAACCCACCCATACACACACACATGCACACACACGCACACACACACATGCACACACACACGCACACACACACGCACACACACCCTACAAAGAGTAGGAAGAGAATTGACTATCTAGCAACTGTTCTTTCAAGTGATCTTTGAAGGTGCCAATTGAGCGACACCTCCTCATCTCTTCAGGCAGACTGTCCCACTGAGTTATTGCTTTTACAGTAAAAGACGACTGTCCAAACACGGTGTAGCGGAAAGGTTTAGCGCAGTCAAGTGCGGACACTGTTCTTGTTACTCTGCTTGAGCTTGTGGATCGAAAGTGTACAAACTCGCTCTTAAAGTTTAAGTTTGAATCTAGTACCACACCAAGATATTTAAAGTCAGAAACTACGTCAACCTTTACACCTTTGATCAAAATGTCCACAATGGGAGCAATCTTCCTAGTTTTTTTGTAGAAGAACATTGCTTTAGTCTTAGACACATTGAGACTTAGGCCTGACTCTTCCAGCCGCCCCGTGATCCCCTCCAACGCAGCTGTTAATGCAGTTGACTTCTTATTCTATAAGTCAGTGTGCTTCACCCCATAAGACCCCTCACGCATTATGTCACATGGCCATTATGGTAATGAAACACAGTCAACTAGGAGTCAATTGGTTTGTGTCCAAGTCCGTGTCCAAGTTGAACTCCATTATGGAAAGCCACACCGCTGATTGTGACTGTTGATCCAGCAAACGTGCCTTTTGTCTAATAAGATTCCAATAAGGTTTTTACCCAAAGTGGTTAAAATGTCACAGCTAGAAATTCATTGAGCCTCAATTACGAGGGCAATGAGCTCTTCACACTGGTATGAACCTGAACCAAACCAGACCATCATTGTGCATCTGCCAGTCAGAACCCCTTCGTCCATTCTCATTTTAATAGGACATTAAATTACTCTGCTTGGTTGAAATTGAGGTCTCCATGTTATGCATAATTGATCTGATTTTGTCTCTCAGTAAAAGCCAGATCAACAATGAAAACAATTTTATGCTCAACCTCCCCCATTAAAGTCATTAAGTTGTTATCCAAGGGGCCATTTTGAAATTGGTCTGATTTAATATCACTTTATTTCTGATAACTTTACAGTAGATGACCCCAGGTGAACCTTTGCTCAGTTTTTCTATGCAGATATCTCTAATGAAGCTCAATATCTCAGCACTGTCTGTGCACAATATACACATGCATGCCACGCACACACATATGCGCGTGCGCGCTCTCCTCTCCCCCCCCCTCTCTCCCTCCCTCTCTCTCCTCTCTCCCCCCCTCTCTCCCTCCCTCTCTCTCCTCCCCCCCCCTCTCTCCCTCCCTCTCTCTCCTCCCCCCCCCCTCTCTCCCTCCCTCTCTCTCCTCTCTCCCCCCCCTCTCTCCCTCCCTCTCTCTCCTCTCCCCCCCCTCTCTCCCTCCCTCTCTCTCCTCTCTCCCCCCCCTCTCTCCCTCCCTCTCTCTCCTCTCTCCCTCCCTCTCTCTCCCCCTCTCTCTCCTCCCCCCCCTCTCTCCCTCCCTCTCTCCTCTCTCCCCCCCCTCTCTCCCTCCCTCTATCTCCTCTCTATCCCCCCTCTCTCCCTCCCTCTCTCTCTCCCCCCCCCTCTCTCCCTCCCTCTCTCTCCTCTCTCCCCCCCCCTCTCCCTCCCTCTCTCTCCTCCCCCCCTCTCTCCCTCCCTCTCTCTCCTCCCCCCCCCTCTCTCCCTCCCTCTCTCTCCTCTCCCCACCCCTCTCTCCCTCCCTCTCTCCCTCTCTCTCCCCCCCCCCTCTCTCCCTCCCTCTCCCCCCCCCCCTCTCTCCCTCCCTCTCTCTCCTCTCCCCACCCCTCTCTCCCTCCCTCTCTCCCTCTCTCTCCTCCCCCCCCCTCTCTCCCTCCCTCTCTCTCCTCTCTCCCCTGTCTCAGTGCTGTGTAGAAGCAGCTCATTAAAGCCCAGCTCACCGAGGCTGTGCCAGTCCGCCACTGCCTGCACCTGCTATTCCACTATTTCATTTTTTAATAAACAGAAAACGTTCTGTTACTTCACAGAAACCACTCCTCAGTTCCCCAGTCGATACCACCTGAATATTGAGCGGTCAGGGTGACAGAGGTGGCCTACCCAGGAGTGGTGGGGTTAGGGGGTTTGGGCTCTCTCATTATAAATGCTTGAATGATTTAAAGGCGCCATGAGGCTCTGGATGTTTGGTGCCAGCATGGAGGTTTTCTGAGCTTAAAGATGTGTTAAAAACAGCACTTTGCGTTATTTTAACACATCAGTGTGTGTGGTTGAGGACAACACAACACAACATGTTGTTTTGAATGTTCTATATGCTATGGCTGTTTCCTGGACACAGGACAGGTGTGGGATTTCAGTTCTGTGTGAGCTTGGGCGGAGCCATTCTCACCCTTTACTGTCATCACTTGCAGTGCAGCATGTGGAAAGTAATTGTGGATAATGGAATTTGTGATAGTGCCGCCAAATATTCCATTAAATATGATCCAAGTCAGGGACCGATGTCGCTGCCAGAAAATGATTATCACCTGAAAGTGCCCTTGCACATAGTCATCTCTCCGTCGGTCCTCGGCCTGGGAACAGCTGGGCGTCACCAAGTATACTCCTCACTCCTCAGTATACAGTAGGTACCACCCGCCCACGTCAACGAATTGCCTGCTTTTCAGTGGCGTAGCTGGCTAAAGCTATTGTTCATGGGAGGTGGTCACGACATGGGTTTGTAGGTCAGAGAGCCCGAGATCGACCCCAGCGTGGGCGACAACGTGAGCGAGTGAGAGTAGAAGCGATGATAGTGAGCGACGCGATGACACTGCGTCTGGAAATTCTCTTCTTCTTCTTCTTCTTCTTCTTCTTCTTCTTCTTCTTCTTCATAAATGGTAAATGGCCTGCAAAGCACTTTACAATGAAGGCCTCTTATTCATCCATTCACACACACATTCACACACCAATGGCGGCAGCTGTCATGCAAGGTGCTCACCTGCTCATTGGGAGCAATTTGGGGTTCAGTGTCTTGCCCAAGGACACTTCGATATGTGGACCGGAGGAGCCGGGATCCGAACCGCCGACCCTACGGTCATTGGACGATCCGCTCTACCTCCTGAGCCACAGCCACCCTCTTCTTCTGTTGTGTGTTCCAGCCGTAGGACTGGAATAGTTCATTACACCTCTGGTTAGCTGGCTAGCGTACTCAAGACTTAAGACGGGCGTGGACCCCGAGCTCCAACAAGAAGCACAGATAAAATGTGTTTACATCAAGTGTGACAGTGTCGGGGCAAGGCTGGTCTGGGTTGGCCAGGCCTGGGCTAAGCAGGGCTGCGCTGGGGAAGGTCTTGGCTGACTACCAGAGGCGTTCTGTAGGTGGGCTGTAATTGAGAAGAGAGAGAGAAAAAAACAGCCTTTCATCATAGTCCACTGGCGCAGCTACCAACTGCAATACAATGGGTATCTGAAGGACACGGGTATATACAGTCTAGAGATGGAGCTTTTACGCAGCACACGTGCTGCACCACACAGTTCAAAACAGTAGAAAACGAGTAGTAGAAGAATTTGTTAGTGGATAATGGAAAAATTGAATATCCATCCATTCCATACCTGCCAACTCCAAGACTGTATGCCTGTAAAAGCTGCTATGTTCAGGGTTCGGTTGATTAGCTGAGATCAGAGAACTCAGAAGCCCACTGTGAATGGATGAGACATTTCCGTGAGACCACACGATCATATCTTTTATTGACGGAGCCTGTACATCTGAAGTGAATTTTCCTGGGAAGTATCAGTAGCTGCAAGTGGCATCTGCTTCCAATAAATGTAACTGAAGTCTTGTTTTGTTTAGCGTGGAGCTGGAGTGTGTCAGTCTGAGAGATCTAAACCCAGTGAGGTGCGGAGTGGGCACACAGGGACTTGTTCAGCAGTCTAAACCAGCAACACAACAGTGCTTCTCTGACTCTCAGCCTGGTGTCCTTGCCTGTCAGACCAGGGCTGGCCGTGGCGCTCTCATTAAAGGACGTTTGAGCCCCTTGTTTCGAGCGATTGGCTGATTGCCATCCTGATAGGCCACGCCTACCTAGAGCCAGGACTCCTCATTGATTTCCCATCACTGCCTGATTGTGATTTTCACTCGAGGGGCTTTTCGCTTGTCTTCAGTGAAGTATAGAGGTGCACTTCTGGTTGGTAGCAAAAAACCTCCCTCTTCTTCGTCCCTGCGTGAATCTAATGAAGCACAAGGGCTGAGGAGGGCTGTTCTATTCTAGATAATGAGACGGCGGTGGAAGCAGCAGTCAGTCTCCCCAGAGACTTGAAACAGAAGAAAGGAAACTGTGTACTGAACCGTTACCCTGGTTACCTACTTATTTGTGCATCTGCCACATCATTGATATGGGTTGACCACTGCTTAGAAAGACCCAGGATAAATCATGTTTCAATTATATCATGTGTCTGCCAGTAGCATGCCTTTTAATCAGAATCAGGTTTATATGGTTTTACTAGGAATTTGCAGTAAGTTGCATAATAAACAACGTGCAAAGACAAGAAAGGACAGGGTTAGGGTTGTCAAATACAATACAGTGCAAATAAGCTGCACTTATATAGCGCTTTTATCCAAGGCTGTTCACAATGGCCTCTCATTCACCCATTCACACACCAACGGCGGCAGCCGCCATGCAAGGTGCCAGCCTGCTCATTGGGAACAATTTTTCGGTTCAGTGTCTTGATCAAGGACACTACGACATGGACAGGAGGACATGTGGACTACCTCCTGAGCCACATCTGCCCCTACAATAATCATGATCTACAATAATCATGATCTACAATAATCATGATCTACAATAATCATGATCTACAATAATGTACGGCATGCATCGATACTTACACTTTACATCAGGGGAGTGTAACCATTTAAAGCATGGGGGTTAACTACTGAGATCATTTTAAGTTGCCTTATGCAATAGGAAAGTAAGCATTGGAATCCAATTTAGCTGATGCCCTTTATTTATAAAGTAAAGAATGACAGCCATTGTTCAATACTGATCCAATTCTTTGCTCTGCTTGGTTGCAGCGGTGGGGGAATGTAGAGAAAAGAACTGAGCAGGCAATTCAAAACCAGGCCAGGTCCAGCCTGGCTTATGTGCATGGCTGGCTTTTTTCTGTTCAGAATTGGTAGAATCGAAGCTAGTCACGTCACTGAAATAGCTGTGAATTGAAATGACATGAAATGATGTCTGATAAATTAAGATAGGTGTTGTCGCCTGGACACATCATTTCCAATGCTTCCAATGCTAATCCTGCACAATAAGAGCGGGATAGCCAGTTAGCTCATGGGCTCACAACAACTAGCAGCAGCTTCCATAACATTAATGGTAGCGGTCAGTGGCTAAAGCAGTTACACTGATGATTTCTGTAACGTTAGCTATTTTGCTGCAATTGGTTCAACTTCTGTTTCTGGACAAAGGTAAGTGATAAACCCAGATAATACAAGGCTAGCGGACCTACAGCGGGTCCCCGATGGATGCTCCATCACCATTCCACCAGTAGTTAATTGTCTATATCCTAGGCCCATTGGCCATGGGGTCCGTGGCGTGGTGGCGAGACTCCGCCCCCTCGCGTAAGAGCGGTTCGGGTGTAGTGCAGTTACTTCCGGGCAGTCTCCATACACCCACTGGTGAAAACTGTGTGTCTCTAGCCCGCTCAGGGGCTGAGTTGTGGAGTTCATGGCATGGATAGTGGCGTGGTGGCGAGACTCCGCCTGCTTAGGTCAGAGCTGATTGAGCGCAGTACAGTGACCTCTGGGCAATCTCCTTGCACCCACTGGCAAAAATTGTGGGTCTCTAGCCCACTCAGGGGCTGAGTTGTGGGATCCTTGGCGTGGATAGTGGCGTGATGGCGAGACTCCGCCCCCCTCGGGTCAGAGCTGGCAGTAAAAGGGTCTATATATAATGGGTAATTACTGAGACATTGAGAAATTACTGACACATATTGTAGATATAATATCAAAACAGCAGTATGTTCAATATGTTCAATTACTGCACATAAATTCAATAAGTGACATAGAACCAACAGGAAACCGCATTTTTACATAGCTTCTATAACATCCAGTGACAAAAAACTATCCACACCACGAGTTTTAAACCCACGAGTTTTGAACTCGCACATTCAGCATGGAAGACGAGCTCCTTAAAGGAGTAGTAAAGGGAAACATCATGTTTATCCCTGTTTTAAGGTTACTTATATTCATATACAATGGTTCAAATCAGAACGTTGACAAAACTAGCACTTTTGAGAAAGTTGATAATTGCTCTACCACCGTTTAGGTCATACAATGGATGTGGGTGGGCACCTTGAAAAATCATTCAAAAACATGTTAAAGTTCAAAGACAAGAAGCTCACCGAGGGGGTAATTGGTGTCCGTTGGTGTTCTGACATCAAATTCGCTGCAAAGTATGAATCCTGTAGGGTTTTATTGATCATTTTATGAAATCCATTGACTTGTATTGACGCGACCGTTGTAGATGTGTAGATCAATCCGCAGAGGGGATTCAGGAAGCGGAACTACTTACGTAGCTATTGTTATTGTTTATGTTGCTAGGCTACCTAGTTTGCGGAAGTTTACACATGTATGTGCTGCGACCAGGGTTATTATCGTAAACGAAAACGAAGTGAAAAACGAAACTAGATGTGAAAAAACATTTTCGTAAACTGAAATAAAAATAAAAACGAGTCTTAAACAAAAAACTAAAACTAACTAAAACTGTATTGTGTGTTTACAAGACAAAATAAAATAAAATAATCGTCTTTCGTTTTCGTCTTTAGGTTACGGTAGGCCTATACATTTATTTTAATTTTTTTATCTGATCGATCGTTCCGCATGGAAGCCTAGGCGACGGAGACCATGGCGGCGAGGAAGCGCCATAGCCCAATTTGGGATTATTTTGAGCATGACAGCGTGACAAACCAAAGCAAATGCCTGTGCATAGTAGAAGGTGACAAAGTGTGTGGGTCGTTCATCAAAGGTAAAAATCCCACAAACCTGAAAGCACATTTGAAAAGCTATCACAGTAAGGCTAACGTAGCTTACCTCGAAAAGACCAGGGAGAGCGGGCCGTCCCCCTCAGAAGCAGAAGCTAACCCAAGGCCAGAGTCAGACGCGAGCATGGAGCACGACGGAACCATCCAGAAAACACTCCAGCAGTGCTTCCAACAACGGCGAGGCAATAGCTACTGGTTAGTAAACACGCAGGAACACAGGAAGCGGGAGGAAGAATTGGTGCACATGTTTATCGAGACTGGGATGTCTACGCGACTGTGTGAGTGGACTGCCTTCAGAAAGTTCAGCACTTCACTTGAACCAAAGTTCAAAACACCCAGAGCTGCAAGAGTCAACAACCTTATCAGGGGCAAGATGGATACAGCAAAACAGAAACTGAAAGAGATCGTAAGAGATGCGAGGAAGCTGACACTATGTGTAGATGGTTGGAGCAAGAGAGGATTAACAGCTTTCATGGGTGTGTCAGCTTGTTTTTAGCATCCTCCCGGAGGCCAAGTTCACCATGCTCTGCTCAACGGGCACCGACTGGAGCACCCACACACCGGAGATTCCATTGCACGCTGCACTGATCAGACATTAGATGCATGGGGTATAGAAGAAGACAAGGTGCTGCTCATTGTGACAGATAACGGCTCCAACATAGTCAAGGCCATGCACCTTCTTAGGGACAGAAGGCGAGAGCAAGCGCTCAGCCAGGATCAACCAACAGTCGCTGAAGATGGCGAGGATGGATTGATGGAGTCAGACTCCGAGTCGGAAGAAGATTCGGAGGGCGAGGAGAGTGGAGGTCTCGGTGAGTAAGTCTATAGTATTAGTGAAATATGTTTTTTGTCTTAATAATGTACTATTTTATTTTGGATAGCCTATAAAATGTCGCATTGTCATTGTCAACACACATAACGTCACGCGCTACGTGCCCATTAGTCTCTGCTTTAACACTAGATAAAATCATAAGAATCCCATTTATCATTTTCATACTCATTTTATTGTAAATATTGTATAGCTGTTTTTGTCTATGTAAAGCGCTTTGAGTAGGCTACTGTACCTTAAAAGCGCTATATAAATCAAATGCATTATTATTATTATTATTATTAAGCGCAGAGGGTGGGTCACATGCCCAGGTGAACACTGTCAACACACATAACGTCACGCGCTACGTGCCCATTAGTCTCTGCTTTAATTAGTGCATGTGCACAGTTGAAAACTGTCATTCCATTCCACATGAACTATGAATGACACAGCTGTGTCAAAACAAAGGGAAGTAAATGAGAGCTTTTGTGACTGGGTGTCTTGTAGTAGCCTATGGGTTATAATCAACTGCGCCACCTTTTGGTTGTTCTTTTTATGACAGGCAGTCAAGAAGATGGGAGATTGACTTTGTTGCCATTTAATAATAATAATAATAATAATAATAATCATGCATTTGATTTATACAGCGCTTTTCAAGGTTCTCAAAGCACTTTACATATAGTATACCAAAGCCAAGAGGGACACACAAACTAGAAATCTAGTTCATTTCTAGTTCATAAATGTTTTTGATTCAGTCAAATGCATGGCTCAAATTGGATTGTAACTGTTACTAGGTATTTTTGTGCATTTAACATTTTATTGTTACATTTTGTTTGTCTTTTTTCTATTTTTGTTTTGCTCAGAGCTTGAACTGCCAGACCATGGGGAGAACAACAAGTTCCAGAGGATGCCATGCCTGGCCCACACCCTTCAGCTTGTACTGAAAGATGCCATGAAGCACCTAAGTGCTGATGCAGTCATCACAAGAGCAAGGAGGCTGGTACACGCTGTGAGGAAATCATCAGTGGCAAATGAAGAAATGATGAAGAAGTGTGGCAAAACTCTGATCTGGGATTGTAGCACACGCTGGAACAGCACCTTTGATATGTTGAAAAGACTGCTGGAGACCAAAGCTGAACTAAACCAAGTACTTGAGGACTTGGGCATGGACACACTTCTCACAAGCGATTGGGCTAAGCTGGAGAACCTTAACAACCTGCTTGAGCCCTTTGCCATCCACACAGACCAGCTTCAGAGTGACAGCCAGTCACTCTCACAAGTAGTGCCATGCCTCCTCAACCTTGAGGCACACCTGATGACGACTGGTGTTGGGAAACAGTTAGCTCAAGTGCTGCTGAAATCCTTGCGGGAACGTTTCGCTTGCATGCTTAACCCTGATTCCACACAGTTTGCTGCTACACCAGCAGCTGCCTGCCTAATGGATCCAGGTGTTTCGCTTATCCTTCAGTCACCAGACACAGTGCTACTGAGGAGGGCAGCACAATCCCATGTGCTGAGCCTGGCAGCTCAGTATAACCAAGAAACTACCTCTCAGCATGATGCTGCCACTGGAAGTGGCCAGGCCACTCAATCTTCAACAGGAGCCTCTCCTTCTGTCCTTCAGAAATACCGCTTCCTTGCATCCCGTATAGAGGTCAACACATCATCCACAAATGAGCCTGTGAACAATAGTGTGTTGACTGAAATGAAGAAGTATGTCAACAATGTCAAACAGGGTGTGTTTAATGAGACACCATTGCAGTTCTGGAGATCAAGAGAAGCTGTCTATCCAAAGCTTGCCCCTGTGGCACTGGATCTGGTTAGTGCCCCTGCCTCTCAAGCCTTTGTGGAGCGAATCTTCAGTGTGTGTGGACTGCTCTCATCTGGGATGAGAAACAGAACGACAACATCTCTTGAGCAGCGTGTGTTCCTGAAGATCAACAAGAAGTTGTTGCTTGACTGAAGGACACCTATCTCTCTTTCTCCTCCACCACACACACACATAAACACACCCCCCACACACACACACACACACACACACACACACACAACACGCAGACAGACATGCATACTCATAGGTTGTTAGTGAGTGTTTAAGAGACTTTGTTCAGTGCGAGTTCATATTGTTTGCTCCATATAGGAGTTGTTCTGTTGATAACGGTGGACACCCCACTTTAACTACGTTATGAACACTGAGTGAGTGTATTCTTTTGGTTCTTGCTCCGGGCTTATCATTGAGATTGAGCTTATTTCACTTTAATAAATTTGCCGTTTTGGCTTTCTGTGACTGCTGCCTCTGAGTTGTGGGATTGGGGTCAATTACAGACCATAACAGACATACAATCATTAACACACACGTCACGTATACAAAGGAAATATGTTTAAAGGTTGTTTAAAACCTTGTTAAGACATGTCAGTATTTCTGGATGTACAGTTTTTTACAATACTGATTTAAAAATGTAGAATTTGTTGAGTGTAAAATACTTTTTCTGACCTTCGTGAATCTCACCCCTTTACAAAACTAAAACTAATACTGAAACTAATAAAAACTAAACTAAAACTAAGCATTTTAAAAAAATAGAAACTAAACTTAACTAGAAAACCAGCTTTGAAAACTAACTAAAACTAAACTGAAATGGAAAAAAAAGTCAAAACTAAACGAAAATAAAAATGAATGAAAAATGCTAAACTATTATAACCTTGGCTGCGACTAAATAGTTATATGCTAAATATTTTTAAAAGCCTTTCCAGATGACCTAGAATCTTACTTTATGGCGAATTATATGTCAGAACGCCAACTAACACCTCGGTGAGTTTCTTGTCTTTGAAATTGAGTTTAAAATGTTTTTTGAATGATTTTTCAAGGTGCCCACCCACATCCATGTATGACCAAAACGGTGGTATAGCAATTATCAGACTTTCTCAAAAGTGCTAGTTTTGTCAACTTTTCGATCTGAACCATTGTATATGATCATAAGTAACCTTAAAACAGGGCTAAACATGATTTTTCCCTTTACTACTCCTTTAACCACTAGGCCACTGGAGCTCTTGAAAATCAATGGTGTCATAGTCTTTTGTTTTGATGTTCTGGGACCACTGCCTCTTGTGGTAGCAACATAGAACTGCAGGTCAACAAGGGAAGGGAGAAAGTGATAACCTGACATTTGCTCTCCATGGTGCGCTGGCTTACAGCCACGCACAAAAAGTGTTTAAATTTTTAGCTGGGCTTTGTATTAATCCTCCTGTCTAGCTGCCCAGTGTAATTGATTGTAGATTGCATGACACGCAGGCGCTCACAAGCTCTTGTCAATAATGCTGAGTGAGTGCTGAATAGAGAGGTTCTCCAGGAAATTAATGGGATTCATATCGCGTCAGGCACGACACCAGTCTGTATACACAACACTCAGTGGACTTACACTTAAATAAAGAGAGGGTTTCTATTGTTTGACTGAGGCTCTTATACCCCCTCCCTCTCCCTCTCCCCCCATGTCTGCACTATCCACCTCTGTCCCCTTCCATCTCTCTCTGAGTCATTCAGAGGCACACAAACCACCTGGTTGATCTCGGCCCCCTCCAGCCCTCCCTGGGCCCCCTCTGGCCAGGCAGCCTCTGAACTGGACCTCTCTCCCACGTCCAGTCAGCCTGACAGAGGAGCCGAGTGGGCCGGTGCTGCTGCGCCGTTTGATCCGGCTCTACACTTGCTTTCTGCGGCCCCTAGTTGGACCACAGAGACGTACACACGCGCACGCCTCAGTTAGCAAGCCCCTTGCCTACGTGCCTCGCAGTCCAGCGTAACGGAGAGCTGACCGAATACACGACACGGATGAGGAAAGACAGGGCGTAGAACTTCCTGTCTTAAGTAGCCTATACTCCATTTCACACATGATGCACATATGTACATGTACGAATGCTGCGCAAGCGTTGTTCACATACACTGTGTACTGTACTTAATGCAGACCTGGAAACCCGTCGCCTTTTGGCTACAGTTGCCATTTTTAGTGTCAGCCATGTTATTCACGTTAATCGTGTAGATCCAGAGTTTAAAAAAAGAAAGGGTGGTAGGGGGGTAAGTTGTAAGTTACAAAACCTCTCGTCACCATGTCCGTTTCTGTTTTTGCCAACAATATGGAACGTTCTTAACCATAGAGTACTAACGCCAATTAATAACACACCATAAGTAAGGTTGGGTATATTTTACCCGATATAATATACCCCATAAAAATACTTCTCATCAAAATATATTACAGTTTTTCACGATTGTTTAAACACATTAATTGGAACATCAGACACAATGTGCACAATCTGAAACTCGTGTACCAACTCCCAAACCAATCCTGCTGAACTCCAAGCACATTCTCTGCTTGAGACACATGTTCCCATTCCATACCACACATTTTTCACAACACTACACACAATTCCCTATATCTTTGCATTTTGTGTGTGAGTTTTGTGATTTGTGTTTAGGGTTTTGAGAAAGTGAGGTAGTCAATCAGGAAATGTGTTTTAGCAATTGTGAAAAACTGTAAAAGTACAACAATGCATGGCAAATTAAGGAACTTTACTTTCATTTTTCACTGAAAAATGTCCCAAAAAAAAACACAAAAAAGTATCATGGGGAACCTATAAAAAAGCTGTAAAATTTGAGAAAAATTAGGGAATCGTTAACAAAAAAACTCAAAAAATCAATCAATAAACAAATAATGGAGCTGGGAACTTGTTCTTTGGTCCACCCATTCTTGGGACACGTGAGCCTTGTCTGATGAAGCACACTCTCCCTGCATCACTCACAACTTGGGTAAAATCCACAAATTTACAAAACTAACATCGGGTGAAAATGCCTGTAGAAAAAAACAGGGATTGGAGCAGCGAAACACTTCTACCTTCAATCACACCAGAGAGCAGCCTGGAGGGACCCAAGGACCCGCCCACCTCAGTCATCAGAAACACAATTACAATTCAAAAATTAAAATCATATGGGTGAAAATCTCCCGAGGTTAGTACTCTAGGGTTAAAAAGCGGTCAAGTTTAAGCAGAACAGACACTGTAAAATGTCTGTGTACAGTATTTCCTTCTTGCACTGAAGTTACTGGCAGCACTAAAAGACGAATTTGGGGAGAATTAGGCAGGATATTCTAGCCTAATATCAGACAGAATTGTCAACTGGTTACACTCTGTCAGTCAACTTTGGAGCGGGCGGATCCGAACGTCTGGACCCAGGCTAAGACTATTATAGTATAGTAGCCTATGATCCCACAAGTAATTCTGAACAGATAGACTATGTCATTCAACTTTATCCGTAATGTGCATAGTCCGATTGATAATTCCTTGTGTCAGTTATGTTTTTATCACCAGGCAAGCTCTTCATATAGCCTACAAGAGCGCAAATTAGGCTACATAAACAGCAATTTAAATAATAGTATGATATGGGATGGATGTATGGTCCTGCTCCTAGCATGAGTCTAAGTGTATTCACACACTGAAAATCGCTGAAAATGCTCCAAAAGGCTTAATTTACGTATTCAAATCACTAAAATTGTATTTTAGGGTA
The DNA here is from genome assembly GCF_949987555.1 of Borostomias antarcticus. NCBI lineage: Eukaryota > Metazoa > Chordata > Actinopteri > Stomiiformes > Stomiidae > Borostomias > Borostomias antarcticus. The sequence goes on from NC_140258.1 coordinate 4,546,272, forward strand.
TGCCCCCAGATCTGACTTTAGTTTTGGATCTTGTCACCTTTTGCACTACTCTAGAGTTTGCAGGTCTGTTAATGTCTAAATGGCGGTTTAGAAGCTATGTCCACTAGGAGGCAGGTCAGCGACAAAAAGCCTATATTTTCTTTGCATTCTTTCTCCCTCAGGTTTAAAACATTGCCAGTTTCTCACCAACAATATTCTGGAATGAATACTTGTCATGATGCAGCGGCAATGTCACATGGTAGCCTATAGATGTGAGTAATTGTGGACTAGTTCACATGTAGGCTACTACAACTTCTTTGCTGTTTCCTGTTTCCATCTGGCAGAACGTCAGAGGATCTTTGGTATACTGCCCCCACGATTTCTGTCAGTAGGCTATTGCACCTCAGGTATGCGTACCCTGAAGTAGAGGTCTTCTCGGGTCCAAAAAGACGGACCCGAACCCGAATGGATCCGATAAATTCGTTCCGAGATCCGACTGGATCCGATCATTTGAAAAAAATATATATACCGACCCGAATTTGTCCCGAGACATTACAGACCCGATCCGATAAATGTCCGAGAGCGAGTAGGACAGAGACCCGAGTTCGGGTCGGGTCGGCGGATCCGACAGACTATTTAAAGTTGCTACTAAAATGCCACACTGCTAAAAACGTTTATCAGGTCGTAGTCTCCCTACAACATATGGTAGCCTCATACAATCAATCAAATAATCGATCAAAACAGAAAGACCTAACGTGAAGAACTAGTCTAGGCTATATGAAATCAATCGCTATTTATAACAGCGCCTACTTTCTTCTCCTCTTTGTTGACAATATGCATGAAGTTGGCCCAGACAGAAGAGGTGCCGGTGGGTTTGACCTCTTTATATTCATTATTCTGTAACTTTAGTTTAACATCAGACAAGCTGCTAACGGTGTCCATCTTTCTTTGTTTGCTATTTTCCCCGCTCTGTCTCAACTCGCAATCACGCATGCGTTTCTCTCGTGAGATTCAGCGCTGCGCGCCAAAAGAAAATAATGATAAAAAAAAAGAAACGATTCAGCGCTGCGCTGATCACGGATCTTCTCAGATCCACTCGGGTATTACACATAATGATAAACAGACCCGGGACCGACGGTAATAGAATGGGATCCGACCCGGACCCGACTGACCATAATAAAACGAGGAAACGTGGACCCGAACCCGTACGGGTCTCGGGTCGGGTCTCGGGTCCCTCGGGTATACCCGACCCGTGAAGACCTCTACCCTGAAGGCCTAGGGAGACGTGCGCCAAAGGAACATAGGATACGCCTAGGTTATAATAGTTTAGCTTTTTTCCTTAGTTTTTATTTTCAATCGTTTTAACTTTTTGTTCTCAATTTCAGTTTGGTTTTAATTATTTTTTAAAGCAGGTTTGCTAGTTTTGTTTTTATTTTTGGAAAATGCTTAGTTTTAGTTTAGTTTTTATTAGTTTTAGTTTGTTTTTTTCTCTCAAGCTCACATTGTTTCACTCTGTATGAAACGAACCATCTGGCGCAGTCAGTTTACTTCTGCGCAGGGGCACAGCTAATAAAAAAGATAGATTACATATCCACCCAAAATACTAGGCTTATGTATGAAATGAAAACGATTAAAACGAAATACATTTTCTTTATAATTGTAGTTTATTTCAGTTCATTTTGTAAGCAGACAATACAGTTTTTGTTAATTATTGTTTGTTGTAAAGCCTAGTTTTTATTTTCATTTCAGTTAACTAAAATGTTTTTTCACACCTAGTTTTTGTTTTTTAGTTAGTTTTCATTAACTATTATAATCTTGCTACACATGTGTGTGTTCCTCAGATGGGTTCTCTGGAGAGAACCTGAGACATTACAGAACAAGATGTTCAGGGAGGCTTTCATATGACCCTGTTATGAACTACTGTATGAGGAGCTGGGGGGTTTAATAATGATGTGCACTCAGGGCCTATCGTCTGCTGACTGCTTCAGCGAATGCAAACTGGGTTCCATGAATGATGGAGCATGGAGGAGAGGGACAGGAAAACAGCCCATCCAGCGGAGGGCAGAGGGAGAGAATGCGAAAGAAGGAAAGAAGAGGGCTAGAAGAAATGTGAAATCAAATATGAAGGGAGAGAGAGGAAGAGAGGGAAGAGAGTGACAGAGGGAAAGAAAGGGGGAAGGAGAGAGGGAAAGAAAGGGGAGAGAGAGAGTGTATGGAAAATGGGTTGAAAAGGAGGACAGATCTTACATGCGATGTCATTTCCTGGAAGCTGCGGGGTGCCAGAGTGCAGCAGCAGGGGGGAACTGTGTTTACGCTGCAGGAGACCAGGCTGCTTGTTGTCCTCTCAGAGGCTGGTCTCTATCGTCTCAGAAGCCTTGCACCATTTTCATCTCGGGGACGAGAGGTTTGTATATAGGAGGCACTTTCTCTCACCTACGTTGAGTCAGCGGCTGTGGCTCAGGAGGTAGAGTGGGTCGTTCAATAATTGTAGGGTAACCAAATTGCTCCCAATAAGTAGGCTGGCACCTTGCATGGCAGCTGCTGTGAATGGGTGAATCAGAAGCCATTGTAAAGCGCTTTGGATAAAAGTCAGTGCCATATAAGTGCAGTCCATTTACCATGTCTCTGAAATCTGTAATGTGAGATGGGGAAATGACTATCTATATTATATTGTCAGTGGAGAAGCTTTAGTGACGACGCTGTATATTATTAGATATGCTTTATGGTATTCACTGTCCACCTCAACACCGGCTCTAATGACACTGGACACTGAGTGTGTGTGACAGCTGACAAGTACATAGAGATCCCTGTCAGTCACACCCACACACATACACACACACGCACACACACACACACACACACACACACACACACACACACACACACACTCACACACTCACACACACACACACAAACATGCATACAGACACTGATTCCCATGACAAGGTGACAGTTCCTTCCAAGCAAAACTCAATTTCAAGGTGTGATGTATGACAGGGGAAGCAGCGCCCCAGAGATATGAGGGATTATGGTGTGTCAGTCGGTGTTGTGCAGCATGGGCCCGGCGTTGGGGGGGTTGAGGTTGGGGCTGCGTTCTGCCGTGTCAGATCCTGAGACGAGGAGCTCCTGAGGCGGGCGAAGAGCAAAGCCCTCTCTGAGGAAGACGAAGAGCACAGCCCTCATTGAGGAAGACGAAGAGCACAGCCCTCTCTGAGAAAGGTGAAGAGCACAGCCCTCATTGAGGAAGACGAAGAGCACAGCCCTCTCTGAGGAAGACGAAGAGCACAGCCCTCTCTGAGGAAGACGAAGAGCACAGCCCTCTCTGAGGAAGACGAAGAGCACAGCCCTCTCTGAGGAAGACGAAGAGCACAGCCCTCTCTGAGGAAGACGAAGAGCACAGCCCTCTCTGAGGAAGAGCACAGCCCTCTCTGAGGAAGACGAAGAGCACAGCCCTCTCTGAGGAAGACGAAGAGCACAGCCCTCTCTGAGGAAGACGAAGGGCACAGCCCTCTCTGAGGAAGACGAAGAGCACAGCCCTCTTTGAGGAAGACGAAGAGCACAGCCCTCTCTGAGGAAGACGAAGAGCACAGCCCTCTCTGAGGAAGACGAAGAGCACAGCCCTCTCTGAGGAAGACGAAGAGCACAGCCCTCTCTGAGGAAGACGAAGAGCACAGCCCTCTCTGAGGAAGGCCCGCTGTGTTATCAGCTGGATCAAGTGTTCCGCTCCAGTGATTCTGCCGCTGTCGCTTCCTACTTGTAAATCCGGCAGCATTACTTATGACACCGGTCATGAATAAATGGATGCCATGTGAACAATGTTGCTACCTATTGATAGTGACTCTGAACATGCGTGTACCCGCTCCTAGCACTTGTTTGTAGAAAATAGACCCATATTTCCCGGGCGCGGTGGTCAATTTCCACACATTTTCCCTGAATACATTTCCTCTAACCTTTTACTTCATAAAGCCATCGATTTCCAGCAGGACTTCTGCATTGGTCTCGGAAGAAACACAAATACAGATAGCCTGCTAAATAATTCAGGAGCCGCGGCGTCAGTGAGAGGGACAGGAGAGGAGTCATCGGGTTAACGGACCCGTCGTAAACGCTGAGATCTCAGCCTGCTAATGTGTGACTCCATGAGGTCTGACAAGGTTAAACTACATTAGAGACCATAATTCACGCCGCGGCCAACCTGGGAACGTCTGATTTGGATGCCAGCCCCTCCCTGTCACAGACACCATCCAGTTTACTGCAAGTGCTTTGGCTGTGACTGAACAGAGAGAGAGAAAGAGAGAAGGGAGAGAGAAGGCTTCAGGGGAATTAGATCATGCCCATGGTGATCAGAGCAGAGAGAAGAACCAGCCCTGTGGTCAGGGAGGTTTAAAGGACAATGCTCGTTTTTGACAACCTGGAACTTATTTACGACATATTATAAGACGTTTGACTCACCGAGATAACTTTGGTGTAGTTCGGAGGCATGTAGAAGAAATTTAAAATCCAGCGCGAGGCAAGTATATACATGTAATGTCGGTGGTCGGGGCACTTAGAATGCAGTTTCTAAAAATCTATTTTCTGCCACGAAACGGTTGTTTTCATCAATCTGTCTTCATGAATCGCTAGTTGTGCTTACATAGAGCATAATCCTGTGGTGGTTTTTCACATGCCTCTGTAATATGATCTTTAGAAACGTCTTTCGAAACGAAATAGCTTCCTCACTTGCTCCAGCACGCATGCGCACAGCGTGCTGGAGCAACGATTGCGCGCTGTGCAAGGAAGCTATTTCGTTTCGAAAGACGTTTCTAAAGATCATAATACAGAGGCATGTGAAAAACCACAACAGGCCTACGCTCTATGTAAGCACAACTAGCGATTCATGAAGACAGATTGATGAAAACAACCGTTTCGCGGCATAAAATAGATTTTTAGAAACTGCATTCTAAGTGCCCCGACCACCGACATTACATGGATATACTGGCTCGCGCTGGATTTTAAATTTCTTCTACATGCCTCCGAACTACACCAAAGTGATCTCGGTGAGTGTCGTAAATAAGGTCCAGGTTGTCAAAAACGAGCATTGTCCTTTAAATGGCCACGTTAAGCTACTTGCAGGTGAATAAAATATTGACCCCTATGAAACAGGCCTGGGAGTAGGGAGAGAGAGGGGACCGCAGCCTGCCTTTATGAGGGATGCTTATTCCAAGGTGTCACACTTTATCACCCCCCCCCCCCCACCACCCCCCTCCCAGAGATCTTTTTGGCACAGCTTTCCTGTACAGTAAATGTTTACAATGATGTATTTCGTACAGAGTATACAGTAGCATTGCTAAGGAGACAGGTTGTATATTCTGTGACATGACTCATGTTTATGACCTCAGGAAGAGCGGGGAACTGTTCTGAGGACACCCATGTGTCTTTGCCTGGAGGGAAATGTGTGACCTGGGTGTCATGTACAGTACAGTACGTCCCGTATCATCGACTTCAACTGGCCGCTGTAACCACGTCCTCTAAGTCTACTAAGACTAAGTCGTCTACGTCTGTCTGAATCAGTTTTCTGATAGAAGGAAAATCCATTTCCGTTGTGCTTGAGGGCGTCTCAGAGGAAGGGATGCTGCAGATTGAAAAGGGTCGTAAATGTTAATGAATCCACCCATATATATCTGACACCTCCTCCCCTCTAACAATTTCTCTCCTTTCTTTTTCTCTCCTCTGCCTGTCGCTTCACCAGGAAGTAGAGGTCAGTTTCTCCATCTACATCGTGTCCTTTAGGCTGCTTTAGTGGGACACGTTTCATTGTGCTCCCTTTTCTCCCTTTATCTCTGTCCTTTTCTCTCTTTCTCTCTCTCTCTTTAATCGTGTCCATTTTAGTTACAACGATTAATGTTCTAATTAAGGAGAAAAAAAGGACAAACCTTCGAAAGCCTTTCTCCCCCTCACGCCAGATGTTTCACTATCATTGTACGTAGATTGGTGTTAGTGTTTCTACTAAGGGCTACATAAGAACACAGCCGTACATTAGCAAGACCCATCTGGTTCCATAGTAACTCATTAACTTAATCATGAATAATTTTATCTCATAATGTTGAGTTCTCTTAGGAGGATTATAATGCATTCTAATCTAACCCAAAACAATCCCATAGAGTATAAAATGTAAAAGTATACAGAGACAGGCTATGTTTTATATTCTTACACAGGAATGTGGTTGTGTTGAAAGTGTGAAGTCTTCATGAATCTCTCCGTTTGTGTCTCTGCAGGATGATTACGTTCGCACCTGGGAGGAAAATCAAGCCTCTAACGAGAGTGAGTCCTAATTACCTTCTGTTTTTCATTTCATGGTGTATTCAGTTACATGTACATCAACTGTACTTTAGGTTCTAGGCAATTGCTTAAGGCCTTTAGTCATGGTCTTCCGAACTATTTCATGCGTATTTGTCAAAGCCAACGGCATCTGGGATTCAATCGACTGACAGATGACAGTTGTTGTCTTTGTTAAAGGCTCTTCTTCACTGACACCACAAGACCAATTAACAGAGCGATGATCTATCTTCATGCACACAGCATACGGCGGGGCTGTACTGCAGCTCGCCAGCCACTCGGTAGACGATCGTATCAGACAGGGTGCACGCTTTTATATCCTGCTGTTTGTATTCTGGTGTCAGCCATGTGAAGAGTCCTCAATGAAAAGGTCAAGCGGTGTTAGCTTAGTGTAGACTCACCGTCTCTGCTTCTACCTCTACCTCAGGCTCTGGCTGACCAACCACCAGACCCTCCTCCTGCCGACCCCGCCCCCTCCCGCCCTGACCCAGGCTGGGACTGTGGCTTTAACTGAACCACAGGGAGATGAAGTCATGACAGGGAGCCATGTCCTCCGCCTCCGACACCGCGTCTTGATTTGCTGTTCAAATGAGGTGGCGGAAATAGAGGAGTCC
>NC_140258.1:4555676-4775676 GCF_949987555.1 Borostomias antarcticus
TGTTCTGTTTGCTTTTCTTTCTCAGCGAGGTAGTACAGTGTCATTTTCAGAGGGAGGGAGGCACTCGTCAGCAGTATGGCTTCAACATGGGCTTGTCTCATTCTCCGTCTCTCTAAGCGGGCATCAGCAGGGCTGGATTGGAAGCTAGACTTTCTCCTCCACTGATTCTGCTGATGCATTAATATGAATTAGCTGGGGGTCGACCCATTGAAACTGAACTGCCAAGCCAAGAAGAGAGAGAGATGGAGAGAGAGAGAGCTGGAGAGAGAGAGAGGGAGAGAGAGAAAGAGAGGAGGTAGAGAGTAGGCAGAGAGAGAGTGTGGGAGGTGTGAGGGACACAGAGAAATGCACTCAAAGCCAGGTGAGTCCGGGGGTTGACTTGCTGGATGGCTGGATGGGTGATAGTACTGGGGGGGTGATAGTACTGGGGGGGTGATAGTACTGAGGGGGTGATAGTAATGGGGGGGTGATAGTACTGGGGGGTGATAGTACTGGGTTCTCATACAAACAGATACAATAACTCTTTGAAATCGAGAGTTTAACATGTTTTTTGAATGATTCACATCCATTGTATGACCAAAACGGTGGTAGAGCAATTATCAGACTTTCTCAAAAGTGCTAGTTTTGTCAACGTTTTGATCTGAACCATTGTATATGATCATAAGTAACCTTAAAACAGGGATAAACATGCATTTTCCCTTTACTACTCCTTTAACCCCATGAGCCACTGGAGCACCCTGAAATCAATGGTCCTTAATCAATGACCCACTCCAATGAGATATGAAAACAAGCTGACTCTGCAACCCCGAGGGATCTAGGTTTAATACCTCTGCTGTGAAGTATTGATAGCTAACTGTACACCCTGAGTGTGTGTGTGTGTGTGTGTGTGTGTGTGTGTGTGTGTGTGTGTGTGTGTGTGTGTGTGTGTGTGCCATCACATTATTGCATTACTGGGTTTGTGTACACTGATTATACGCCCTTGTTGTTCAACACAGTTAGGCTACACATGAGACAACTGTGGTGATATTAGCGGCTGGTGAGCTTGTAAACAGAGGATGAGAGAGGTGATGATGAGACGGCGAGGCTGAGCTCGCCAGACTGCAGCGTAATTCTGACAGGATTAGCGGCATCATCCTAATCTGGATTGGGGTAGATCGGTACGTGGGGTGGCCAGTTAGGAAAGCTTATTGCTGCTTTAAGCTTTAAGAGAGGCTACATGAGACAGGTTTTGAGATGTGGAGATGGGGGGAGAGGGAGGAGGAGGGAGGAGGAGGGAGGAGGAGGAGGGAGGAGGAGGGAGGAGGAGGGAGAGCGTAGTCCCTGTCCACCGGGAGCTGGTTTTTGTGTAACATCCTCTTGACTTAACAGATGTTACGCAACAAGGTCACGGTTTACAGGGGACTACAGTGTCCTAACAGCCATTCTCCCGTCCTGCTGTTCCTAACAGCGATTCTCCCGTCCTGCTTTTCCTAACAGCGATTCTCCCGTCCTGCTGTTCCTAACAGCGATCGCTCCCGCCGTGGTGCGCTCCAACAACTCGGCCAAGCCCCCTCGGGTTCCGTCTCCTCGTCCGGCTGACGGACAGATAAGGCGAGAGGAGGGGGACCCGCGGGATTACCGTATCCGCATGTCAACACATTGACGTTTACCGGGGGGGGGGGGGGGCGCCGTCAGACCCGACGCCAGAGGACCCGGGGGGACAGGAAGTAGCTTAAGGATGCTTCCATTCGAAAAGGCGAGCTTTATCTCACTGAGGAAGTGGCCGTGGTTCTTATGCAGTGGCGTAGTGTCCTGTGCTGATGGATGGACTGGGTACATAGAGGCCGGGGTGGGGGTGGGGGGGCCGGGGTGAGGGTGGGGGGGCGGGGTGGGAGAGACACCCGGCCCTGGCCTGGCGGAGTGGGGGCTCGGTGGGTATAGACAGCAGTGAGATATGAGTGTGTGCGTGGCGCTGACACTCCGGTCTGGCGGCGGCCGCCAGCGAGGGGGGAGGGGCGGATGATGGATGAGCTGGCCTGGCCGACCGCGCAGCCTTTCGCCCGCGGCGCTGACGATTGGCTGCGCTCCCCCCCGAGCTCGGCAGAATCCCTGCCACTGGGACGAACGGAGGGGGGGGGGGGGGAGGGGATGGGGGGTGGGCTGAGAAAAACAAAGACATTGTCCTCTTATTGCTGTGTCTTCTCTCCACCCCTCTCTCGTCCCAGACGTGGACACAACCAAGGACCCCTGTCAGAAGGTCAAGTGCACCCGGAGCAAGGTGTGTGTCGCCCAGGGTTACCAGAAGGCTGTGTGTGTCAACCGCAAGAAGCTTGAGCACAGGTGAGCGCGTGTGTAGCCTGGGGCACGCACACACACACACACACACACACATACAGACACATATGCAAGCTCACACACACATATAATGTTAACACACATACGCACACACACACACACACACACAGACACTCACACATATGCAAGCTCACACACACATATAAGGTTAACACACATACGCACGCGCACGCACACACAGACACACACTCACACGTGCACGTTCGGCTAAGCACACGTACAGGTAGGCGTGATGAAAATCCATCTCTAAAACCCTGTATTGAGTAGAGGGATGTCTTCTCATCCCTTCCTCAGTCCTCACAGCTCTGCGACTGAGCGCTCCACTAGCCAGAGAGCCCCGCTCTCCTCATCATTAATAAAGGCACCATTAGTGTCTGATGTTAAATGATGTGCTTCTGTGGCAGGGACGGCCCTTTAACCAGCTCCAGTGTCAGTGTGTGCTGCAGAACGTCCCCGAGGCACAAGGCTCTGTAAATACCCCGCCTTGTTATGCTACTGTAATTAGCCTGGGGACAAGTCTGCGGACATGTGACCGCGTGGACCCTCGCGAAACCACCCAATGCTGGGGTTTTGTTAGAGAATAATAATGTAGGGAACTGGACCCAAGCCGGGATCACACCAACGACCTCCCGCTTCCAAACCCGGCTCGCTAACCGCAACACCAAGAGAGCTAGGCTGCCTTGGCGGAGCTGTTAACGGGTCGGTACCATATCTACAGTCAGAGGCTTTTCTTCTACCAAGTCAAGTCACAGCAGGCAGTTCAATCCAGCTTCACAACCGGACCGGTTCCGCTGTTCCCGGTACCGGGAGCACGAGCCCCGGGCGGAAGGTTCTGGATAAGACACCTACAGCACAGGATGTCCTGACCGGAGTGTGTTCTCCCCTGCCTGGCAGGCTGAAGCGGCCTGCTCTGAAGTCCCCCGCGGGCAGCTGTCAGCCCTGTCCCATCTCCTCCTCTGGGCCCGTGTGCGGATCCGACGGTCACAACTACGCCTCACAGGTACGCGCCCGCCCACGCCCACACACTGCATGACTACGCTCGCCACCTCGTCTCACAACCCACACGCACGCTGCTATAGTCTATAGAATAGGCTACAGCCTGCTACACACAGTCTTTAACCAAAGAGACTTACAATAATTGCATTTAACCAGGTAGTCAGTGTACTACTACTCTCTAGAACTCACTAGAGCATCTCCAAGTCACAGAGCTTATCTAGTGCTGAAGTCAAAGTGTAAGAGCAGATTAATACAATAGAACAGCTAAATACAATATCTAATCTTCCAGCCGTTGTTATGAGCGAGAAAGAAAAAAAAGATGTCTGTTTCAACACTGTGGCTGTTTAATGTTTAATGGCCGTTGGCCGTAGCGCGGCAGACGTGTGTTGGTGAAGCTTGAGGTTGCACACGACACAGCTGAGCGCGCTGTACAGTTGGGTGGAGAGAGAGTCTCCAGAGACGCACACACACACACACACACACACACACACACACACACACACACAGAGAGTCTAGAGATGTGATAAATGGGCTCTGAGGGAGTTGGGGAACAAAAGGTGGGAGTGACACAGTCCTACGTGTTTATGGATTTATAATTTGTCTTTGGAGCCGGTGCTTGTGACCTTGTTCAAACGCAGATGAGGAGAGGGACTACTAAGCCTGTGAATTGAATGCAAGTGATTTGTGTGTGGGTCACCTTTATGAATATTTGATCTATATCTGGAATATTACTCATATCACCCTCCCTCTTGTCACTTTTATGTGTGTGTGTGTGTGTGTGTGTGTGTGTGTGTGTATGTGTATGTGTGTGTGTGTGTGTGTGTGTGTGTGTGTGTGTGTGTGTGTGTGCTGCAGTGTAAACTGGAGCAGCAGGCGTGTCTGACAGGGAAGGAGCTGACTCTGAAGTGTCCAGGCCTTTGTCCCTGTCCAACCACTGCTCCCACCACGGTCACAGAGAGCAAGCAGGGTGAGCAAACAAGACGCACGCACACATAATGGGTGTATAGTGTTACAGTGCCTCTGATCTGGGATCTGCTCTCTCTTTCTCCCTCAGTAGTAGAACGCTGTACTGGGCAGGACCTGGCTGACCTGGGATCTGCTCTCTCTCTCTCTCCCTCAGTAGTAGAGCGCTGTACCGGGCAGGACCTGGCTGATCTGGGATCTGCTCTCTCTCTCTCTCCCTCAGTAGTAGAGCGCTGTACCGGGCAGGACCTGGCTGATCTGGGATCTGCTCTCTCTCTCTCCCTCAGTAGTAGAGCGCTGTACCGGGCAGGACCTGGCTGATCTGGGATCTGCTCTCTCTCTCTCTCCCTCAGTAGTAGAGCGCTGTACCGGGCAGGACCTGGCTGATCTGGGATCTGCTCTCTCTCTCTCTCCCTCAGTAGTAGAGCGCTGTACCGGGCAGGACCTGGCTGATCTGGGATCTGCTCTCTCTCTCACTCCCTCAGTAGTAGAGCGCTGTACCGGGCAGGACCTGACTGATCTGGGATCTGCTCTCTCTCTCCCTCAGTAGTAGAGTGCTGTACCGGGCAGGACCTTGCTGATCTGGGATCTGCTCTCTCTCTCTCCCTCAGTAGTAGAGCGCTGTACCGGGCAGGACCTGGCTGATCTGGGATCTGCTCTCTCTCTCTCCCTCAGTAGTAGAGCGCTGTACCGGGCAGGACCTTGCTGATCTGGGATCTGCTCTCTCTCTCTCCCTCAGTAGTAGAGCGCTGTACCGGGCAGGACCTGGCTGATCTGGGATCTGCTCTCTGTCTCTCCCTCAGTAGTAGAGCGCTGTACCGGGCAGGACCTGACTGATCTGGGATCTGCTCTCTCTCTTTCCCTCAGTAGTAGAGCGCTGTACCGGGCAGGACCTTGCTGATCTGAGCGACCGGTTGAGGGACTGGTTCCAGCTCCTGCAGGGCAACGCCAAGCAGAGCAACAGCACCAAGCCGGAGGCCGGCAGCCCCACGGGGGCCGCCTCATCAGGTGAGTCAGCGCAGACCTGGTCTGGAGTAAAACACCACAACATGGGCATGGCAGGGGTGGGGGTGGGACCAGCACCTACTGTACCTTTCAAATCCAGCTGCATTTGAACATATTTCATTGGGAGTGTATAGTTGGGACTAAATTAAAAACCCAGAAAGCCCAGAAAGAAGAAAACTGTAGATAGCGAACTCTGTGAAGTGAGCTAGCCTAAATCACACTTTATGTGCCAGATATGTTACCGACAGCTCATTTGAATGCAGGACTCATTAGCAATACTTGAAAAGTGTGCAGCCTTCCTGCACAGCCCACTGTTTGTGTGGGCCAATTATCCACAAAATCCTAGAGTATATCCCATTGGTGTCCATGAAAGTCATAGTTTTTTCCCAGAGGTTCTCCCTGCAGCGAGACTTCTGGGTACTGAGATTAGCGTATACCGGCCCTGTATCAAGTGAGAGTTCACTAGCATAGATTAGCTCTGTGTCAGGTGAGAGTTAGCTAGCATGTTAGCTCTATGTCAGGTGAGAGTTAGCTAGCCTGTTAGCTCTATGTCAGGTGAGAGTTAGCTAGCATGTTAGCTCTATGTCAAGTGAGAGTTAGCTAGCCTGTTAGCTCTATGTCATGTCAAGTGAGAGTTAGCTAGCCTGTTAGCTCTATGTCAGGTGAGATGTGGCACAGGGGAGCCACAACTGTGCTATCCTGTCAATGATATCTTCTGTATCTGTGTGCTGTTCTTCAGTCCTGGACAGGAGTCTGGTGGCCAGCTGTAAGGACTCCATAGGGTGGATGTTCTCTAAGCTGGACACCAACAGTGACCTGTATCTGGACCAGGCGGAGCTGGCCGCCATCAACCTGGACAAGTACGAGGTCTGCATCCGGCCCTTCTTCAACTCCTGTGACTCCTACAGAGACGGCAAGGTGTCCACCGCTGAGTGGTGTCTCTGCTTCTGGAGAGAGAGTGAGTACACAAACTACTGTGGGGTCCTTTTGTAGCAACAACTACATTTTGTCACACGGTGTCTGCGCCTTGTTTCTGGCTCTCCTGTGGCTGAGGGGAACGTGCCAGAAACGAGGCAGAGCCAGGGGTCTACGAGAGGACCGGCAGCTACCGCCCCCGCAGGCGTACGCCTCAGACAGCACACGAGACCGCTCAAGTTCAGAGAAGACATCCAGATGTTTACCCACCAATCGCGCACCGATGTCAACTGTCTATTTTTAGGATTAACCCCCCACACCCTGTGTTTCAGAGTTCAGGGGTGGGTTCTGAGCTGACTAACGTGCCCCTCTCCTCCTCAGAGCCCCCCTGCCTGGCCGAACTGGACAGGATCCAGGTGCAAGAGGGAGGCAAGAGGAAGTTTGGTATGTACTGTACAGAGCTGTGTATGTACTGTACAGAGCTGTGTGTATGTACTGTACAGAGCTGTGTGTGTGTGTGTGTGTGTGCGCGTTTTCAGTATCATTACTGGAAGACTTTCATCAAGCAGATGACAAGCGGGAGGCTGGGATTACCCTTGATTAGGTTGTGGATTAGAACTCTATACTGACAGACGGCAAGGAATGGCAGCCATCAGTGTGTGTGTGTTTTTGCGTGTGTGTTTTTGCATGTGTGCATTCGCACACTCGAATGGGCCAGAGTGTCAGGGTTCTGGAATCAGGACTCGCCAGCGAGCAGAGTCGGTGATGAGCGGGCCACGGGGGGGGGGGGGGGGGCGCTGCCTTCACACTAGCTGCCACATTTTCATCTTGGATGTTTCGCTTGAAAGCCTGCCTCCAGGCAACGTCAATATGTCTTCCACTTTTGCCAGTTACAGTATGTGTGATTTATTTCTCATTACCTACCGCTTGTGGGAAACATCGGCTCCCGTGGCAATCCGGCTGCGTCTGTTACAGTACATAGTGTAGTGGTGTGCAGAGTTTCTCTGTGCCTCTCCGTAGACAAAGGCTAGTCCTAAGTGCCATTGCAGCAGTCTTATAAAAGTGAATTAGCATTGATGCTTGTTCAGTGTATTATTAATAAGTAGCTGGAGGTTAAATTCGAAGCATGTGTGTCCTTCCTCATCTCATCATGATTAAGCAGCCCCCCCCCCCCCGCCGGCGCTAATGCAGTGCTGACGACAGTTATCCACCTCTATCCGTTCTGCTCACTGAACACATTTGTGTGCATGGAACATGAAATTGGGTATGCATCCCTTTCGATGAGGCTGTGCTACACGCTGCTGGGTTAGGGAATGATGTAGGTTTTTTTTTTTCTTCGTGTCCGCTCCGCGTGTTTCAGGCCTGTTCATCCCCAGCTGCGATGAGGACGGCTTCTACGCCAAGCTGCAGTGTGACAGGGGGGAGTGCTGGTGCGTGGACCAGCGTGGGGGGATGCTAGCGGGCTCCAGGATCCGCGGCAAACCTGACTGTGGTAAGGCAGTCGCACATCTACACATCCAGCTGATCCCATGCAGAGATCATTAGTATACGTACATCCACATATGCATACCCTCAGTAACGAGGTCTGTTGATAGATAGATACATACTTTAATGATGCCCAGGGGTAAATGGTTATTGCTGTACACACACACACACACACACACATACTGGGGGGAAAATCCTCATACACACACTAACATAATGAGAACAAATCCCCACACACACTCTGTACAAGGCGTCCTTTATGTGAAAGGGCTCAGGCCCACACAGCAGCATCACTCACTGAAGGGACCTGTGCTACATTCATGTGTCCGGGGTCATTTGCATTCTAAAGGACCAGTTGTCACTGTGAGAGATGGTGGGCTGGTTGGGCCGAACCCGCGCCTGATAAGAATGAAACAAACCCCTGGCTCGGGTTTAGAAATAGCTATTAAATCCAAACAAACTCAAACACATGCCCTTTCTGGGCCATTTCAGTCTGCGGGTTTTGGATTAATTTCCGAACTTCTCATTGGATAGGAACGGACCTTTATCAAAGTCAAGAGGTGTACAGAACAGGAACCGGAACCAGATGTGATGTAATGACAGAGACAGACAGATACCGTTGCTAATTCATTCTCTCTCAACCCCTCTCCCGTCCGTCTCTCTCCAGATGAGGACGTGGTGTATTCGGGTGACTTTGGCAGCGGGGTGGGATGGGAGGACGAAGAGGAGAAGGAGACGGAGAACGCAGAGGAGCCCGAGGAGGAGGAGGAGGAGGGAGAGGCCGGGGAGGTGGACGACGGGGGATATATCTGGTGAAACAGTAATAATAGGGTCCAACATAACTACAAGATCTCTCTCTCTCTCTCACAAAAACACACACATGCACACACACAGGCACACACACAGGCACACACACATGCACACACACAGGCACACACACATGCACACACACATGCACACAGTGATCCTGGAAACCTGAAAAGATGGACATGAAACCGCACTCAGAACAACACTGACTCACCCGTGGATTGAGGGAGGGGAAGGGTGGGCGTGGCCAGGGTGGGGAGGGGGTTTGTGGGGAGAACAGGAGGGGTATGTTGGGTTTCCCATGGGGCTAGGGGTGGGGTATCTATAGCTAGAACATGTGGTATTAAGAGGATATTTGTCATAAATACTTGTGGATATTCGTTATTTTCTGTTGTGTGTGCAAGAACGTTCTCCTTGGGCAGTCTTTAGCTTGGGCAGTCTTTAGCTTGGGCAGTCTTTCGCTGCTGAAGCCCGGAGACTGGAAGCAGCCGCCGGTATTTCTCATGTGTTCACATTAGGGACGAGAGATGCTCCGTGTTCATCTCAATAGTCTCACCAAGCTCCCTACCATGCTTTCCTTCCCTTCATCTGCACTGATATGAAAGAAACCGGCATGGGTGTGGCTTTCATAGCGCTGGTCTGACCAGTGTGGTGAAGGGAGAGGAGACGAGGTAAGGAAGCCCCTTCTGACTATTGAGATGCACCCCTGACACTCCCTATTTCATCTCATTATGCTTCAGTAGTGCTCTGTCTCATTCAAGTCTACTAAACACTGTTTCTTCCTCCTCTCTTAAACATGTAAATACTGTGTATCAGAAGACTACTTATTAGTCCCTTATTGCCAATGCCTTGAAAGACTAGACCAGAGTTTGGCTAGATTGACGTGTCCATTGTATCATCTGTGGATCAACGATGTGTTTAATAATAAAATAATCCGGTCTTCGTGGCTCAACCAGGTCACCATACATGTGTCTTTTCTCCAGTCCTTTCATTGAAACCTCTCCCTCATTCTGTCATTAGTAATTACTGCCTTAACTTTGATATATTACTTCCCTAAGATAGGTATATGAAAGTGAGTTCTGCTAGTTTTTACGGGTTCGGTCATTTCCTTATTCATCCAGGTGAAAAGAGGAGTGAGAATGTTCCATTTACCGCTGGTGTTGAAATCGGCTCTGGCATTTGTCTCTTTGCAACAGCGCTTTCTCACCACGCCAGCACCTGACAGTATGACGCAGCTGTGTACGGTGCTCGCACGGGACAGGCCTACAACTTCAAAGGCAGATGGCTCTGTTTTCACTCCGTACCGGATGTTCTGGAGCAGACCTCACGGTTGTTGTTGTTGTCGTTGTTGTTGTCGTGTCCTCCACCAGCTCAGTTCCTTAGCTCATTCAGGCCCGGCTGAGGCTTGTAGCTATAGGAGGAATGAAGAAGAGAAACATGAGATCCCGGTTCCTGCCTGTACGTCACAACTCTAATGACACAACAGTACCATGATAAAGAGCTCTCTCTCTCTCTTCCAACGCACCTGGAGGCATTTCTCAGGCCCTCTCCCCTGTAAACTAGCGAGGCTGGGAACAGAGGAGCATTATGTTATCATGTGTGCCCCCTTCACAGGCATCTCAGGCCCCTTCAGCTCTCAGCATTGTGCTCATTCAAACATACAGTAATCAATCCTTTGAAATGTTGTTTCTCCGTTTCGTATTTCTGCGACAGTGGAATTGGGTAGCAGTAATCTCCCAGTGGGCCTGGCACCGAGCGTGTTACCTCCGTCTACACGGCAGGTTCCGTGATCATCCACCCTTCTTCAGAAAAATAACAGATGCCTGGGAAAGCAGATCCTGATGGCAGACCTCCGCTGGCTACCCAGAGGGACCAATCAGTCTCTCACATCTTCCTCATCCTGCTCTGCAAAAAAACGTTATTAGATATGAATCCCACACTACGGAAGGGGGGGTTGGGGTGGTAGATGCTTTGTCCTCCAGTCAAATTCCAAAGAGAAATACAGAGAAGTAGGTAATATTACAGGGATGTCTTTATGCGTGTAGGAAGTAATAGGGGATTTGTGAGAATGACAATAGGATGAACTGTTAATCAATCAATCACTCCTATTGTGCAATGTGAAACCACACAGGGTACTTGGGTCACGTTAACCACATGAGAAAAGTAGACTACTATTCAATCACACATGCACACGTTTATCAAATGTATTCAGTCAGATGTGATTTAAGACTTTCAGCTTTAATTTGAGGGTATTTACATCCAAATCAGGTGAACGGTGTAGGAATTACAAACAATTTTATACCTGCCCCCCACCCCTCCCTTTTTCAAGGGACCAAAAGTAATTGGACTCCTGGCTGCTCAGCTGTTCCATGGCCAGGTGTGTTATTCCCTCATTATTTCATCTACAGGAAACAGATTAAGGATCTAGCGTTCATGTCAGGTGTGCAGAGGGTGAACCACAAGATGTTAATCATTACTGAGCCTCAGAAACAGGAAGACCAGATTAGAGTTTACCAAAATACATCTAAAAAGCCTGTACAGTTCTGGAACAACATCCTATGGACAGACGAGATAAAGATCAACTTGTACCTTAATGATGAGGAAGAGTCTGGCGAAGGGAAGGAGCTGCTCATAATCCAAAGCATACCACCTCCTCAGTGAAGCATGATGGTGGTAGTGTTATGGTGTGGGCATGTATGGCTGCCAATGGATCAGGTTCCCTTGTACGTGTATTTATTTATGATGTGAATGCTGATAAGAGCAGCAGGATGAATTCTGAAGTGTTTCGCGTAATATTATCTGCTCATATTCAGCCAAATGCTTCAGAACTCATTGGACGGCGCTTCACAGTGCAGAGGGACAATGGTCCTCATTCCTGAACATTTTCTTAGTGTCTTCTTAAATGTCTTCTTACGAACTTCGTAAGACCAACCCTAAGAAAGATCCCTGCCGGATTCATGAATGGGTGGAAATGTGTTCCTAAACCCACAAAGTGTTCTCAGCTGTGCTCCCCTGCTTAAATTGAATGCGTACACATGAATTTGCATACATAAACGCCCCGCCCCTTCCTACAGGGTCGTGTGCACAGAATCCCCAGACAGCGCGGAATAGTTGAGACGTTCCCAATTGACATGATTGATGTTCAAGGTCACGTGCAAATTCAACGTTTTATTCGTCACATGCAACCATGGATGTATTAGGCATGCAACATACCAGTAAAATGAGCAGTGAGATGTTTCTCCGCTGGCTCTTATAACGTGCACACTAAGCTTAAGCAAGGTGAAACAAACCAATACAAAATAACAAAAGAAAACAAGACGGTATATATGGACTTTTAATACAAAATGCAAAATATAGCCTATAGCCTACATGAAAGGGATGGGATGTGCTGAGAGTAGATTGAATTGTACAGTTAAGTTAAATGCATTAGTAGGCTACTTATGGATCTTGATAGGCCCTATATCTATATTATGTAGGAACATTTGATATATTTTAGTTATGGATATTCACATGTATACAGTATTTACAGAATGTAGATGTCCATTCTGACGACTATGGAATATAAAGTGCTGTTGTGCCGAGTCTGAGTATAGCAACTGAGTTTAGTGCTTGTTTATTAATTCACTGCCATTTGCAGTGTTTGTGTAGCCTAGTATTTATTTTAGGACACCGCGATACCTTGTAGAATCATGAATGTGAAACGTAATTGGAAATGATACAAATATCAGGAATGCCAGAATTGTCCGGGAACTTCGTGAGTGGAGTTAAGAAGAAATTTCTTCTTAACTGCGTACAGGAATGAGGTCCAATGATCCAAAGCATTCTGAAAACGCAACCCAATGGGTTTTCAAGGCAAAGAAGTGGAATGCTCTGCAACGGCCAAGTCAATCACCTGACTTGAATCTAATTGAGCATGCATTTCACCTGCTGAAGACAAAACTGAAGAGAAACCGCCCAAAAGAACAAGCAGGAACTGAAGACGGTTGCAGTAGAGGCCTGGCAGAGCATCACCAGGGATGAAACCCAGCGTCTGGTGATGTCTATGGGTTCCTGACTTCAGGCTGTCATTGACTGCAAAGTATTTGCAACCAAATATTACTGTGTCAGTTTGATTTATAATTGTTAGTTTGTCCAATTACTTTTGGTTTCTTTAAAAAGAGGGGTACCACAGATCAAATGTGTTGTAATTCCTACACCGTTCACCTGATATGGGTGAAAATACCCTCAAATTAAAGCTGAAAGTCTGCACTTAAAAGCACATCTTGGCTGTTTCATTTCAAATCCATTGTGGTGGTGCACAGGCTGTATGTGTGTGTTTGTGTGTGTGTGAGAGAGAGTGTGTGTGTGTGAGAGAGAGAGAGAGAGAGAGAGAGAGAGAGAGAGAGTGTGCGCATCTGCTGGCAGTGTGTGTGTCTGCTGGCTGTGTGTGTATAAGCAAGCCTGTGTCTGAGTCCATGTATTGTTTGTTAGTCACTGTTCAAATCACAGTTTGCTCTGAGCAGCCTGTAGCCTCCACACCCTCCTGACCCCCTCCTCCGCCATGTCCAGGGCCCCGAACACGCCCGCGTCCCCCGTCTGCTCGTACCGCCGGAGCAGCGGCTGGAGCACGGTCACCGGGATGCTGAAGTTTAGATGTGGGTAGGTCACGTTAGCAGCAAAGTCCTTGGTATTACTGGATACAAGCCCTGGAATACAGTATGAACAATCATGTGGTTTGAATAGACATATCTATCTGTGGTGTATGAGTGCCCCCCTGCTGCTTGAATAGGGTACTACACTTTCTAAATCATGAGTCAGAACTATAACTTCCTCCTTTAGAAATGAACAATAAATAGGCCCAGTCCCAATATCCACCTTTACGGACTCACATACTTTGAGGCGCGTTCCCGCTAAGTGTGTGAGGGCTTAGGACTCTAGTCCCATTGTCAAATCCTCAAGTGCATGAGGGCTCTCTGGCAGACATTTTGAGCCCTCTATGCACCCTGACCGTAAGTCTGCACTTCTGCACTGCAATTACCCACAGTTCATATCGTTGTGACGTTAAATACAGGGTTGCCTGAAGAACGGCCAATAAACAAGCACGGACAGATCAACCAACCCTGACGTTCACGTTACAAATCAAATGTTTCCATGTTTTCAGCTGGACTTGCACAATCCAAGATTGTGGCTGACCCCTCCCTCCATCCCTCCATCCCTCCCTCGTCACAAACTCTTTGAACCACTCGTCTCTGGCAGGAGGCTGCGGTCCATCAGGACCAAAAATAGTTTCTTCCCAACTGAAACTGGCCTCATCAACAAGGCACGAGAACCCTACTGACACTGTCTATTTTGTACATTTCTGTAGATTCTTATAATATTGTATTGTATTTTGCGCTGTCCTGTCCTATGTTTATTGTCATGCACCAACAGACCAAGGCAAATTCCTCGCAGATGTAAACCTACTTGGCGAAAAATAATTATGATTCTGATTCTT
This sequence comes from Borostomias antarcticus, assembly GCF_949987555.1. Classification (NCBI taxonomy): domain Eukaryota; kingdom Metazoa; phylum Chordata; class Actinopteri; order Stomiiformes; family Stomiidae; genus Borostomias; species Borostomias antarcticus. Next base: position 4,569,655 of record NC_140258.1, read on the forward strand.
CTCCATACCCAACAACTCTCCTGTGTGTGCCCGCACCACAGCGCCCCCACTGGCGCCTGCCTGTACTGCGCAGGTAGTCTGCAGCATGACAGCATGGGAGCGCCAGCTGACGGCCCTGGAGAGAATGCCACAGGTCAGGGAGGGGCCGCAACTCCGACCCAACGCACCATAGCCCACCACCACCACGTCTTCACCTGGGGGGGGGGCACAATCACAAAACAAATCAATCAGACTATACAGGTCTCTACTGTCGCCTCAGGTATATAGGTCAATATCCTGCCTGATATTGGTGGGAGAAAAGACTGTTAGACAGCCAATTAACGAAAGCAACGCACAGCAACCTCACTAGATCATTCACTAACCGGGCGTGGTTGACTACCTGGTTGATAAGATGAGGACAAACGCGGCACCACTTCCTCGAGGGCGGAGTCTCTGAGGTGAACCACGGCCACGTCGTAGGGAGACGAGCCCTCGGTGGCGTACAACACGTCACCAACCACATCACGGAACCTGCGGAGACGAAGAAACACAGGGCGGCTTGACAGAGACTGTCCAGGTGGACGGAGCTCCTTACCAGCACTGGGAATTGATTTGGGGTGACGACAACACAGGAATAACCATGTGGGGCAGTAGCCCAGCGGGGTAGAGTAGCCGTCTAGGAATCAGTAGGTTCCTAGTATGATTCCATCTCCTCCCTCCAGCGTGTTGAAGTGTCCTCTCCCAAGACACTGAACCCCAAAGTGCTCCCAATTAGCAGGCTGGGATCTTGCATGGGCAGCTGGCTGCCATTGATGTGTGCATGTGTGTGAATGGGTGAATGAAAGGCCATTGTGAAGCGCTTTGGATAAAAACGCTATATAAGTGCACTCCCCTCCAACAAGTTTACCTGTCCTCTTTGCTGTTGAATTTTAAGGTGACGACAGATTTCCCACTGACAACGTGCCGGCAGGTCAGAACCAGCCGAGGACCGACCAGCACCCCGGAGCCCCAGAACTGTCCGCTGTCCACCAGGGCTACAGTGGGATATCTGTGCACGGCCGAAATGTGCCTTTCGCTCTCGGGGCCAGGTTGTGACGAGTCTGCGGATCCGTTCTGAAAGCGGACGTCGTCGTCATCTCTCAGAGGGTCAAGGATCTTCATACACCACACTATGTTCCTCAGGATCAGCTGCAGCGAACACGCCAGTGTCAGCCCGATCCACTCGCTGCCTTTCCAGCACAGCGGAGACACGATCACGCCGGCGAGGCGCGCCCGGTGTCCATCCGGGACAAAGAGCCCCCCTCCCTCGGTGCCAGGTAGGCAGCGGGCGTCTGTGAGGACGACGGCGTTCTCCTCGCCGGCCAGGTTACTGACGATGCCCTTGCTCAAGGTGCCCATGAAGAGATCCGGGCAGAGAGAGCCAAACGGGGAGCCGCAAGCCAGCACTGTGCATCCTTTCCGTAGAGAGGTACTGCTGACCCAGGGTAGGGTGGTGGTTCCAGGGTCGACGGGCCCACTCTTCAAAGCCGGTGCCTTGAGCACAGCGAACCAGCTCAGGAACTCAGAGTCCCTGATCATCTCTGCATCCTCCTCGCCGCCATAGAAACCCCATTTTTCGGCTTTTTTGAATATCCTCAGAAAGGCTCTTCGGAACTCGACACAGTTGACCAACATCAGGAGCTGCGCTTCAGCCTGGTGCTGGTGAGGAGAGACGCTCTCTGCCACCGCTTCAGCCTGGTGCTGGTGAGGAGAGACGCGCTCTGCCACCGCTTCAGCCTGGTGCTGGTGAGGAGAGACGCTCTCTGCCACCGCTTCAGCCTGGTGCTGGTGAGGAGAGACGCTCTCTGCCACCGCTTTAGCCTGGTGCTGGTGAGGAGAGACGCGCTCTGCCACCGCTTCAGCCTGGTGCTGGTGAGGAGAGACCGCTTCAGCCTGGTGCTGGTGAGGAGAGACCGCTTCAGCCTGGTGCTGGTGAGGAGAGACCGCTTCAGCCTGGTGCTGGTGAGGAGAGACCGCTTCAGCCTGGTGCTGGTGAGGAGAGACCGCTTCAGCCTGGTGCTGGTGAGGAGAGACGCTCTCTGCCACCGCTTCAGCCTGGTGCTGGTGAGGAGAGACCGCTTCAGCCTGGTGCTGGTGAGGAGAGACCGCTTCAGCCTGGTGCTGGTGAGGAGAGACCGCTTCAGCCTGGTGCTGGTGAGGAGAGACCGCTTCAGCCTGGTGCTGGTGAGGAGAGACGCGCTCTGCCTCGTCATACGCGCATAGGTTGGTGTCGAGATCTCGCTGCTCAGACAATTTTAAACGAATTTTAAGATTGTCATGAAAGCTGTTGGGTAACAAAAAGCGCTGGTCCGAAAGAGACTCCTTGTCACGCATAAAGCGAGAGAATGGGAGAGCGTTGCAGAGAACGATTCCGGCCCGGGGGTTCAGAATGACCCCACTACAGCTCAGAGGCTTCTGCTCAGAGGACGAGGACGACACTGTGACCACACAGCACGCCTGCTCTGGCGACTCCATTTCTTCGTATTGGTGGCAAAGTGAACTCTGATCCACAGGTTAGCTCAATACAGACCTTACGATCGCTAGCTAGTTATGAATATGAATAACGTTACATCTTGCAACTTCTAAAACATCCACTGACTGTAATGTAACAGAATGATGCCGGACAACACTCCCGTACAAAGTTAATGTGGATTAAAGCTGCTGAAATACAACAAAATATATAGCATGGCTGCTTCACACAACCTCGGTCGATTCCATCTTGTACTTCCTTATCTGAATGTCATTGGTCCAAAATAAAAGAGGGCGTACCGGTAGTCGTACAGTTAGATGATTGGCTTCTTCTTCTTCTGTGGTCTTTAACAGAGCAGTTTGCATCCTACGTTGCGTTACCGCCATATTCTGGAGTCTGTACCAATCATATGCTTTGTAAAATTAATGTAAAATAAGAGAACACTTTTCAATCAAAGTGGACATTTCACAGATGTTCCAAATGATGTATACGTTATTTGTGACAAGGATTTGTAGGCTACATCTGTGGTAAAACCCCAGATAACAAGACCTGAGTTGACTCAGATGATTGTCCAAAATATTTATTTTCATTCAGATCAAAACCGAATTCATTTTCATAATCAATACACATGGCTGCCCCCTGTTTGGCTGCTGAGAGTAGCACCACGTCAGAAATGACAAACTGAGAAAGAGGCATCCTATAACATTATTTACAAAATGGATGATATTGCACTGAAATCACATTCCTTATTCCTCGGTAAACACAAGTACTCTCATATCATAGCTACACAGCGTGAGCAGATAGTCACCAAGTACTCATTTCACAGTAACTAACCATTGATAAAGTAGGTAGGTAGCCTCGGTTGAGCATTCAAAATGTAAACAATAGGCCTATAGAATTGCTTACATCACACTTGTCATAACAAGTGCCAACACTGTTATAATATTCTTGACATACAAAACAGTTCCTTAATCAGAGACAAATAAATACAATGAATTCACTTCAACACATGAGTGAAAATGCACTTGTGGTCACATTCATTCAATCGGCAGGTGGTGCTAATCGATTTAGGATTTTTTTTTTTTTTACTGTCAATACTAGTTTGGAGAGAACATGTTTGTTGTCCTCATCATTGCTTGATAATACTTCCATGGTCTGTGGCACACTCAGCTTTAAAAAATACCAAGACCTATTGTCTTGATTAAAAACAAGGAGAAATCTAATAACCATCACTCAAAAGTTACACTTCCAGCCTCAGAGCTCTGATGAGAACATTGTGGGGGAAAAAAAAAAAAACTGTGTGCCAATGTTCCCACATTCCATGTCCATGTTCGATGTTCTGGAGACATTCTGAGACGAGGTCTGAATGGAGCCTCGGGACTAGATGTTGAGAGTATGGAATGCAAGCAGCTAAAAAGAGACAAACCTGAAACTGTTAAGCCAAGCCTATCTGTAATCCAATGCCTGTGACTAAAAATAAAACCAGTTAGAAACTGGTTCAAAGTGATGACATGTTCAACCTTTTAGCATGAGTAGGGGCTACTTTCCTCTGCCCATGTGCTTCACAATAAAGGTGCATCGTGGTAACATTAATACACTATTGGGCGGGGAACATATTCATAGCAAAACTACTGTTTGTGTTTCAATTAAACTCACACATTATGGGATTTACTGTTAAGAGACTGAATATCTTGCAAAAGACTAAAATAAAGAGTATAAAGTTTAGCAATATAAACTTTTTTTTTCTTGGAAATACATTTTCTTTGGGGGCACTCAAACTGTAAAGAAATATAGCGCACTGGTGGCTAACAGCAATCCAGCAGGTAGATTTGTGAGACCTGTCCTCTTGTGCATACAAAACAAGGGGAAATGAGTTGGGGATGATGCTTCAGTCAATGTACTGTGAGAGCCAGCGGAAACCGTCTCCATAGCCCTGCCTCTTCAGGACGCTGCACATGAAAACTTCCATCGGCCTCAGGTTCCGCTCCTTCAGCGAAACTTTGCCCTGTAGGAAAACACAGACAAGACTAGCATCCAGGAAAACCAGTACTGAGAGTGTATGCTAAGTAGTATGCTAGAGTAATTAAACAATGGTTGTAAAATCTTCCTAACCTTTCCAGTGGTGTGGCCATAAAGACCAAACATTCCTACTAGTGCCTCCTCGCTGATGGCTTCAGGACGGTCAATCTTATTCCCCAAGACGAGGACGGGCACGTTGGAGACGGTCTCATCTGTTAACAGGGCCTGGAGCAGAAGAAGAGGGGGTAACTGTAGCTAAACTGTTGTAATCAGAAATCAATACATATGACAAGCTTACACGGCGAGAGGAACCTACATCCAGTTCAACTTTGGCCTCAGCTAGCCGTTCATGATCAGCACAGTCCACCAGGTAAACAATGCCGTTAATGGCTGGGAGGTAGTTTTTCCAGATTCTCCTCGCTATGGAAATCAAACCAGTTTCATCAAGTGTTAAACACAGCAATGTTCAAACAAATGATCTCTCTCTCTCTCCAACGCCCCCCTCCCCCATTAAAGTTCATCTTATCTTATCAAAGACAGACTGATAACCCAAGCAATAACATATAAGGTGTAATGTAATAACATCCCACCTTGTGCATGTCCACCAAGATCAAATGTTGTGAAGGTCATCCCAGCGATGGTCAACTCCTCGGACGCTGAGGAAGAAAGAGAATCATCAGACAGATCAAATCTCTGATCTTCCTATCCAAAATACAGCTTAAAAACATGGACTGAGCCAAAGAAATACCTCACTGCTACAAACACACAAGACATGGGTGTCATCCCAACACACACAGAACTTCTTGTGCTAGAAACATCTGCTTGATACAGTCTGTTAGAGTTACCGTCTGAACTGAGCATGAACCTGAGCTTTTGTCTCACTTGGATGTAGTGTTGGCACGTGCTGTCCCAGTCTGTCATCTCTGAGCATGTGCAATAGGGTTGTTTTCCCAGCATTGTCTAATCCGAGGAACACTAGCTTCCCGGTCTTCTTGTATAAACCTGGAGGTGGGCGACAGAATAGAGGCTATAAACCACAATCTGTCACCATTAAAAGTTCCATTATCGATGAAATGTGATATAAGATTTGAAAATACAGTAGAAAGTGTTTGGGAAAACTGCACCCTAATGTTGGTAAAATGACTCAAACCTAGTAATTGTAGCACACCACTGAAGCCTCTGTAGATCCAGTCAAATATAAAAGACATGTCTGTTTCCTTTACCTGAAATAGAAGGTAAACACATGACAAGTTCAGTCAAGGGCCAGGCTGATTCAACACAGGGAAAACCCCATGGAAATGTGACCACATCCAATCACGTGTCGACTCTTGGATTAACTTTATGCTGAATATCATCAAAAGTTATTAATTCAATTCTGCTTCACCAAAGGGCAAGAGTGAATGTAATAGTTAATGAGTTAAATATTTGTCAATGAACAATAATACATTTACATAACAGATTTGCTTAGAAAATAGAATAGTGACTCGCTTGCTATCGTATGCAACCAGAAGTACTGAAGCTCATTGTTCAAACTAATTTCATGACCCTGGATTACCTAGTTGGTATGTGTAATCTCTCTGAGTAATCATACCAAGCCATCGACAGAAGTAAACTATAAACCTACTAGTACAAGCAAGCTTAAACTGGTTCAGTAGACCTAGTCTACCAGCTGATCATTGCAGTCAGTGCTCTTGCAACAGACTATTTTTATGAGAAGGTTGTGGCTGCAGATGACACTTGATACCAGGCTGTCAAAACACACACACACACACACACACACACACACACACACACACACACACACACACACACACACACACACACACACACACACACACACAGCTGTCACTCTCCAGTGCTTGTGCTGTGAATATCATGACACTGACCTGCGAGGAATGCTAAACTAATTCATATAGCCTATATAGGCTAGCTACAATATTCTAGCACAGACTACAATATAAAGGAAATTAGATTATTTCGTTATGGAAATCTGTGTCATCATGTTGTATGTGACAGTTGCATGTGACATTGAACATGATGCATAATAGCTCTTGAATAGGCTGCTGGTTTAGTATAGCAGGGAGCCTAGCCTACACGGCAGCCAGAGAACTTGTATCATCTCACCCTGGAGTAAACAACAAACACGCTGAGTAAGCTGGATAGGTTGGAGAAAAAACCTATTTAAATGGATTTCACACTCAAGAGGAATTTATTTCATAACTCTTCTCATAATAAGCTGTGTGCTGTCGATATGAGGGCAATAATGAAGCGAGATTAACCTTATTCTTGTACCTTTATAGCCGGGTTAGTCACTCCTCGTCCGCTACTTCAGTCCAGGAGGCTCCGCCGTCAATGACCGCTCCAAATCTGACAGCTCGCCGGAACTGCGTAACTGTTTTTGGAAACGGGGTCACATGGCAAAACACGATCCTCTCAGCTTCAAGCGGCTCTATACTTCCATTAAGATCAAGCGCTTCATCGCTAGATACACGTTTTACACCAAACTGTAGTGTTACATGGGCCTACGTGATGTCATCTGGATGTAAGAACGCTGAACCGCCAAAGAAAGATGGTTTCAATGAGTATGACAACAGTGAGGATGAACTACAGCACAGTAAACGCTAGAGGGCAGTAGAACACCCTCCATCATGGATCTGCGTAGGCGTATTCATTCATACATGGCACACAGGTCTGAGGGACTTCTCCAGAATATTGACAATGATACAGTAATACAGTACCCAGACTATTAATCACTTGTTAAAATGAACACACACGCAGTACTCCCCAACCAGTTCAACTAAAGAGAGGCTTTATTAAAGCAACTGAGATTATTGCATACAGTACACAAGTAGATATAGGCAGCATACTATCTGCAAGTAGTTTGACGGCACATCTCCAAAGAGACCTTTGTTAAATAACAGTGACAACAAATTGTGCCAATACATTATTTTCTATATCTCTTCTCTTCCTACAATAAACTAGTCAGCATCTCCAGTCTGTGGGATGAGGGCGTTTTCAGTCTGTGGGATGAGGGCGTTAAGTCTGCGCAGTGGTCCCAATTTATTTTCTCTTCAAGTACCGTACACTCAACAGACGAGATGAGATCTCTGGTCCATCTTGCTCACACATTACTTCTTCTCATAGTAGAACCATTTATCAACTGAGGGGGGGAGAAAAACTGTGATTAGAAAAACATCAGTGAATCCACTTTTTTAGAGGTTATGATAATGATAGCATAATTGTGATATTAGCCTCCCCGTGTTTGATGGGTTAAATGTGATGGAAGAATGAGACCCTCACAGGAATCAGCAGCACAACAATGACATACAGTACCTGAGATGGGAATAGGGTCTTCTGTTCCACAGGGGCATGTCTGAAAGAAGACATTTTTATTTTATTTTACATTTTGCCTAATAATTTGTCATGAGCAAACCGGACATTACAGAAGGAGACACTCACCCCCTCAACAACAGCTTTGGCGTCCTCCGCTGAACAGCAGAACGGACTGTCTCCGGATGACACGCACGTGTTTTTGCTGCATAAAGGGAGAATGGTCACAACTGTTAAATATTGTATATTTTATTGTACATTTTATTTTTATGATTAGAAATGCGCATTTACAGCCCTTAGTTCTTAAAAAAATTCCTGAAACTGAAACTTAGTCGTGGCTAGGTAAACCACACAGGCACTCTCAGTGGCAGATCTTATATTCAATTTCCTTCTCACCAGTTCAGTCCCCCTGCATCGGTTTTCTGGGAGATGAGCGCCTTCCAAAAGCCATTGGTGCTCTTGATTGTCTCAAGAGCAAAGTCCTGAGAGAACACAGTCAGACATCAACCATCACAGATGTCTTAATACATCCCAGTAACCAGAAACTAAGTAAGCAGAAACTAAGTAAGCAGAAACTAAGTAAGCAGAAACTAAGTAAGCAGAAACTAAGTAAGCAGAAACTAAGTAAGCAGAAACTAAGCAGAAACTAAGTAACCAGAACCTAAGTAACCAGAAACTAAGTAAGCAGAAACTAAGTAAGCAGAGACTGCCAGACTGTGTTGCAACTGGATTTTATGATGTTGTGCAACAGCAACATGAGACCTTCACCTTACACATTGACAACAGTCAAGAAATCACACACACCATTTGGTCAATCTGCCTGGAATCCCAGGTCTTAACGATGTCATGTTGCTTTGCAGGGGAAGGTTATTGCAGAAAGCAGCTTAGGCTCAGGCAAACAAAACAAAACCTACAACGCTGCTCGCTGTATGAGAATGGCCAGGATGCAGTACTGTACATGCCTTGTCTTTGAACTCGCCGTTAAAGGCAAACTGGTTTTCTGGTTTCCCATCGGGCACTTTGTACCTCCTGAACCAGTCGACCGTGGCCTCCAGGTAGCCCGGCTTCAGTCTCCGCACATCACTGATGTCTGCGACACACACACGCACGCACACGCACACACACACACACACACACACACACACACACAAACACGCGCACACACACACACACACACAATTGGTCCTGAAAATCGATTCTTGAGGTATTCAATATAGTCGCCAGCAATGAAGCAATTAATTTTAGAGTTTATCTGGGAGTCGAAGTGCTCTGAGCTGTGAGAGGATGTAACTGAAAATCACCGTTCAAGTCGTTGGCTTCTGGATCCTCCACGTTGATCCCAATGACCTTCCAGTCAGTCTCCCCCTCGTCAATCATCGCCAGAACCCCCAGGACCTTCACTCTGATGACCTCTCCCCGCGAGCACACCTAGAGAGAGCATCTCACATCACACACCGTACCCGCATGTCTGTGGGGCCATCTGACACACTGAAACAGTCATAAACCAGGCCACACTTCAAGATGCTGTAGAGTAAGAAACCTACTGTCAAAATCATTAAAGGACAGGTCTGGCATTATAAGCCATGTTATAAGGTTATTTACAATCATCGACAAACGCAGCACTCTCTCAAGTTATGACCTGACGCTGCTAACAAACACATTGGATCAATAGGTGCATCAAGAAATCTCTCAAAGACAGGAAACTCAGCGAGTGGTCACTGGTGTGCATTGATGTTGACCAAAAAACGCCACAAAATATGCTTCCCATCGGGTTCTATTTATCATATTAAATAAATCCATTGATTTGTATTGACAACAAAGCCAGAGAAGTTAAGATTAATCCGCGTCCCATATTTGTTTTGATCAACATAGACGTCTATCTAACACTATCAATGATATACCAGCTGCAAAGCAATCCTTGGCTTCTCGACTTGTTGTTGTGTAGACATGTGACCCAGAAGCAGGTCTTCTTCTACAGAGCCTCCAAACTCAGTCAAGACCTCCCAAAGTTCAAGCGGAAGTTTAAAAACGTATCTACTGCGAGTGAAAATAGTTCTATGTTAACTGATAAATAAAACCCGATGGATCCAGTGGATCTAGACAGTAAAGTAGTGTGATGTACCTTGGAGCCAATTTCACAGACGTCAATAGGGTCATTGTCACCGCAGCATCCAGTGTCCACATCTTTGTGTCCTGGGTCTTCCCAGGTCTATCAAGAAACAATACGTCATTGGAATAAAGTGACACTGATTAGATATTCACTTGGCTGTTCTGATATGGGATCAATCACATACCAATTATGAGCTACCAAGGAGGACTTTTCCACGCGAGAATGAAAGGTGAGAGAATGACCTGGGGTATCGCTCCGTAGTTCCAGATGTAGCCTTTGTGTGGAAAGACGTTGGCGACGTACCGCAAGTTGCCCTTCTTTACATCTTGCTTAATCGGATTTAGAGGTTCTTTTGTAGCTATCTGAAAATGAAATAAAAACATGTACTCTCAAAACTCATTTTGCCAACTTGCTTTTGTGTGGGGAAAACATGTTATCAAGGCTTACTACGAGACAACAGTGAAAAGTTGTTTTTTCTCTGAAAAGTGAAATGGCACAAGCAAGTAGGGTTTCTATTGTAACAATATGTCTAGCCTTTATTGTGAAGAGCATGCTTGCTATAGGTGTGCCTCCTCAGCAGCACAGGTGGTACACCCCCCAGCAACAACACCGGGGGAAAGGTCCAGCATCAACTCAGAGCAGAATAACGTGCCTCAAAAAAAAACACACACACAAGATGTTTTATCACAGAATCTTACCTCCATCTTTGCATTCGTCCATCTTGGTACTTCAACAACCATGTGGAAGATGCTCTGCAAAGAACAGAAGAATGCGTCATACTTCAGAAGTATGCGTGTGAAAAGAACATATGTGGCGGAGCGGATGGACACTTGAGTCTCATCATACCAAGTTGTAAATAGAACACACAGCAACAGTAAAGCTCTTTTATGGCCAGTATCTCGTTAGATGAGATGAGAGGCCATCCAAATAAGAACAAACAATTATTCCTGAGAGATACGGTAATAGGTAATCCAATGCTACCCAGTGACAAAGTTCACCCAGTGCTGGAAGGGTTAAGACCATTGTCCTGACCAATAGACTATGACCTCACAACTCTTCCCTGCAGACAAACGGTCGAAGAGCAACACGGTAAAACTTCCAAACCACATTTTTTGAAAGAATCCGAGTGAAAGTATCTGAATCAAAAGACGAGGTACACCAGCTTAGTTCCATTTGGAACATTTATTTACATTTAGAGCTATAGACACCCAACTTAATTGGTGTAATAAAGGTGAAATGCTTTACCTGGCCCTCGTCCGCATACATTGGTATGTCATGGAATGGTGAGATGTACTTGCCATCAGCATTTTCTGTGAAGAAAATACAACATTGTTAGAACAGGACAACAACAGTGATGTTCGGGGGAGGGGGGGGGGGGTCGGCTGGGGATCGGAAGGTCCCTGGTTTGATCCCAGCTCCCGGTGTGCCGAAGTGTCCTTGAGCAAGAAACGGAAGCCCCAATTGTTCATGGGTGGCACAGTGGCAATGGTCTTTCTGTGTGGAGGTTGCATCTTCTCCCCATGTTCGCTAGGGTTTCCCCCAATACGAAAAATATGCAGATGTAGCTGTCCGATGTTATACAGCATGGCCGAAAGCAAATTCCTAGTACGCTGAAAAACGGCATGGCAATAAACAAATACTGATTCTGAAAAGAACAGATCACTAACACTGTCCGTCCCTGACAAAGACAGACAGGAGCACTTGGGTTGGTCCCCTGGCGCGGCCCATGCACTCTGTCTACTCCTGGCTGCCCTTGGGGGAAGGACAACGTGATGGGTGAAGAGCAGAAGAAGAGCTTCATCGGTGGACGCTCCTGTCACTTGTGTGTGTTTCAGCTTTGCCGCCTCCCTACACTGTGTGATGTGTTTCACTGTGTGATGAATAAAGATAACCATAATGTTTGTGTTTTATTTGTCCCTTTTTTAGCCTAGATTGTCTGACAATAAGGTCACCTACACTGAGAGGTGGGCATGGAGGGCCTTAGGGATATTTTACATGCAAAAAGCCCCAAATATGTAGTGCCCATATGTAGGTCAGGGCATGACATGTTCTAAGGATTTTTGCAAGAGAGCCCAAGCCAAGTCCAATATGCCCGCCATCCGAAAAAGGTTTTGGCTATAACTTCGCACTAACGTACAGGGGTGAAAGTAATACCCCCCTTTCTCAGGTGAGGGACAATGAGAGACTCAAGATAGTGTTAGTGAAAAAAGTAAAGAGGATGTAGAAGTGTAAAAAAGAGGGTAGAATTTATATTTTCAGCCCTCTCTCTAGCTGGGGACAGTAGGGCCATTCAACCAGGCAGCAGCATAGTTATTATTCTGTGTATTTACCAGTAATTGTGTTGTTTTAAGCTACTGGTCTGAATGACATTGTGGAAAGCCAGGTGAGGTGGTGGGTGGACCTAGGGGAAGCAGGATGGGGGGGAAGGGGGCATTAAGAGATAGCAGCATCCCAGCAGTCGGCCTAATATTACATTACATTTTTTATTACAGTAATTTAGGCGACGCTTTTATCCAGAGCGCCGTCTTCCGTCCACATTCAGCTGGCCTGGCCTGCACTGCACAATTTAGCCTAGTTGGGCTGTTCACCTGTGGGCAGCCAGCACAGTGGGGGTATGTACTGTACATTGTGCCCAGGAGCCTGCCTGTGCAATTGTGCATCAGGAACTACTTTGTAGAGCCAATAAATGCACCCAGCTAAAGAAGTGGTTTATTGTGGAGAGTGTAGTTAAGTGAGTGATAAAATATGGTAGATGGGATTAGAGGATGGAGTGTTCTGTTGTCTGGTGCTCCAGCCTGTCTGGCCAGTGTGCTGTCCCTGTGGTCCCAGCACCTTCACCAGGGTGCTTCTGCCCCCTTATCTCCAACAGAGCAGGTGTAGGACAAAGCTGACCACACACATACTCACAGGTATGTGCGAGGTCTGATACTGGCTCGTCTCCATCTCCTCTGTGAAGACTTCTGTCAGGGATGTGGGGAATTTTCAGGATAGCGGCCATATTGGCCAAGTTAGGGTGCTCTAGATTGAATCCATCATAAATCTATATTCAAATGTGTTTCTTATGCTCAAAAGGTGTAAAATAGATACCAAGTTTGCATTTGTAGCTCACCTGGTTCAAAAGCCCAAACCAGGCGGCAGGCAGCCATATTGGATTTGGCCGCCATGGCAACCCCAGGAGTTGCCGGCTCGGGCACTTTTGCTAAATCATTAAACCATATCTGGACCACATTTGGTGCTTTTTGCATAAATTTGCACAAACTTCATATCTCCCCAAGTCCCTCGACTATGATTCAACTCTACTGGTTTTACTTTTTTCACTGCGCTTTCCACTGCAAAGAGTATCCCCCCAAATGTAACTGGTCGTCATGACGTCATATACAGTAGAGGCAGGGGTCAAAATTAACTTTAGTTCACCAGCCAAATGTCTGGCAGATGAAAAATTCTACCCGCACAACCCTTTTTTTCTTTACCAGCCAGAAAATAAAATGTATACAGCCTTTTTGTATTGTGTAGACATGCAGTACATTATGTGCATAATAACACATATTATGGTTGTGAATAAAAACAGTGCTCAGAACATGTCCTAAAAAAAGTAACATCTCTCCTCGCCTCAACATTCCTTTTTTGCAGTGGAAAGCCCCAAAAAGCAAGTTGAGTAGAGTTGAGTGCGTACTTTTTGGTGAGATGGAAATGGGGCATTATTTAGCTTAGTTCCTGCCGTTGAAAATGTGTGTGTGTGTGTGTGTGGACTACAATATAAAGTTTATTTGCCATGCGTAACGAGTACAGGTACTGGTACATTGGAATTCTTGTCTCATCATCATCACCTTTATTTAGTTTCTGGGGAATACAACTGAGGGGAAGGCCCTCATTTTCAATGATAAGATACTGTCTCATTACAGCATCCTAGGTACTCAACTAGGCATCTAGGGTGTTTCCTCGCAGTCTGCTCTAGTCAACTTTGGTTTGCACTAGATTCTAAAATAGTTTCATTTTTAGCTGGTTCGGTCGTTTTCACACCCATTCTTGGGTTCTTGTCTGGACCAATTGATGAGTTGATGAAGCGAACCAAAATGCACGCTCATTTCACTTATTGGTCAAGCTGTGTCGGGGGCGGGAGCACCCAAACTGCTCTGTAATTGGTCAGAATTACACACGGAGGTTCAGACGTTGGCTAAAGATCGAGTATATCTCACTGTTTTTGTGTACAGTTGAAAGTTGTGCACTTATATAATCTGCCCAAATCCCAATGAGGTACTGAACCTCCTCTGCACTCCAGGTCTGTCCATGATGCATCTTTGCGGAAGTGTTCGCCACAATGCACTGGGCAGCTACCTACAAGAGCTGGTATAATCCAATAATGTTTAAGTTTGGTCAAATCGAGGTTGGATCATCATTTGTGCTCACCACACAAAGACCGCACCAGAGTTCACTTGGGACCGGGAGGGACCACCTCTTCGAGGAGGTCTCGGTACGGTCGTTTTGGTGCGCACCCGAGTGCGATGGCTGCATTCACACCTGCCCAAACGAATCGCACCAAGGGGGAAAGAGGACTCTGGTACGGTTTAACCAAACTAAACAAGGGAGGTGTGAAAGCACAATGTGTTTCTTGCACTTCGTCTTGTCTTGTAAAGCACTATGAATTGCCTTGTTGCTGAAATGTGCTATACAAATAAACTTGCCTTGCCTTAAAGGTTCCAAAACTGGCAATTTGCCCCCGTGTGTGTGTGTGTGTGTGTGTGTGTGTGTGTGTGTGTGTGTGTGTGTGTGCGCGCGTGCGTGTATAGGCTGGGGGCGCGGTCGTATGAAAAACTTGCAAGTGAGTCATCACTTTATGATATGGGCTACAAACCGAGAAGTCTTTTCTGGTTCAAATCTAGTTGAAAAGGTTACACTGTACAAAAATCGTATCGTATACTATAATATTTCGCCTTTCGAAAATGGATAACTGGAAGCAACAGACCAGACCAGAGTGACCGACTACAGCACAGGACATAGCTACCACTTCACTTTAGTAACTGGCACCATATCAAGGTGGCTGGGCTAGCTAGCTAGTCTCTCTTCAGACTAGCTGGTCTCTCTTCAGACTAGCTAGTCTCTCTTCAGACTCAATATTACGAGTAACGTTGCTGCGCTCCACATGAGATCGAAAGTGAGAGAACTCATGGGTCTGGAGTTGAGACTAGCTAGCTAATAATGTCCCTTCTGTCAGTTAAAATCATAGCTAGCAGACTCATATATGAACAACTATCTTATTCACTTGTGCTAAATACGCAACTAATAATATATATATATATAGCTTGCTCAGATTTACTGTTCAATCAATGAATGAATACAAGTGACACGTGGAAGGCAGCCGAGCCAACTAGGTTGAGGGGCCCGACCGCTTGCTAGCTACGTTAGCACTAGCTAGCATATCTCTCATGACACAGACTCCATCAAGAGCTGGCTAGTTACACGTATATGGCAGAAAGGGTGCTGTACTTACTATAAAACAAACGATAGCTCAATGTGTTGGGATTCCCCCTCTCTTCGACTGTGAAGCTCATGTTGAAGCTGAGTTGATCCCTTGCTGAGAGACTGGTGTGATGATGAAGGGTCTAGCCGGTAGCAGCTCTGTCCGTGGAACCACAGCACGCATGCGCACGGGTTGTAACGCTAATAAATAATTATGAATAATTATGAGCATTTGAACATAAAGTTTGGTCATGCAGAATGAATATGTAAATATGAGATCATATCAGTTATATTAACCAGACGACCCTGGTATTTGTCTGCAATGCATCATGGATAATACATGTGTAACAAGAGAGTTCTGATTCCTTATCGATGTGAGTGAGTAAGAATTTGTAAAGTTACAAGTATAGACCAGCGTTCATTATTTTAATTTCCAAAACTCCGTCCATACACGTATCTTTTTTGTTGTTGTTTTTCCATAAGTTTTTTCTTTTTTTTCTTTTATTGAAACATATGAACATACAAACAATGCAGGCATGTATTGAACAGAAAGGAATACAGTGGAGATACATATGTATATACCACACACGTGTTCATGCTTCATTTGCTGACGTCCCTACTTGCGTCCCATCCGGCCTGGCACTGTTGTTCTTCCTGGGAGCGGACGGTGTTGAGCGGCTGGTAGGACGAGAGGAGCGACAAGAAAGCTTTGGGAAGAGATCCGAGAGAGGGGAAAGGCCCAGGGTCCCACCGTCCGTAGGGGAAAACCACACACAGTTTGCCAGCTGTTTAGTTTGTCATCAAATTTGGGTTAAAAATGTCGACCAGTCGTCAGTTCAGCGAGAGCAGGGCCATCCCAACTAGGACGGTGTTGATCAACGACACAACGCAGCTACCTCATGATTATTGCACCACCCCTGGAGGCACTTTATTCTCAACCACTCCGGGAGGTAATCGCAGCGCAATTGTGATATTACACGTTTTAACGTCTTTACGATATGTGTTTTGCACCCGTTTGCACAGAAACCTCATAAGAACGCAGGTCTGCCAAACGTGGCCTAGGCTGCTGTCAAAGCAGCCAAACAAAAACAATGCTTGGCCCCGCCTTTTCCGTCCCAGACGGCGATGTGATTGGTCAGTGTTCAGCGCAGTGATTCTGTAGTGTTACAGTGTAACAATAGTTCAGTGAATTATTTTTATTGCCAGCGTTTTTTAAATTCGTCTTATTGCTCACTATATCCTGGCTATCACTGTTAAACAACAACGCTAAGTCTTGTTTTTACAACCTTCACATGCTGGATATGGCCAGGTGTTACCAGTTTAAACACGTTTAAGCTTTTTATTGTGCTTTTGTTATTTACTTTTGATCATTTATTTATCATTATCATTTATTGTTGGGATCCTGTTTCCATCGAACCTATCCAGATAGTGGTTGTAGTGTTGGTTGAATAATATTTACCACAATTTTAAATTAATGTACTTTTGATATTGTGTATGATGTTGTCCCCCTTCACAGGAACCCGGATCATCTACGACCGTAAATTCTTACTGGACCGACGTAACTCCCCCATTGCCCAGACCCCCCCTGCCCACCTGCCTGTCATCCCCGGGGTGACCAGCCAGAACGTGCTGCGAGAGAACAGGAAGAATGAAGCCAACAACCATGACGGCAAGCCAGCCAACGGTGAGCACACTCCTACTGTACATTACTGCAGCTCAGCGCGTTGTGGTGGTGACGAGATAGTCCTCACTGCGCTGGAATATTTATCGTCAGACACAGATTACTCACATCTATTCATGTGGTGATAAGATAAGGTTGTCATACAGTATGATAAAAGGCAGTGCTTGACTTAGCCTGGAGTTCACCTCGATGTTCTGCTGGTTGAGCTCCCGGTTGCATAAAGCTAGACCCAGTCTTAGACTTAGATCTGACTTTAAGTCAGACTTACTATAGACACTTAAATTTACCTGTTGCATAAAGCTCACCTATGAGTGACTAAAGTAAGACCGACTTAGATAGCCTGTCACGCAAAGCATTCTAGGTAAAGTAAGACACTTGACAGAGAGAAAAACAATGGCGGACGAAACAGCTACCCCTACTGGCAGCGAAAGATCAACACCGTTTAATGTGTCAGAAAACCTCTGTTTATTGGAGGAATATAATGCGGAGAAGGGTGTTTTACTTAGCTGTTTCAACCAACTAAATGGGAATGCGAGAAGACAAAAATCCTGGGAAACAATAGCAAAAAAAGTAAACAGCATAAACCCAACGGTCAACCGAACAGTTAAAGATGTCCAAAAACGGTTTAAAAATATGGTTCAGGAATCGAAAAAGGAACTGTTCAAACGAAAAAACCCAGCGACTGGTGGAGGACCCCCCCCAAAAGTAAAAAGAACAACTGAGCTCATTATAGAAATATATGGGAATGAGTCCCCACTGTTTTGGGGAATTCCCGGAGCTCAAGAAGTGAGCTCAGGGAGTGGAGAGTGCTCCTTTGCCGCCCAGAGAGGTGCGTTCTCCGGCTCCAGCTCGGGCTGCGATCGCTGGCCTAGCAACGTCCTGCCCCCCCGCACTGTCAACGGACAGCAACGACATCGCAGGTGAAGTAGGCTAGCCTACATTTCTTCAGCATACATGTCATCTAATATATATCAATGTGTTTGTAGTGTATTCACTCGCTATGTGAGCGTTTTACAGTGTAGGCCTAGGCTAGCTAACGTTAGGGTTGTGTCGTTGTTGTGTTGTGCCTGTGTTCGTGTAGCCTAGTAGAGGATCAAGAATCAACACCGTCGTTGCTTCAATACATTGTTGCTAGTTTTAATATCCGCGGCACACCCCCTTAATACATTGTTGCAATCTGCCACACTCCTACTGTATGCAGACCCAATCAATCAATTCAAGAACGACCATAAATGCATAACATAGCAAGTGCAGCATGATAGAACAGCGCTAACCCAAATGCAGCACTGCAGTGTGCATAGCCTACCTAACCTACGGTAAATGTTAAATGGAGACATCACATTCACATCTTTTTATATGTTTGTTTTTTTTAGCTTTGAACATCGAGGAGGAGAACGCTGGTGAAAACGTTACCCCTGAAGGTGCTAAAAAGGTTACTGTTGCCATGGTCCTAGAGCGGCAGTACAGAAACCTTGAAGTGGAGCATGTTAAATTTCAATTGGAAATAGAGAAGTTGCAATTAGAGAAAGAAAAACTCAAATTAGAAATCCAGAGACTCTCATACAAAAACGGGGCGGCTGTAGCTCAGTTGGTAGAGCGGGTCGTTCAATGATCAAATGGTCAGCGGTTCGAATCCCAGCTCCAACTGTCCACAAGTGTCCTTGAGCAAGACACCTAACCCCAAATTGCTCCCAATGAGCAGGTTAGCACCTTGCATGGCAGCTGCCTCCATTGGTGTATGAATGTGTGTGTGAATGGGTGAACGAGAGGCCATTGTAAAGCGCTTTGAGTGCCGCTTAGGTGGAAAAGCGCTATATAAGTGCAGTCCATTTACCATTTAAATGAATCATAAAACCCATCCAACTCAACGAATCAACCTGTAAATAGTCTACTGAAATCAGTCTGTGATCATTTCATAAAATCAATCCAACACCAATGAATCAACCTGTAAATAGCCTGTTGAAAACACTGTCTGTGAACATTTAAAATGAAAGAAAGAGGCTAAATAAATAAAGTTTGCCCATCACTGATTAAAATGTGTGTTTTGTGTGTGTAGGCATATAGGAGTTAAAATATAAGAAATAACACAGATGTAGTTGATTGAACAAGAATGATTTATAAGGATTGAATGAATGATTGATGCTGTACATGCTGTACTGATCATCCCTATACAAATGATTGAGATTGGGATTTGTTGCAACATATGGACAGTCATACTAATGTAATTAGGCCTACATATAATTGCACGTTATAAATAATAGTAATAATTGCAAGTTATACATAATAATTAAATAAAATGTCAATCCAATCAATATTGATGTTGTAGCCTGTGGCTATCATGCAGCAAAGATGGTTTCCACCAGCGCCTGACGGACATAACGACCGGCTCCTCGCTCCATCTCAGGCTCATGTTCCTGCCGAGGCTCCGCCTCCTCCGGCCCATGCTCTGGCTCATCAGGATCAGGAAGGGCTAGGTCTCTGAAAAGGGTGAACAGGTTTATTATCACAAAACCAGTGGATTAAAATGACAGCACTGATATCTTTGATATCATCGAATCATGATATGACTACTACTAGGCTTAGATCTACCTTGCCAAGTTATGGAGCACCACACAAGCAGAGATGATTTCGCAGACCCTCACTGGTGACATTCGTAGCTCTCCATGGAGGCAATGGAATCTCCTCTTCATTACTCCAAAGGTGTACATACTGGATACTCTTTCTTTTCTTAATGCTCTTTCTAAAAACCAAAGATTTGCCATCTCGTAGGCCTATGAAACTAATAGAATTAAACTCCCAACTGACAATAAGCATATTTGTTTCCATAGCAACAAAGTTCTTAAATCAAGGCTTAGCCAGGGGGAGAGTTGTCTAACTTTTTCACCTCAAAATAAGTCGGTCTTAATTTTTATGCAACAGACAGTCTTAATTTGTATAACCTGAGAATTTAGGACTAGTCTAAGGCTTAGACTAGTCTTAATCTAGCTTTATGCAACCGGCCCCACCTCTGATTGCATATCAGGTGGGACTGTGGAGCTTCTGAATACAAACAGTACCAGTGAGTCCAAGTCACCATTTCAGTCCATGTCAAGCACTGATAAGAATGTATTCACTACCCTGCAATTGATGTTGTCATTGTGTTAAAGGTGAAGACTCTCAGTTTGAGATGGACATCTAACACTGAGGACCCACACCAGAAGAAGAAAATAACCTGGCACTCGTGTGTGCCAGCGGCTCGGCTTGTAGAAACAAAATGCTGTGAGTCCTCATGGCAGCCTTCTTCTTTAGCTCTCTGTCTCGCTGCTGGGTGTAATGTATGTAAAACCATGGGGATATTGTACAATATGCAGTACGGTAGGGCCAACCCTGGAAGCTGGCACAAGGCTAGGTTTCAGGGTTGGCAGTTGCCGTGCATATCAGTCATACAATGAGGAAAGGGCCTGAGTTTAAGGTACCTAATGATATTTTCCAATTCATGAATTGTTAATGCCCAAGTCTAAGATAACTGTGACAGCCATAATATCAATCAAGAATCCTTAACAGAGTACACTGTAAGACTTTGACCACTTGAGATAATATCTGATGGGCCCATGTACCCATAGTGTATGGAATTGTACTCTTTAGAACAGTACTGGTCAGAATCAAGGTTTGATACTTCTTAGAATTGTTATGGTCATCGAATACCTTAACACATATTGTTTTATATTTTGCTTTAAAACTACTTGAATGACTCCAACATCTCTTACTTGTTATTTAGTCTAAAGTTACCAGTGAAGCTACAGTATGTAAGGGGACAATGTGACTGGCATTTTGCTTTCAAATCCGATTGAAATTTCTTTGTCATTCCAAGCTTGCAATATTTTCTAAAACTGATGCAAGCCTGTATTTCTGTCATATTTAGGGATTATTTGGTAAAGGAATTTGATTACCTTTATATATTTTGGTTTACCATCTTTTTTCAACGAGCAAATAAATTGATATATTCCATATTAAATTATGATATTGCTCATGGGAGTACAGGATTTTCTGCTGAGTATACAAATGGCTTCTCATTTAGAATTAGTTTTGAAGTTTGATCCGGAGTTATGTTTATTATTCATATATTTAATTTATAATCTCCATTAGCAATCTAATGAAAAGGTTTATGAAACACAAGTTGCCGTTACTGCAAGGAATTAAATAGTTATTGGTTTGGACTTGGTTATATTCTTGTATTCTTACTGTTTATGTTGGAAGTAAGATCCTGTTAATGATTAATTTGGCACTTTCATTTTTCAACATTATCCCTGTAGAGACAATTCCACAAAATCGGTTGTGTCATTTTTGGGGAATATTTTAATTACATTTCTTATTTTGATATGATGAATATTATCTAATAAAATTATGGATACAAGACTAAATTGAAAATTGTTCACAACCAGACATTCATTTTGAAATGAGATTTTTCACAACTTGAAATGTACCTATAGTCTTTTCTATGCATTTTATTTTTTGCATACCTTTGTCACTTTCTCAAAATAACAAAAGGAGTGTGCAAGATATTGAAAGGCAGAAAAGTTTTATAAACTGTCAGTCCCCACCTGGTCTGAGACTGCCTCATAGTGCATTGCTGTCAGAAGTGTGTAGACAAGACTAAGTCTGTTTGAGAGGATTGTTGCCCTGTCTGACCATGCCTGTAGTCGCTTCTCATAGACACACCCAGAAAATCTGAAAGAATCAAATGAGCACCTGCAAGCTTATGCCCATCCAGTCTCTTTGAAATCTATAAGACAGAAGTGTCTAGGGGCTCAGGAAAAGTGTTCATTTTGGACTGTGTAACTTCACATACAGTAAGATATATCCTCACTCTTCTATAGTCATTGTCTTAGTAAGATATATCCTCACTCTTCTATAGTCATTGTCTTTAATTCTTTTATTATCTCCTCACTGCACGTCAGTCTCTACTCATGCCTTACAGAAAGACGAAAATAAAGTCTTAATTTGAAATCACACTCTTCACCACAAAGATTTATTTTCATGGCTTTAAGTTTGAGTCAGTAGTGTATTTAGCAACTGAGAAATGATGTATTTTTTTGAGAACATAGCTTGTTTGTTTTGTTCACGTTTCTTTCAGCAGCTGTAAGGATTTTAGCTTTGCACAGTGCAAGTGTTTAATGTCATCATTGTTTGTGAGGAAAACGAAAATAGCAAGAGGTTTTAAGTTGTGTGTGATACATGAGAGCTCACTGTTTAAGTGTCCAACAAGTGCTCAATGCTAATGAATCAGACCTTATATTTCCTAACCACGATCTCAGTTCTATCTGCTAAATTGCATTGTAACGGCTGTTTACTGTCAGCAAACACATCCTGTTCCCATTCCATGGTTGCAACATACATTTCACAGATTGTATTTTGAGTTAGGCTGCTTATATTTTCTATTCAGGTTGTTTGGGGTGAAACAATGTGTGTCAAAGGAAATGTAACTTGTAATTTGGCGTCATGACAAGCAATTAGTATGGATAATGTTAAACATGCTAAGCGTTTGTCCATATTTAGCATTGCATTTTTGATGTTTGATTAGAAATGTGTTTTTGTTCTGAAGGCATCAAGGTTTGAATTGGAAACCAACTTTAGGCCAGTGGTTTGACTTTGAGGGCTAACATGTCGCTAAACGAAATTTGAAACAAACCTAATTTCAGTTCTGAATTAAAATTAACTTTATTTTTAAAGAAAAGCCAGTACCAGTGGACATGATTACAGCAAGATCAATAAAGTTCCTAAATGAGGACGACTTTTGTGGTTTATTCTTTAATATTTTGCCTTAGTCTTTGAAAAAAATAAATTTTCCCAGCCAGCCTGCACAATGCTGCACAGCCCTTATGTGCTTTTGTCCTATTGCAAAGTGCTTGTGGCTATTATAAGATTGAAAGTAATGTTGTCAGACCAGTAAGTTTACTGACATTCTAAGTGGTTCGTAAAGTTATTCCAACAACAGCCATTACTTCACCTCCTGAAGCTAAAGCACTCAATGGAGCCATTTACAGTAGTGATTACTCTTCATATTGATGTTCTGTGCACAAAAGCTTCTCTGTGTGATGCCTGCCTGTACAGCTCATTAACCAAGATGCACTGGGGTCTAGACAGATATAAAGAATACATCTGCTTTATAGATAAAAATAATACATAATCTGCTCTAGATAGATATAAAGAATACATAATCTGCTCTAGATAGATATAAAGAATACACAATCTGCTCTAGATAGATATAAAGAATACATAATCTGCTCTAGATAGATATAAAGAATACACAATCTGCTCTAGATAGATATAAAGAATACATAATCTGCTCCATACAGATTTAAAGACTCACATCATGATCAGTACACGGACAACAATGTGAAATTAATTGATTTAATTGATTTTATCAATGCCAATCTTAATGTGGATTAATGTGTAATTTCCACATTTAGCTCATGTGCATTGTCATTGATCCATTGAAATACAAATAAAAGTAAATTTTAAATAATGCTAGAGATATCCACCACAATACTGGTAAATAGTTCACCAAAAGGTGTCCCTAATTACTTGATCCCATACTATATAACCTTGAAACAGCTCTGTATTCAAAGATGTCAAGCAATCAATGAGAGAACAGAGAAGGCTTTTTAAAATGGTCCTTTAAAAAATTTCCAGGGACCTGATTCTGCCCAGTAACTGCTTATATGTTTTCTAAGTATAGATGGGTCATATGAGTTTGTGCTTGAATGGAATGACTCACCCTTTTCAAGAGCAACTTGGTGAGTTACAACCAAAGTTTAAGCAAACACGAAAGGCACAAGAGTATCAAATTTAAATGAGTTGCCTGATGACTAGTTTATACATTAATTAGAAATACCATCCATGTGATACACTTTTGAATATATTTTCACACTCAATCATTTAATATGTCTCTTATTAAGTGATTGTCTCAGTATTGCATTGGATTGGATTTCCCCCAATATTCTGTAGTCAGTAATGTTACTTTACAGGCCACTGATTCATTCAAATGAGCAACTGGCAACTAGAGTGATGGAATACTGTGTTTGATCGATGCATTGCATAAAAGTGTTTTTAAAAAAAATTCAAATTTTCATGAACACTATTGGGGGGTTGCTGTTTTGGCGGCAGTTTCTGCAGGACATAAGGGACCAGACCTTCAGTTTAGGTTGACATTGTTAGGAGTGAA
This sequence comes from Borostomias antarcticus, assembly GCF_949987555.1. NCBI lineage: Eukaryota > Metazoa > Chordata > Actinopteri > Stomiiformes > Stomiidae > Borostomias > Borostomias antarcticus. The sequence goes on from NC_140258.1 coordinate 4,593,944, forward strand.
ATAAATGATCGGCCTCACAAACAGAAAAACTGAGTAATCTCCTCTCTCAAGTAATTCAGCACCACACTGGTGATCCCTGATGTCGGTCTATAGAAGACTCTTTAGACCACCCTGAACATGGCTACCAACGCCATTTCTCTGAAGTTGGAGAGGATGCTACACCTACTGGGTAAGTAAGCGCCCTGAGTGTTGGTGATACAAGCAGGCTGCCCGATGCAGACACCTCTGTGACACGGGTGCTCAAAGGAGCGTTCTACCTGCTTCGGAGGTGGACATCTTAGGCAGGGAGCATGGCGTTACCCTATCTGCACGCTGGCAGCCACTTGCCTTTTTCAGCCATCAGTTGACACCCAGGGAGCACAAGTACACCACCTTAAACAGAGAACTTCTTGGACTCTGGCACGCCGTTTGGCACTTCCAGTTCTTACTGGAGGGCCGCGAGTTCACAGTGTCAGTGGACCACAAGCCCGTCACTTTTGCCATGTCCAAAGTGGCCGAGCCATGGTCTGCCCACCAGCAACGCCACTCCTACACCTACAAGTTCAGACATACAACTTGTCGCTGGCAAATCCAACCTCGTCACAGAGTACTTGTCCAGAGCCATCGTGGGGACGGTACAGCTGGGCCTCCACTACTCCCATATGGCAGCGGACCAAAACACAGACCCGGGCTACGTCTGGAAGATGACCAAGGCACTACACTCCTGTGTGACGTCTCTCATACAATCAACACTCTCAACTGACATAGTCTAATCTAATCTTAGGCCTACTGCCCCCTCTCATGGCTTCACCTACCTCCTCGTTGCTCTGGTGGACAGGACGACCCACTGGCCAGAAGCCATACCACGCATGTCTACAAAGTCCACTGACTTAGCCCGGGCGTTCATCGGGACATGGGTCATCTGCTTCGACACCACGTCTGGCCTCTCCTCTGATCACTGCCCAAAGTTCACATCAGAACTCTGGAACACTGTGGCTAAGGCACCACTGCCTACCACTCACCACTCGCTACTTACACCTCTGCAAACAGTTCCATCAATCTGTGAAGGCTGCCCTTCAGGCCAGCCTGACGGACTGCAACTGGATCAACAAGCTCCCGTGAGTCGCGCTGGGCCTCAGAATCGCCCCCAAAGAGGATCTCCACTCGCCTGTGGTCAGTGAGATATGTGTTCATTCGCCACAACACTCACCGAGGCCCCCCCCCCCCGCGCCACTGGACGGAGCAGTGGAAATGTGTTCTGTAGAGTGACGAATCACTAGCCTCTGACAACTTCCATTGTAAAGAAATTTGAATCGGATGTAAATCTTGATCTTGCTCAATACTTGAGCGATCTGTGAAATTATGGTGTCTATATTTCAGATTGATGTTAGACATATCAGAAATAGGGCTAAATGTCCAAAATAGAACACTACCTCTTTAACCAATCCACGAATTCATGATTAAACCAAAAATATTCACGTCTAATGATCAGATTATGCATTTTGCATTTCAACACTGAAGAGCTCTTCAATTTGCCTAGCAGTCAGATAAATATGAAGCCCATTATGAAAGTGTAGTGGATGTTTTGCTGCAAGGGCACATTGACATTCTGAAGAGTACCGAGCAGATGAAGTGGCTTAGTTACATGAACAACTGGTCGCTGTCCTTCTACAATTTGAAAGGTAATGATTTCATAGGTTACCAATAATGACCTCCATTCACAAGCAATATATATAATTTTGCTTTTATCACAGCAAAATTAACAGATCAGTTACCATAACATAATTCCAAGGTAAAGTGTGGGACAGAGATGGGCCTTACTTCACTCATGGCTAAGCCTTATAAGAAACAGGTCGATAAATAGAATAGAACATTACATAACAAAATTGGCCAATCTCTGTTTGCAGCAGTCAAGTCCATGCTGGGCTGTATCGAAGCACTTCCTTTCAGAACACACTTTTCAGTAAGCAATTGTTTTGCAGGTGTCCTTGTGTGCAAGACCATTCCCTTTGTCCAGACTACAACTGTGGTGACTGGAATATTCACCATGACGTGCGTCGCTCTGGAGAGGTGTCAGGGGATAGTCCATCCGCTCAACATGAAGAGACATTACACTCCACAGATGGCCTACATGATGCTAGCTATGGAGGGGAAAACCTGTTGTCCCTATTTGATCCCATAAGCTCCCAGCGCAAATAGAGGACTCGTCAATGTATCTCCACAGAACCCTCAGAGAGTTCCAAGGTCGCTGTGTCTATAAAGCTCAGCATGTCAGAAAGGGTCAGGTGATTATGAGAATTGAAACAGAATAGAACACAAGCCTTTGTACTGCTAAATTGTCAATGGTATCACCACAGTCTATTCCCTCTCCTTCTTAGGCAGTTCTGTCCAACAATCGTGTTTGTTATGCATAATGCACTTGGAGGCTGGGCTGATCGGATGACTCCGCAAGGCATTCATTATAAGCTTTACTCCCCATCACCACAGTTAACATTCTCTGTGAGGTGATGGATTTTACAATATATAAACATAAAAACACCCATATTGGCCTAACTACCTACCTACTTGGATGGAATAAGTAGATGAGGATCCATTTGATAGACTGCTAGACTATGGATTGTAAATTGCCAGACTGGGGACCTTATAAAGTCTAGCTGCATACATACAGTAGGACTGGAATCGATTGGTGCTGATAAGATATTCTAAGGACAAGCGATAACAAGAATTCCAATGTACCTGTACCTGTAGTAGCTAGTAGGCCTACTTGTTATATACTGTATGGCGAAATAAACTTTCTATTCTATTCTATTCATGACAACCTGGCACCCAGACTTAATCTTCTATTTCTTGAACCAGTCATAATATAGGATGAGATAGATAGGAGAATCAAAGCCTCAGTCCAGGCCAGTAGGAGATGGTGTAATACGGCCTCATTGACTACAGCAAAATTTGCACGAAATCAAGGTAAATCTCGTAACACACAATATTGTAAGTTGTACCTGTACCCTGTAGGTCAAGTATGACTTCCTCTATGACATCCATCAGGTGTGTTGCCAGGAGCACTGGCGTTCAGTGACACATAGACAGCTCTACTCCACCTTCATCCTGGTGGTTCAGTGACACATAGACAGCTCTACTCCACCTTCATCCTGGTGGCTTTGTCTCTGCTCCCCCTGGCTGCCATGCTCATCCTCTACACTCGCATCACCACTGAGCTCTGGATCCCAAAACATGTCGGAGGCGCCTCTGTCCTCGTCACCAGGGCCGGACTAGGTGAATATTTCATGCCGGGAAATGTATCCCCAGTCGGGCCACGAGCCGAGCCGCGGAAGCCAGGAAGGTTCTCCAGGCGTGCATGCTGGCCTAGAACACACATGTTGATGAATTCTAAGAGTTTTGATCATCTTACATAATAATGAGAAGCTACTCTCTGTTGGCCTGTCTGTCCATATTTTTTTCTTGTTCCCTATATGTGGCGTGATGCTCATAAGAGGAAGAAGAGAGCCATCAAGATGATGGTCACCATTGTTGAATATGGTTGATTTTCATAGAAATGCCTTTTAATATGATCCTGTTAGCTATTTCCTAATTATGATGATTGACCTCTGAGTATGGCTGTCGGCTTGAGTTTTCGGTAAGCAACGGTGTCCCTCTTCCATTAACTTATGAGATAAAGACATTCCATGGCTGGTACACTCTGGGCCAAACACCATTGTTGTGGTTAGAGATAAAGGCCTGGGCGCCGAGGCGGCGTAGGTTAATGGGACAAAACAAGGCCACAGAAGAGACCAGAGAGACAGTCTTATAGGAGAAGAGACGAGGGAGGGGGGACACTCAAACCACATAAGAACGTTGCAACGAGACCAATACTTTGATTTGGGTCCAGACAGCATACAGAGAGGTCAACTGTACATTAGGCCATGCCATCGTCCGTTTGTATGTCAAACCTTCTGTAATAAACCGCTTTTGCTCGAGGCTCAAATCCCGTGTTGGAGAGATTCATTTGGAATACACCTGAAAAGGAGACACTGGACTGTGTGGTATTGTGTGAGATTGGGGGCCGTCTTTTATTGAAATCAAAACACAACGCAGAGCTGAAATAAGGACAATAATAAAAGACAACGAAATTCATCACCATCGTGCTCTTCACGGTGTGCTGGGCTCCGTTACATAGGCTACGGTACACATGCTGACAGAATAGGCCTACGCTAAGTCTCCTGTTGTCAAACACATGATCTGAGGGTTTCATGTGGAATCAGTGGAGTTAGAAGGGAGCTGAAGATAGACTTAACACATAAATCTAGTCCACCGAATCCATGTTTCTTTTAATCCGTAGACTACCTGGATAACAGGTATGATGACATCACAGTCAACATGATCGTCGCCATAGTGCCATTGGCTTGTCCCACTCCTTCATCAACCCCATCATCTACGCCTTCATGAATAAGAACTTCAAAAAGAACAACGTCGCCAACTTCTCTCAGTGCTGTAGGAAGCACCGGCAGAGGAGTTGTGAATGAGTCCACTCTACAAGTTCATTTCACCAAACCTGCCCGGCGAGAGGCCCCTCTGGAGGACGTGTCCATTATGCAGACCAAGACCAGGGCTGCGTTCCGAATCGCATACTTCTACTTCTTACTACCAGTACCTACTACAGCTGCCCTTAGAAAGTATGTACTTTGCAAGCAGTAGGCATCCAATTGGGACATACTACCCTGTCATAACATTGCGCCTTGAAATTTGCCCACATCCATCGCTGTCCATAACGCGACATTCGTCTACAGCTGTCATGACTCGCACATGTGATGCAAATTTCCACTGCGCACAGGATTGTGGGTCAGAATAGCCAGAAAAGCCTGCTGGCTTGCATACTGCAAAATACGACCGGATGTAGTAGGACATCCTGGTATTTTTGCCATACTGCATGTGGCATACTATGTTTTGGGACATACTACATCCTGTTTTGGCATACTATATAGTAGGGTAGTATGCGATTCGGAACGCAGCCCAGGTCTTTCATGGAGGAGAGCATCTCTATAGAAGGTTTTCACGGCCCGTCATCAGTCAGCTATGTTGGAGGTTGAAGCTACTGAATAGCTAGCTAGATAGATAGATCAATAGACAGGTAGACCTATCTATCTAGTCGTTAGTCTAAACCTGAGCTTACACCTCCAACCTGGCCGGCCGTGAAAACCCTCTATTGTTACATGTGAACCACAGGCATGATTGCGTGTGTATTTTTGTACATAAGAAAGGCATAATCTTATGTGATTGAATAGCCGATTGTATCTAAGAATTCACATAATTGTTTATTATTTATGAAGTACTTGTTTATTATTTATGAAGTTTGCCCTCTGACATTATTGTATAATAAATATAATGAAATAAAAGTGAAGCATATTTTATGGACTATTAGCCTAAATTGGACTGTCTAGTGACAGACATTTGCATTTGGTTATGTTATATAGGCTAATAGATTTTCAATATGGGGAGAGCCGGGTCAAAAGTCGCACGGGACGAAAGTCGCGTTCACATTCTCCAGAATGACTGGACCTGCAATCACGTGGTTATATTACCGTGTACGAGCTCCGTTCAAATTCTGGGCGCAATCGCAGCATATTTGACAGAGATATCGATTTCTGGAGGCTGTTAGCCTTGGTCTTGCATCTTCTGGTGTAGATGCCCCCCAAGCCGCTTCTACCATGAATCGTGATACGGTTTCTGCTCTGCCTCTGTGCTCTTGAGCAAGATTGTTTTCCCCATAAGTGGTGGACAACAAAAGTTATTCTATTCTGTTCCACCGGTCTTCTTGGAGCTGACCAATGTTACAGTATGGTCATAATTCATTAACAACTGTAACCTAAATCCATTCAGTATTTATGTCACAATCATACATTTACAAGTCTGCTCTAAACATATTTTACATCAGGCAAGAGATAAGGTGCACATTTTGTATTCAGGCATCTCATTGGCTGCCCGCGGGTCCTTCCTCCTTTTCTACATCCCTGAGAGAGGCTGACGCCAAGATGGTGAGTCTTGTGGTGTAAATTGTATAATAAATCCGTATTTATCACCACCATCACTTCATCTAAGTACAATTCTTGAACCGCTGATGTGGTTTCAAGATATACTTTGTTGAAATACTCCAATATTAAAATGGTAAGATTCCTTATAAGCTGTTAACCAACTCGGAAAAAAACAATGGCCTAGTAGCATACCGCTCCGATGCTCAGGCACCCTGGCTAGCTGGTTAGTTGAAGCATGTTGGTTATGGGAGATTATGTCCGACTAATAATTGAAGTGGCTCCCACGAAGTTGGCTAAAAACTTATCTAGTTGGCAAGCTTCATCGGGTGGCGAATAAAATAAACTAGAACTAGCTAGATAACCTAGGTAGCTTGCTTGCTAACTCTTGACTACAAATTTGCTTAACCAGAATGTTCATATTGTAAAATAACTTGGTTGTTTTTGATATCTACTGTGGATATACACATTGCAAGGCACTGGGCCATTTGTGTGCTTTCGTGATAACTCGGGTATTGTTAGTAAAGCTTGTCAGCATGTGTAGCTAGCTAGTGGTGTCATGTTAGATTGACCAGCTACTTACTAGCCTCCAGGTGTTGTGAATGACCTGCTCTTCCATCACAGTTTCAAGTTGTCAGGACATAAAGACTGCTGCTGTTCACGTTACAACATTTGTAGCAGGCTTTATTTTAATGTGAGTGTAACTATTGGAATATTGTGTTTGTAACGTCTCACAATGTGATGCTATATAATCCACTGATCTGTTTGCAGAACGACACAGTGACGATCAGGACCCGGAAGTTCATGACGAACCGGCTGCTTCAGAGGAAGCAAATGGTGAGCTGAGATGCCTCTTGGGCTCTTAATCATATGACTGTCTAGTAAGAAACGTTTCTGACCAGGAGGATTCTGGCATTAATGCTCGTCTGTCTCTCTAGGTTGTTGATGTCCTGCATCCAGGCAAGGCGACAGTCCCCAAGACTGAGATCAGGGAAAAACTTGCAAAAATGTACAAGACCACTCCCGACGTGGTGTTCGTCTTTGGCTTCAGGACCCAGTTCGGCGGTGGAAAGACGACAGGCTTCGCCATGGTCTACGACTCTCTAGACTACGCTAAGAAGAACGAGCCCAAGCACAGACTGGCCAGAGTGAGCGAACACTGAATGGATAACCTGTATACAGCACTATTAACACCGCTGGCAAATAACACCTAGTTAAAGGCCTTTTCATTAGATTCCTAGGTGTAGAAACATACCTTTTTACATGTTGGTAAGTTGTTATGGCAGTGGATGACTTCCAAAGCAGTGAACAACCATCTTGAGAAACATGGGTGCATCATTCAGGCAGCTCTTGCAGTAAAGATAATTTGAGTGATATAAATAATTCCTTGACATGGGACATGCAGATATTGAACAGATGGTTTTATGATGGAGCATATTAACATGCTGAGTAGCAGAATGGGAACACTCAAAGGTCACTCATGGATTCAAATTGCTGTTGGTAAAAAAAAGTGTTTCTGTTCCCACAGCATGGTCTCTATGAAAAAAAGAAGTCGTCCAGAAAACAGCGCAAGGAACGCAAGAACAGAATGAAGAAAGTACGAGGAACCAAGAAGGCCAGTGTGGGCGCAGCTGGCAAAAAGGTAACACGTCTGCATCCCTCGTACCCAGATTTAAACCACCGTCTTGGAGAGCTTCCTCTTCTGCCCACTCTTCCATGTGCACTGGAGGATGAGTGATCATCTGTTGAATGCTTACTAGGATACTACTTCAAGATGCTTTCAGTGCACGTGAAAGAGCAGACCAAGTAAACCTGATGAACATGGAATGCTCTTGTTTTCCCAATTAGCCTTGTTCATTACTTCCTCTAGTTTAGCTTTTGCATTACTATTTCTATGTATTCATTTTCTCAATTTTTCCACTTATCAATTGTTCTTCTGGACTGTAGAAGGTAAATTTGTTTATTATAAGTAGACTAACGTCTGCAGCAATGTGCAGGAGTGGTGGTTCCAGCTAACCCCTCAGATAAGATACACCCCTGTTCTTACCATTTACAACCAATCCTACCACAAAGTTGTGGTTTTTGGATGTAGCATCCATGCGGATTGTCGAGCACCCATTAATTCATGATACTCATTTTGGGTTAGTTATAAATTAACTCTAATGGTTTCTTTGATTCTCTAAAACCTTATTCATTTGGTCATTAGTATCCAAAGTCACCAAGATTTGATCTCTGATAGGCTTGACACAACAGGCTTGACACCACAGGCCGTAGCATTACAGGAAGGGCCGTTATTGTTAGATCGCTCCATTCACCTCAGTGGCTTTATTTATGTTTATTTTTTAAGAGATACAATCTATACAGCCCAATGTAATTCAGAGATCTATTCTTGGGAGTTAAGTGAACACAAGTCAGGGGTTTAATGTTACTTTCCATCTTTTTGCTTTTATTTTGCTTCCCATGGATTTCTTTTGCAGAAATGAGGTGTCAGTTTCAGGTATAGATGCAGAATGGGCATGGTGTGCTATTGTGTTGAACATGGGATCTCATGTCCTTATAGACGTGTACCTCTGCATGTCTCGCCCTAGTCTCCCCACAGCCTCACCTTTACCTGTCTTTCCAATATTCAGACACCTTTCTTACCTAATCCTCGTGTCTCCAGACCCCTTGCCCTGTCAGTGTTAGGCGGTTCTTTCCCCTAAACCCACTCTGATTGGTGCTAATTCAGAATGAGTATAACTGTTAATTCATGGATTAGCTAATATCACTTTTGGATTAGCTAACTTCTACAGATTGTTTACTTTGAGGTATGTTAAGGGAAGCAAATGTTTAAGAACCCATGTAACCAATAATTAAATCCATAAACCACTGACTGGGGCAAATGAGCTGAATGTCCACTGTGACAACTTAACTTGACATGTCTGGTGTTGGTGACAAGGCTCTTCAGGACCCACGGCCCCTTCCCTCCCAATCTCTAGTTGATCAATTTAATCCACTAAGTTATTGGAAACAATTTACAGCTACCGTTGCCCTTTCCATTCTACAGTAACACTTAGATCCCAGGTGTAGTTTTTGACCTGTGGAACTGTTTGCCCTCTAGAATACCCTCTTTGAGTAAGATGTTACACAGTAGATGGTACCCGTGTCCTTGTTGTTGCTGTGCCAACGTCTTTTTTTCTGTGTTCCCACAGTGAGACCGGTGAACCAGGGATGGACTTCGTGCTCAAGATGTTCTTGTATGTTGTCATCCAATAAACCTTTTTGGGGGAAAACATTTTGAAAATGATCCTGTCCCCTTTGTCTATTCAAAGGTGAAGTTTGGTATATAGCATCATAAACCATGTTATGCGTCTGTTTACAATCATATAATGGTCCATATTTTGACAAACGGCATTCTTGGGATGTATTGCTCATGTCACAGCACAGTGGATCTGTATATAAACCCACCATCACTACTAAAGTAAGTACTAAACCCACCATAACTACTAAAGACGGGGACTCTCGGCGGTCGCTGTTTTGGTGGTCGCTGGTGTTTTTTTAAATTTACATTTAAAGGGGTAGTTTGGAATTTTGTACATGGTCTACTTTGCAATCGTGGTTGGATGTGTTCTAAAGAGTTGTGATAATAGAACAAGACCAGGGTCTAGATTATTTTTTCATCTATTTCCAACCAGCAATCCGGACTGGAAGAAGCTTTGTGTTTGCTCAGAGCATTTTGCACAAGATTATTTTTGAAAGAATGTAAATGACAACCCTAACTATGAGAATTTCTGAAGGATACGGCCATTCCATCAATCGGCATCACACAGAGAACCAAGTAGAACACTGATACCCATGACTTTAAGTGACTTATGTTTTTAGGTGGATATGGTTCTGGATCTTGGTTTGTCCTGAAGTAATTATCCTCTCTCATTAAAGGACATGGCCAAGATTTTGGGAAATACGCTTGTTTTCCATCTTCCCTGGGGGGAGACGAGCAGTAAGAAGCATTTTCAACTCTGCGTGCAATATGGAGTGGCGAGACATGGACCAATTAGCCTAGTTTAGCGGCCTTCACTGGTACCAGGTTAGGCCGATTAGCCTACTTTTCAAAAATATTTGGAAAATATTTACTTTAAAAATATTTGAAAATTTTCGAAATAACCCCCCAATACAACTCCAAAACTATTCTGTTTAGAGTTTTTAATGTGTGTATTTACCATATTGAGTGATCTTTTGAATCTTTAATTAAATTTTTTGCATTTGTAATTAAAACATTTTTGTTTTCTAAGCAGAAATACTCAGAACTATATATATATATATTTTTTTAGAACCAGTTGTAGGGATTACACGCATCACTCCAAACGCGTAGCATTGTGACTAGCTAGGTATCGAGGTAAACAAACCAACCATATGGTTGTATGCATAGACATATATACGTGTATGTATTAATATCCAATCCAACGAGCGAGGTGGATATCATCAGCTCGCACATAGTAGCCTAGTCTGGGGTCTGTCTCGTTCACATAGTAGCCTAGTCTGGGGCCTGTCTCTGTCTCGTTCGCAGTTGATTCGCCGGTCAAGAGCGGAAGCGCGATGACGCATCGCATAATCATCCGGTCTGGACCGGAAGAAGAACAGTTGTAATGTTTTTACTGTAGGCTGGTGAAGTTTAGAGTAGATAACATTCGCGATGGCATTACCAGGCATAACACCGACGAAAATTGTAAAAGAAGATGCGAGGAGAACTACTGGTTAAAGGACAATGCTCGTTTTTGACAACCTGGACCTTATTTACGACATATTATAAGAAGTTTGACTCAACGAGATCCCTTTGGTGTAGTTCGGAGGCCTGTAGAAGAAATGTAAAATCCAGCGCGAGCCAGTATATCCATGTAATGGCGGTGATCGGGGCACCGAGAATGCAGTTTCTCAAAATCTATTTTCGGCCGCTAAACGGTTGTTTTCATCAATCAGATTGGATGAATCGGCAGTTGACATTCCTCAACGCCAGCCATTGTTGTTTTCAAATACGGGTTCTTTAGCCTCTGTAATATGATCTTTACACGCCTTTCCCCACTTGCTCCAGCACGCATGCGCACAGGCTACACTCGCGGCTCACATTCTCTGCGCCTCGACCGGATTGTTGGTTCCTAGAGTATAGTCGTCGTCATTCGTCAGCAATGGTTCGTTTTTGCGTGTACCCAAATTGTCCAAACAAAATGACTAACTGGACAAAGCAAAGCTTCCACAGGCTTCCTTTGCTCTCCACGGACGTCCTAAAGCTCTGGCTTGTAGCACTGAAAAAGGACCCCAACACCCCAGAGGAAGCATTGAGGCTGGCCGATCATCGGGTATGCAGTCTGCACTTTGCTGCCGAGGATTTTTTTCCAGGCAGACAAAAACCACATGGGACACAGAAAGCGCAGCGTCTCCGCCTCAGGAAGAATGCCATCCCAAAGGTTGCAGAAGGCACAGCAGACACAATGGAGGTAAAGCATTTCTCTTGAGGCTTAGTGGAATTATGTTATTAGGCTATAATGTGAGCTCATCGATTGGTGTTATATGTCAACAAAGTAGCAATATAACGTTAAAATAAAGCAAGCGGAAGTATGAGCCGGAAGAAGGGGCGGGCTTAAGGCAGTGAAGTAAATAGATACCAGACTCTTCTTCCCGAGGAGAGAGTGAAGTAAATAGAGACCAGAGGAGAGACTTCTTCTCCCCGAGGAGAGACTGGTGACGCGAGGTTACGCACATGGTTAGATGCTACAATAGACTAGCTCGTATCTAGATACACCGTCCATAACTTTATAAACATGGTTCAGTGTGTTGTAAAGAGCTGTAATAACAGGCAGTCGAGGCCAGGGTATCACGGGTCGTTCCATAGGTTTCCAAAGGACCCGGAGCGGGCGAAGCTATGGCTACTTGCTTTGAACACGGATCCCAACACACAGAGGGAGATGATCAATAAGCAGCGTATTTGCATAGATCATTTTGCACAATATGACCGATACAAAAAAATGGATAGAAACCGAACCATGGCAGTGTTTCTAACGGATACAGCCATCCCATCCATCCGCATCGCACTGAGAAGTGAACCGGCTGCGGTAAGTGTTGTGTTATGGTTTCATCTAGCCCCGTTGTGACTTAAGATGATTCTCCATCTTAATTGTGATCACTCAACGTGGTAAATACACATTAAAAACTATAAACAGAATTAAAAACTATAAACAGTTTTGGAGTTGTATTGGGGGGTTATTTCGTGACATTTGTAAAGTAGGCTAATCGGCCTAACCTGGTACCAGTGAATGCCACTAAGCTAGGCTAATCGGTCCAGGTCTCACTCCATATTGCACGCAGAGTTGAACATGCTTCATACTGCTTGTCTAACCCCAGGGGAGATGGAAAACAAGCGTATTTCCCAAAATCTTGGCCATGTTTTCGGCTATGATCAGCAGTCGGGTTAGCTGTCACATGGTTTTGTTGACGGAAGTTACAACGGGGCTTTCGATGGGTTGCGTGCAAGAAAATACTTCTGCTTATATCCGCTTCGAAAATGACAGTCTAATTTATTTATACACATGGTAAATACACAAGTCACAACATGTAAATAAGAACGCTGTGGAGTTGTAGTAAAGTGTATGTCCTCACTTCTGAAGAACGGACGACGCGGATCTCTGCTTTCTACGCACAAAGAAGGGTAGGCTACGTCTGTGGAGGAAGATGCCTAATAAGCGAATTTCCCCCAAAAGTCAGGATGTTCCTATTAACTCAGTTTTTCAAGTGAAGATGCCACAAAGTCTACGTTACAGAAAGGTCTTGCATGTCTGCCAAAAATGCCATCGTGCGCCGTACGTGGTTATCCGATAAATATGCCACACGTTTGTTATGACAAAGTTCGCGTTTGTTCGAAACACTTCAAGCCAGTGGACTTCCAAATAGACTTCAGTGCCGAATTACTGAGAACTAAACCGAAGAATGTGCTCGTCCAGTGTGCGGTACCGTCGGTCTTCCCATGGACGAGCGGCTGGAAGCGACCATCGGCTGGTGAAGGTGACGTATTGTAACCCCAGTATTGTAACCCCAGTTGTGGAGCGGAGCCCCATAGGGGGGCGCTAGCGCTCCTATTGGTAACCCATGTTGGCATGCCAACAACCAATCTGAAGATAAAAATGTACTCCTTATCGCCTTAACCAATCACAAATGCCCCACCTTACTACAAAGGTGGCTACACCCACGACGCTGAAGTTATGGCGCGTTCCAGGCAACCCGTAACTCGTGTTTTTCCGACCTCCTACACGTGAAAATGCTCTGGAATGGCAGTCAAACCCGTAACCTCCCACCCGTTAACTCGTACAGATCGATGTACTCCCAGTTGCGCTCTCTGAAGTAACACAGTCCTCTAAGCAAGATGGCAGCCCCCATGGGTATGGCGACAAAGATAACTTTAGAGCAACGTAAAGTAAATTTGTACGTTGTAATCAAAATAACACATAACGATTATGCACTACAACCTGCTATGTGTATGTAATGATGCCCAAATATGTTGGCAAGAGATAGCTAGTGCTAGCTAGCTAACATTAAGGTAAACCTGAACGTGACCATGCAAATGGCGAAAAATCGATGATGTCAATAAATAAAATGTAACGTACAATTTCTTAGCATAGCGAAATTAGGCATACAATGTTTAGCTTGTCAGCTCTGACAATGTGTCAAATCTCAATCTTTTACCATATCGGCTTGTTTACATTTATCCAGAATGCCACGCATTCAGACAGTTTGCCTGGAACGCTATGAAGTCGTGAGTCGTGACTTGAAGTCGTAACTTACGAGCTCAAAATCCTATCTGGAACGCGGCATTAGAACCCGTTTATCAGAACTCGTTTGGAATTATCCGGTCCACCTTAAAAAAAAGGTTCAAATCGGGATTGAATCAAGATTAAAACTACCCCAAATTCCACGGGTTCTATGCTACACAGTGGTAGTCGTATTAATACATCCATGGTGGTAGTAGACCCCCTCGCGGTCTGACTCGTGGAGTTTCAAGAGATTGATATGCCATTTCAAAATAAAAGCCTTCTAAAATCTCCAAAACTGCTTAAATCAGGAATATATCAGGACTAAAAGAAAAACTACCCAAGTTGCCACAGGTTCTATGCTACACAGTGGTAAAAGACTCCCTTGTGGTCTGACTTGTGGAGTTAAAAGAAATTCTGATGTGCCATTTCAAAATAAAAGCCTTAAGTATAAAAAACTGCTTAAAACAGGATTAAATCAGGATTAAAAGAAAACTACCCAAGATGCCAAGGTTCTATGCTACAGAGTGGTAGTGGGTAGTTTTCTTTTAATCCTGATTTAAGCAGTTTGAGACTTTAGAAGGCTTTTATTTTGAAATGGCACATCAGAATCTCTTGAAACTCCACGAGTCAGACCAAGAAGGGGTCTACTGGCACTGTGTAGCATCTTGGGTAGTTTTCTTTTAATCCTGATTTAAGTAGTTTTTGAGACTTTAGAAGGCTTTTATTTTGGAATGGCACATCAGAATCTCATGAAATTCCACAACTCAGACCCAGAGGGGGTCTACTACCACTGTGTAGCATAGAACCCGTGGCATCTTGGATAGTTCTCTTTTAATCCTGATTCAAGCAGTTTTTTAGACTTTAGAAGGCTTTTATTTTGAAATGGCACACCAGAATCTCGTGAAACTCCACGAGTCAGACTGGGGGGGGGGGGTCTACTACCACTGTGTAGTATAGAACCCGTGACATTTTGGGTAGTTTTCTTTTAATCTTGATTCAATCCCGATTTGAACCTTTTGTTTTTTAAAGGTGGACCGGATAATTCTAAACGGGTTCTGAGAAACGGGTTCTAACTTCAGCGTCGTGCTACACCCCAGCAATCTGCTCTCCCAAACTAAGTCAGACGAGCTAGAAAGCTAGAGGCAGGGCCCGGCAAAAAACCCTATGGGGCTCCGCTCCACTCGTAGAACTGGGGTTACAATACGTAACCTTCATTCTACATCGTGGAGCTATGCCCCATAGGGGGGCGCTAGCGCTCCTATTGGTGACAGGCGGAGCCCCAGCGATGCCCACAATGTACGCGGGCCCGGCCGACATAAAAACATCAACCCACTGGAGGCTAGGGAGTACACAAGCACCACACAGTAGTAAAGTGCAACTCCCTCCACCCGAACCCCAACGGAGGGACGGTCATGCAATAAGACGGGCGGACGAGGCGAAGGACCACAAACGGAACGCAAGGGTCCACTGGTGTCAACCAGGAGCTAAAAACCAAAGGCCGCGCACCCCGCACAGGGGGCGGAACAATGGTCAAGCTGCATAAAACATGCATGTAAAGTTGGCCGGGAAGTTCCCATTAGCACAGTCCCGACCAACACAGCCACGCCATCTCAGCGCGTGGACCCAGCAGCGACACTCAGGACAGAGTCTGCCAGGGAGCCAGGTGGCACATCCAGTAGATAGTAGCAGATAAAAGGTGACGGCGACGCCCAGGACGCCGCAGCACAGATATTCTCCACATACACCCCCTGAAAGAGCGCCACTGAAGCGGCAACTCCCCTGAAAGAGCGCCACTGAAGCGGCAACTCCTCTAGTGGAGTGAGCGCGCACCCGGCCAGGCAAAGGGCGGCCTGCCGCGGTATACGCAGCAGAGATGCCCTCAAAAAGCCAGCGAGAGAGGCGCTGCTTGGAAAGGGGGTAGACTGGCTTGCCCGCGCCGTAGCATACGAGCAGCTGAGGCACAGTTCTGGAAGAGGCTGTGCGTCTAATGTAAACCGAGAGCGCACGGACCGGGCACAAGAGATGCAACCGCGCGCCCTCCACCGAGCAGTGAGGAGGAGGAGAAAAGGCGCACAGCTCCAGAGGCCTAGCACTATAAGAGTGCCTAACCACCTTGGGCAGGAAAACCGGGTTGGGCCTCAGAACGGCCTTACTGCCGTCCCCAGTGATGGTGAGGCAGCCCGTCTGCGTCGACAGCGCACACAGATCACTCACTCGCTTACCCGAGGATAATGCGAGGAGCAATGCCGTTTTGATCGACAGCCATCTGAGATCAACCTGCTCCAAAGGCTCGAACGGCACCTTGCACAGTGCGTCCAAAACCAGAGACAGATCCCACTGGGGGGCCAAGGCTCTGACAGGTGGTCTAAGCCGGACCACACCCGTCAAAAAACACCTGACCAGAGGGTGAGCAAAGACCGTAGTCCTAGCAAACCCCTCATGGCGTGCTGAAATAGCAGCCGCATACACCCTAATGGTGGAGGCAGCAAGTCCCAGGTCCAACAGATGTTGTAGGTAGGAGAGCACTGACTCAACTGAGCAGGTCTCCGGGTCTACATCTTAATCATCACACCAGCGCATGAAAGACTCCCACTTTCCAGAGTACAGCTTAGAAGTAGAGCCAGCACGCGCGCTCTGAATAGTGCTGATCACAGCCGCGGAGAGACCCCTCCGAGCTAACCTATGAGGGAGTTTTATCAAAACATTGATTCAAAAATAAATAGTAGCCTTACAATTAATATTAAAATGGCAACAATAAATATTAAAATACACACACACAAACACAATCATTGCATATTAACATTGAGCATTTTAATAATAATAATGAAGGTGTCAATTTGAGTGTTAAGTGGCTGAAGTTGAGGTCCCGAGACATCAGCTAGTCCTCCACGTTCTCCTGTGCCCACTTGTGCTCCACAATCTCCAGGGCGTCCCACTCCTGGTCTCACTTGGCAGACTTCAGAATTCGACGTTTGTACATCGCCGCCAAACGTAATTTCTAGACGGCATCATACAACATAACAGTTACAGTAGGCTATGATGAAAATAACGTATATGCGTGGAGGCGCTCGGGCAGTGAGCATTGAGCAATTCCCCTGCGCGCCCCTGTCCTCATCAGAGCACACTTCCATTTACTCGGCAGGATACCCTCACGCCAGATCTTATTAAACAACCGCAAGACGACATTCAAACCTACCTCCGGCAAGTGCCTAAACATGGCGTAGCACACCTGGTCCTGACCCGGAGCTGTATACCCACAACCCCTCAAGGCCAACCTCAACTCCCACAGTGTAAATTCCAGGTTCCAGGCCGAACCCCCATCACAGTCCAATTTCTGAGCGACGTCAGCATTATCCCTGAGGATCTCCGCCTGCCGTTGCCTATGAATCTCATCCAGGTGGTCCCCACTATGGACACTAGCAAACTGTCGGCCCAACAGCTCTGCCTTGTCAAAATTAGACGCCACTGCAGAGCCCCCATCAATTAACACCGGCACCCTAACATCTGCCCTCTTCCCACTCATCTTCCTGATCATGGACCAGACGCCACCCAAAGCCACACCTCTGCCTATGGAGGAGCAGAACCGCCTTCATGCTTCCTTCTTAGCGGCTTTAATTACCCTCCGTGCCCGAGTCTTCTTCCTCTGATAATCATCCAGGTTATCTCGGCACCAGCGCCGTCGAACGAGCCTAAATGCACGGTTACGTGCCTTTGCTGCTGTGCACTCCTTAGTCCACCAGGGAAGAGAAGACTAATCAATCTGAGACGGGTTATCAACACGATGGGCCAACTTACTGTGAATCTGATCAACCGTGACGTCATCAATCCCAAGAAGCTCAGCCGCCGTAGTAATAATATTAATAATAATAATAACTTTATTTTATATTATAGCGCCTTTCATGGGACCCAAGGTCGCTTTACAAACATATCAGGAAATCAACAATCGAAAAAGAAAGCACAGACAACATACTATCTCTTGATACTATCATTCTTAGACGTGATCTGCAGAGCTACATTCACCGTCTTGCACATGAAGGCTACAAAATCGACCTTGTCCACTACCAAAGTACACCCAGTCATCGCCGCACACGGGTGGCTATCACGCACGCACGCACCGGCCCTCAGCGGTCCCGCCCCACCACAGGCGCTGCACTGGGCCTGGCCAGTTCACTGCTCTTCACATAAGTGCATCAGCATAAGAAACATGGGGAGTTTCGCAGCCGGCGCAGACTTCCCATACTCATGTTCCCCACCACATTTCGCACATCTCAGTTTCCCTCTACAGACACCGCAGTATGGCCCATCCTCTGACACTTAAAACACCGCAGAGGATCGGGAACAAACTGAACCGAACAAAGTACCTCACATAACCCACACAGCACAGCCTCAAACTCTAGGACTACAGAGAGGCTGTCCGACCGAGCCGTCTGAAGTCTCCTAGCCTTCACCACCTCCACCGCACGCTGAAGCTCCTCCATAGAAACATCCAGCAGCACACCAGAGACAACACCTGGCCGCAGCCCCAGGCACATGAGCACTAATCCTAGCCCCACACAGTGTGGTCAAGCCAAGGAACTCATCCCTCTGCACCCGATCCCTAGCAAACACCAAGAGCCTCCCGTTGCTCATAAACCAAGTAAATCTGATCCTACCCATCTCCTTCTCAATAGCCTTCGTAAGCTTCCTAAGCGTCCCTTCGTAAGCAGCCTACGCCAACGGCCTATGTTACAGATTCGCCTCACTTGTAAACAACAGTCGAGCGGAAGTAAAGGCTACAACGAAAAGCCTCAGCCTGGCATGGTTAGCACGCATGTGGGAAATCAAAACAAAGGCGAAAAAAGACTGATCCAAACAAAACGAGAGAGGCAGATAAAAAGAAAAATCGCAGGTATGAGGTGCTGTGTGCCTCGTTGCGATTCCAGACACTCCGCATATGCTCTTGAACAGGTTCATTTCCACTGCTTTCCTACCGATCTGGACTTAGATAAGTTATGGCTGCGTGCTCCTCACCACCCCCGAACAATCGACGCGCAATTTACGTGTTTGCAGTTTACATTTTTTGGAAACGCATTATTACAATCCAACTGGGTACAAACCCAGACTCATGCCCGGTGTTCTGTGACTGATTTCCGCATGTTAATACACCAAAATCTGTGACCACCGAAATGTGTGACCGAACTGCTGGAACTGCTGTCTCCGCGACCCGACCCCAAATAAGCGGATGACGATGGATGGATGGGTGTTGTATGGCCTGACAAACTTTACATGTGTGTTTTTCCGGAACACTAGTAGTGGACCTGGTGTGACGGTAGTACTCTCGTCTGCGTTTCTCGTTCGTTTGACCCATGTTAAGGGGTGTCCAGGGCGGGCCGTGAACCTGCAAGTCAGATGTGCAAACAGCTATGCCAAGAGAGATATCCCTATCGGCAGGTTCGTTGGCACCTCCTTTATACTAGGGGAGTGCGTTTCACCAGCTACTCGTTACCACAACCTCGGAGGACACTCACTCCACAAGGGTTTACGAGGACTGACGATTCACTCGGTTACCCTGGCACATTGTCTCTCTCTGCGTCCTCCACCCTGTTGAAGACAGAAACTGTTGCCTTTTCCATCGATACCGTTCCATCGAAAATCGTTCCATCTGATCAAGGTCATTTGACATCATTTGTGGAGTTTTTGGTTTTCTGAAAGTGTGAAAGCTAGGCCCAGTGAACATTGAGGGAAGAAAAAACACATTCATTGTAAAATACTGCAGATTTGGGAATTAAACAAAGCTGGTTGCTAATCGCAGAAGTGCTCCTTCAGTGAAATTAAGGTCTCTGTTTGATGTTCATGGTAGACAGACCACAAATATGGCTAAATGTCCAAAATGCCACACTACCCCTTTAATATTCAAATACAGCTTCCCCCTTTGAATGGTATGGGAGACACTGACTTGTGTTTTATAGAGATGTTTTCTTTTATGCAGGATGACAACTCCAATGCTGGCCAGGCGAATGACACAGTCCTTTACCAACAGCCCAATAGACAGTATGTGGTAAGTCAAGTGCAGTACTTGATTTCTAGCCCGAGTATGTCTTTCTGCTCCTCTATCTCTTTCTTCCTCATTCCCCGTCCATGTTCACGTCTCTACTACCTTGTCTCTGTCCACCTGTTTGCATTTTAATGATAGGTGTTTGTCTTTTCTTGTATTTTTACACAGGATGAAAAATCCAGTTCTGCCCAGCCCATAATCTTGAACAGTCAACCTGTTTCAAGCAACAGAAAGAAAGATGTGGTTGGCCTGTGTGCAGTCCCAACCTGCTGTAACCGAATTGAAGAGTGGAGCATGGTCACTTTTCATCCTCTTCCATTTGATGACCCAGAGACACTGAAGTTGTGGCTTGTTGTTCTCCAACAAGATGTAGACACTCCAATAGAAACGCTTCGTACAGCTGACCTACGAGTATGTGGCGGCCATTTTTCGGATGATGATTATGATCGAGCGAACAAGAGAGAGATTAAAACCCCTGCTAAATACCCTGCCCTGAAGAGAAACAAGGGCTGGAGAACCTGCCTGAAGAAAACGGCTGTTCCCGTCGCAGTGCCACGGTGTCAACAACAATGTACCCAAGAAGGAGGAGCTGGGGTAATAATAATTACCTTTTGTCTTACAGTTTTCTCAGTTAATAGTAGCTACAGTGGGCTCCAAAATAACTGGCACCCCTGACAATATAACAACAATTAACAATATAAAAAAACAGCAGTATAATTATAGAGAAACATAAATATGATCATGTGATAAATACTGTACAGGGCTGTACATTGCGACATATATGTCGCACTTGCTATGAAAAAAAAATTCTGTGCGATTAATTTATTTGCCCTGTAGCACGCGTGTGACAGACAGCGAGCCGCTTGTATGTAACGTTAGCGTTTTTTTTCCATGTTGAAGCCGGGAGGACGAGTGAGGTGAAATGAAGTGAGAGCAGTCAGGTAGGCTAGCCTATAGCTTCCCCCGGACCAGGAAACTAGCCTATAGCTTCCCCCGGACCAGGAAACTAGCCTATAGCTTCCCCTGGACCAGTAAACTAGCCTATAGCTTCCCCCCGGACCAGTAAACTCTGTTCGGGCAAGTGCCTCATGCAGTTGTCTGATCGGACAAGTAAAAAATAGCCTGTTAGTTGAAGTGTGATAAATATGTAACATTATCTAAAAAGCGGAGCCTCTTACGCGCTGCTGTCTGTCAGTCAGCAAGCATAATTTGTCAAGGAGACTGCCCACACCATAAGCGCGAGTTCCTACAACATGCGAATCAGAGGCGCTGCCCTGACTGACTGACTGAGCGACCGTCTTTTTGGCTAGCTGAACCGAAAGTTTAACGACGCTAGCTTGCGTTAATGTTCCTCCAGCCACCTAAAAGTGCCAGTCAAAGCAACAGCAAATGCAACGAAATATCAGTTAAGCGTAGCCTAATCTAGCCTATTATTTATGTAGGATATGTAAAAAACAAAAACAAAATGGCAGTGATTGTGGTAGGAGAAGACAGGACCAGCACAGAGTGGAGGGACAGGTGAGAGAGGAGAGGAGGAGAAGGAAGGGGACAGGGCAGGATGAGAGATTAGAAAGAGTGATGATTTAGAAGGAATGAGTATGCAGTTAAGCATCAATGGGCATCAAACACAAATTTTGTTATTTTCATTCTTTAAAAATTACCAGAATACAGGAAACTAGGTCTCAGAAACTTTTTTGGGGAAGGACGCCCAGACCCCCGCTTTGGTATAGAAATCCTCCTTATTTTGTCTGTCTTCAGCTTGGCACCACCACACCAAGAGATCAATTCCACAGGAAACACTGGTTCCTTGTTCAGATCATAGAGAAAAACCCAAACAAACGAGCAAAGGAAAAAGATGTTGAAATTATTAATGAAAAAGAAAGATAACCCAAATCATGAAGACACCGCAAAATCAAAAGCCGGGAAAACCTAAAGATGCTTGTCTGAAAACATTTGTTATTATTTCATATTGTATTCGTACAGTAACATCCCTTTCCGGATGGTTTTAAGTGATGAA
This sequence comes from Borostomias antarcticus, assembly GCF_949987555.1. Classification (NCBI taxonomy): domain Eukaryota; kingdom Metazoa; phylum Chordata; class Actinopteri; order Stomiiformes; family Stomiidae; genus Borostomias; species Borostomias antarcticus. The sequence continues at coordinate 4,615,775 of NC_140258.1, forward strand.
CTGCATAACTTGTGTTCAGTAGAGGTGATAATGGACATTTTATACCTGTGCTACAACTTTCTGGCTCTGTGCTACAGAACTCTGTGCTACAGAACTATCAGCCCCTGTAGCACCAGTGCTATGTGCTAAAAAAAGTTAATGTACAGCCCTGCTGTACTATATTAATGTTCCATTGGAACCAACCTAAATAATTTACATTAAATTAAAAATCTATTTAATCCAAATCAAGGTTTCACAACTAATGACACCCTTAAAGATTATTGTAAATGCATCTACCAAAAATAGACCAGGTATTAAATTCCACTTAAGTTCATCTAAGTCTTAAGGAAGTATGTATATTTAGCCATTACATCACTTACTGTTTCACTTTGGTATAAAAATGAGGCACCACGCAAGCATTATCCCTTTGTCATCGAACACCATGAGGAAAACAAAAGCACTGCAGTTGAAAAGAGACAGGTGGTCGTAGACCTTCATAAATCTGGTAATGGCTTAAAGAAGACCCACAAACGATTGAATATACCACTGAGCACTGTGTAGAAGAATTATTTGATCTAAAGTAAAAAGATTTGCCAAAGTTCGCTCTAAAAGAGGTTTAGTCTGGTTTATTGAGAAAACATACGAGTGCGAGGACTTCCAGGATAACGCACGTGAGTGGCATCCAGCAGAAGTGGAGTAGGCTTGTCTTGCGCCGCCTTATATTCAAGCAATACACAGGTATGACGCTTCCAGGGATGTGATTGGCTAACCCATCTGTACACGTCATAATAAATGGCATGCATCATCAACAATGGTCAAGAGTTGAGACAGATATGAGAAAAGGCGGTAAATCTTGCAGGGACAATGGAACAAAGAATGGTTATTCTGGAGCAGACAACATCTAGGTGTCTCGACCTCCTGGAGAGGTCATCCAGTCATAAATGAGGTTAGCACAGTTTGGGGAAGGTTGAGGGAGGTGGTGAAACTGAAACTACAATTTCTATGACAACTGTCAGGGCAATTCGATTATTCAAAAGATATGGAAGGGTTGAAAACCTCATTGGTAGAGAACGCAACTGCATGTTGTACCCCAGGATACTGGGGGGGAGGATGGTGAAAGAAATGACAAAATCCACAAGAATCACAAAGAATTGCAAACCTTGGTGGCATCTTGGGTTACCAGGTTTCAAAAAGTATTGTACAATCAGATACCACTTCCACAACCACAGGGTTTGTGCTCACCAAAACACACAGAAGGAAACGCTTGGAATTTGCACATACAGCATCGGCATGTTTGACATCAACAAAGATGCAAACAAGGAGAGGCACCTCATACCCACAGTGAAATATGGTGGTGGGTCAGTGATGTTTTGGGGCTGTTTTCCAGTCAATTCTGCAGCCCACTGTAATTGCAGGCTTGAACTTAACTGAAAACTTGGTTTGCAAAGGATGGAAATATTGATGGAAATATAAATTTTTTCTCTGAAACAATTTCCATGGGAACTTAAGCTCAGAACTTTTGTCTTATCACGAAGGAACCCCCCCCCCCCTCCCCCCCAAAAAAACACAAAAACAATCCTTCCCTGCCAAAACTGTTAAAACTACAAGAAAGGGGGACTAAGACTGATTTGATGACAAAATATTAAAGAAAAAATTTGACTAATCACTATATAGAAATGCCCCTTATTTCCAAAAGGTTCCTGAAAACTTCCATTGAAATGTGTTCTGATTGTGCTGGAATTCTGCAATCCTTCTGAAAATCAAATACTTATGACCTACTTTTATACTTTCTTATTTTTTTTTATTTTTTTTTACAGATAGAGAGAACAGTTCAGCAAACTGCTTCAGTGATTGGCAGACCGCACACCGGTCTTACTCAAAGGAAAGCTCCAGTAAAGAAAACCAAACGAGTTTCAGGTCTCTTTAAAAATAAAAGGCGTTCGAGGTTCGCTCTACAGGAGGTTACAGTGAACCTGGACTGTCTGCTGCAGTTGTTCAGGACATGTGGCCAGTGTAGGGGAGACTGTGTGACTGATATAGAAGGGGATAGGAGGTGCTTCACAGTGGTTCAAAGATGCCAAAACTGTCATCATCTCAACACATGGAACAGCCAACCACGCAAGATCTCTGAAACAGTCATAGAAAGTGGGAACAGCATTCAGGTGTGTATTCATCTCTTTATAAAGCAGACGTATAACAATGTCTGCCACTGTGCTTTTGGACATTACAATGTTACACATTATTGCACAATGTGTTGCACAAATAGTTGACAATACCATGTAACAGGATCTGTGCTGTGATTAGCAGCCAAGAGTTTTGAAGCATGTTTTCTGTCCCTCTGCTCAGGCTAAGGAGTTGGCATCTCTATCTTGTGACGTGAGAGAAGAGGACCAGGCATGGACAGGTGCTCTGATGATTGTGGAGAAGGAAGAGGTGACTGACGATGAGACAAACACAGCCCCCAGCCGGGAGCAGGATCATGTAGGTGGAGGAGAGGAGGGAAGTAACGAGGCAGCGAAGGAGAGTGAAATGATTGGACTAGAGATGAGTAGAGACTGCAAGGTGGAGGTGGAGAAAGAAGATGAGGAAGAAGCAGCCATGGAGGAGAAAGAGGGCGAGGAGCGGGAGGAGGGGGACTGGGATGAGAATTTGAACATGAATGAAGATGGTGATGAGGAGGAGGAGGAAGAAGAGGATGATGATGATGATGAAGAGTGGGAGATAGAGGAGGGGGACAATGATGAGTCTGAAATGGAGGAGGGAGAGGGAGAGGAGGGGGAGGAGGAGGAGGAAGAGGTACAGGTACCGAAGAGGAAAAGAGGTGTCAAAAAGGAGATTCAGTTTGGGAAGCATGGAAAAGTTCCAACTAAACTGTTAGGTCAGAGGGTACTTTGTCCAGAATGTGGAGTCCTCTACTCGAGTCAGACTCACCGGTGTGATCCACGGAAGAAGTTTCAATGCCCTGACTGTGACAGATTTTTTGTATCTGAATCCAGCATGGATAACCACAGAAGTTCAGCTTGTAAGGGTAAAGCAAATTATCTTTGCAAGTACTGTTTCCAGCCGTATCACACAGAGCAGGAAAAACGAATCCACCAGAAGAGCCACCCTAGGGGGCAGCGCTACCTGTGCTCAGAATGCCCACAGACATTCCTTAAACAAGTTCAACGAAATAACCATCTCAAAAAGCAGCATCCAAAGAAAATTGAGTGTCCGACATGCCATAAAGTTTTTATATATCACACATTGCTGGCGAGGCATTTGTTAATCCACAGCAATAACAAACACTTCAAGTGCCAGGTGAGCAGGTGTTCGTGTTTCTTAAGAGCAACATGACTTATTTTATTTTCAAACTATAAAAATGCTTTGAACTGATAATTAACATTCCCCCACAGGTGTGCAGTCGTCTGTTTGCTCAGGCCTCCCAGCTCAAGTGTCACGTGCGCGTCCACACTGGGGAGAGGCCCTACCAGTGCCGGCTCTGCCCAAAGAGCTTCAACCACAACGTCAGCCTGAAGAACCACATCAGACGCTACCACCAGGGGGAGATCCAACACAGCCCAGGCTCGGATAATGAACGACAGAGAAGTTGATGTCCGTCCTCCGACTAACTTTGATCCTGAGCAGCTGTACTCGGACTAACTAACTTTGATCCTGAGGAGGAGCGGTCCTCTGACCGACAGAACATGAGGAGGAGGAGAAGTTGCAAGTAAACACAGAGGGAAAGGGAGGGAAGCTCACATGAAGTGCCTCACTTTGAGTTGAATTTTTTTTTCATGAGACCCAATGTCTGAGGACACATTAATTGTTGTTAACTTCCAGAACAAATTATGTTGTGTATTGGTACTTCAGATGGAATTTGTCCTGTCAGAATATTTCCACGCTGCTAGTTTGTAGCAGGCTGTTAGATACTGCAGCTTTAATTCAATTGCAGGGATATCAGTAACTTGTGAACTGCAGAGAGGGCTGCAGAACACGTGTACCTAATTTAGTTGGTGCACTTAAACACTGGATTATACAAAACCGCGTATCACCCCATTTTGAGTATCTTCAATCGTACTGAAAGTAGATCTGTTATTTTCTCCAACAATTGTAGCCTATGTTCCAAAATTAAAGTGAAATCTATTGCAGATAACCTTTTTTGTCGAGTGTATCATCACCCATATGCATGAGTTTCACATGCCTGTTAAATGGAAAGCTGAGGAATAACTAAAGGATGTTTGTAAGGATTCAAACAAGTTCAAAGGCTGCTGTTGCCCAACTCTCCACCAGAGGGCTCTCTATCAATGAGAAAGGACTGACTCGTGCTTGACATCTGCATTATTTTGTTCAGTCAGATGGCTGAAATAGATAGGATACACTGGTCTTGCGAAGACAGATTGTCTCAAAGAAGACAGACACAGCTCAGGCCCGGATAATGAATCGGCAGAGCAGAGGCTCAGCTCAGCACAGTCCAGAACCAGGGACTGACAGTGGAGAGGCCCACAGCAGAACTGAAGCAGGGAGGGAAGGAGAGGAAGAGGGTTGATGGCAGACAGAGGCTGGGAGATCTGACTGTGCAGACTCAGTTGTAGATGACACAGGAAGGGAGCGGAAGAGAGAGAGGTCAGGAACAGCGGCCAGGGAGGAAACGACAGAAGTTGATGTCCGTCCTCTGACTAACTAACTTAGATCCTGAGGAGGAGCTGTCCCCTGACTAACTTTTCGGACTTTCAGACTTTCCAGTTTGATCCAAACTAAATTGACAGGTGTGAAACCTCCTGGACCACGGTGTTTAGTAGGGAGGGTTTAGTAGGGAGGACCACGTTTAAACATTTCTCAGGAAACGTTGGGAGTGGTTTGTCAATTGCCTTGGAGTACACCCCAATACCATCAGACTGGCGATTCTAGACCATTTTGACGAGGGGGGCACAGAGATATGCCGGAGTGGCAATTCAGTTGTTTTTTTCTGCATGCGTGCATGTGAAGAAGTAAAACACAGGTTCCCAAAGCACAAGTCATACCTACAAGCTATAGTGGCCTAAATATTTTTATTTTTTTTACAAACTATATTTCCACCCACTACAGGAATCACAATAATTAAAACGGTTTTAATAAACTTCACTATAAGCTTCTACCATAATTTGTACTCACACTGGTTCCCCAGCCTCCTCAGCACACACATCACAGGAATGGTCCATATTTGTCATGTTTTGTGATTGAAATGTCAAAATCATGACACCAAACAAATGTAATCAAGTGTCCACGGTCCATAATTTATTCTTTTAACATGGTGCCTCCATATTTAGGCTACATTCAGAAAAAAAAATCATCAGATCACATGTAATTCAACCAGTTTATAAACAACAATACTGCAGCAGCTGAATACGTCTTACACTAGACAGCAGTTAATTGAAAAAGGTCAAAGAGTGCCGAAATGCAGTTTTATTTACAAAACTTGCATTGCTCTCTGCCACTTCCTGTAGGTTCTAGGCTACATACAGTGATGTGCACAGCCTGCATGTAAAGAGTCCCCATTGCCAGCACTGTTGTCGGTAACCTCCCCTTGTCTTCGGGACCACGGGAACCAGATTTTGCAGAACCTGGCGCTGCTGCAGAACAAGCCCGAATGACCCCATAAACCAATCTCCATCCAAAAGCAAATGTTAAAATGAAACTGTTCATTTTCTGAAATTAAACTAACCACAATCTCATTGACATGATCAAGGTAATTAAATATGTTTACCAATGGGAAGTCTGGAACTAGCAGGATTTTGCCTACCCATGTGTAAGGCTGGAGACTCCAGCTACACATCCAAGCTGGCTCTGGCTGTCATCCTTATCATCACTACAAACAGTGCTGGCTGCTCTGGCTGCTGTCTTACATTTGAATGCTCCGATTTATTTTCATACTGTTAATAGTTGCATGACACACATCACTTTATAACACATTTCAGGGATGATGAAACAAATGACCAATTTTGAATTAAAAAACAGCCAATTCATCCCCTCCACCCACCTTTGAGTGTGAGTAGCAGCTGCATATCTTAGGCCTATCTTTAAAGCTGAGAAGCTTACTTGACAAAATTGTGGAATGTATATGTGCTCAGCTACAGGTTTGTGATAGACGGAGAACTCTTAAAACAACAAGGAACAGATTATTTAATATGCAATAAATTAATTTATTGAGGAGTTGAAGTGTGTATGTGTGTGTGTGTGTGTGGGGGGGGGGGGGGGGGGGGGGTAATAATAAATTAAGGGGTGAGGAAGAGATTTAGGGAGAAATTCAGAGAGGGGGTAGTGAAGAAGAGGTTCTAGCACCTGCCTACCCACCCAACCACCCACCTACCCACCCACGCACCTACCTAGCTACATACCAACCTACCTACCCATCTACCTACGTACCTACCTACCAACCCACCTACCTACATATCTACCTATCTACCCACCTACCTAACTACTCACCTACCTACCTACACACCCACCCACCTACCTACCTGCCCACCTACCTACCAACCCACCTACCTACATACCTACCTATCTACCCACCTACCTAACTACTCACCTACCTACCTACACACCCACCCACCTACCTACCTGCCCACCTACCTACCTATCTACCTACCTAGATACCTACCAACCTACCTACCCACCAACTCCCTACGCACCCACCTACCTACCTACCTATCTACCTACCCACCAACCTACCTACCCACCAACCCACCTACCCACCTAGCTACCTTCCGACCTACCTACCCACCCACCCACCTACCTAGCTACCTACCTACCTAACCACCTACCTACCTATCCATCTACCTATCTACTCACCTACATACCTACACACCCACCAACCAACCTACCTACCTACCTACCTACTTATCTACCCACCTACCAACCTACCTACCCATAAACTCCCTACCCACCCACCCACCCAGCTACCTACCTACCTACCCACCCATCCTACCTACCTACCCACCTACCTACCTACCTACCAACCCACCCACCCACCAACCTACCTACCTACCCACCCACCTACCTAACCACCTACCTACTTACCTATCTACCTTCCCACCAACCCACCAACCTACCTTCCCACCCACATACCCACCTAGCTACCTTCCGACCTACCCACCCACCTACCTAGTTACCTACCTAACCACCTACCTACCTATCCATCTACCTATCTACTCACCTACCTACCTACACACCCACCTACCAACCAACCTACCTACCTACTTATCTACCCACCTACCAACCTACCTACCCATAAACCCCCTACCCACCCACACAGCTACCTACCTACCTATCTACCCACCTACCTATCTACCTACTTACCCACCCACCCACCTACCTATCTAACCACCTACCGGTACCGGTAAATCTTGCAGGGACAATGGAACAAAGAATGGTTATTCTGGAGCAGACAACATCTAGGTGTCTCGACCTCCTGGAGAGGTCATCCAGTCATAAATGAGGTTAGCACAGCTATGTGAAAGGTTGAGGGAGGTGGTGAAACTGAAACTACAATTTCTATGACAACTGTCAGGGCAATTCGATTATTCAAAAGATATGGAAGGGTTGAAAACCTCATTGGTAGAGAACGCAACTGCATGTTGTCCCCCAGGATACTGGGGGGGAGGATGGTGAAAGAAATGACAAAATCCACAAGAATCACAAAGAATTGCAAACCTTGGTGGCATCTTGGGTTACCAGGTTTCAAAAAGTATTGTACAATCAGATACCACTTCCACAACCACAGGGTTTGTGCTCACCAAAACACACAGAAGGAAACGCTTGGAATTTGCACATACAGCATCGGCATGTTTGACATCAACAAAGATGCAAACAAGGAGAGGCACCTCATACCCACAGTGAAATATGGTGGTGGGTCAGTGATGTTTTGGGGCTGTTTTCCAGTCAATTCTGCAGCCCACTGTAATTGCAGGCTTGAACTTAACTGAAAACTTGGTTTGCAAAGGATGGAAATATTGATGGAAATATAAATTTTTTCTCTGAAACAATTTCCATGGGAACTTAAGCTCAGAACTTTTGTCCTATCACGAAGGAACCCCCCCCCCCCCCTCCCCCCCAAAAAAACACAAAAACAATCCTTCCCTGCCAAAACTGTTAAAACTACAAGAAAGGGGGACTAAGACTGATTTGATGACAAAATATTAAAGAAAAAATTTGACTAATCACTATATAGAAATGCCCCTTATTTCCAAAAGGTTCCTGAAAACTTCCATTGAAATGTGTTCTGATTGTGCTGGAATTCTGCAATCCTTCTGAAAATCAAATACTTATGACCTACTTTTATACTTTCTTATTTTTTTTATTTTTTTTTTACAGATAGAGAGAACAGTTCAGCAAACTGCTTCAGTGATTGGCAGACCGCACACCGGTCTTACTCAAAGGAAAGCTCCAGTAAAGAAAACCAAACGAGTTTCAGGTCTCTTTAAAAATAAAAGGCGTTCGAGGTTCGCTCTACAGGAGGTTACAGTGAACCTGGACTGTCTGCTGCAGTTGTTCAGGACATGTGGCCAGTGTAGGGGAGACTGTGTGACTGATATAGAAGGGGATAGGAGGTGCTTCACAGTGGTTCAAAGATGCCAAAACTGTCATCATCTCAACACATGGAACAGCCAACCACGCAAGATCTCTGAAACAGTCATAGAAAGTGGGAACAGCATTCAGGTGTGTATTCATCTCTTCATAAAGCAGACGTATAACAATGTCTGCCACTGTGCTTTTGGACATTACAATGTTACACATTATTGCACAATGTGTTGCACAAATAGTTGACAATACCATGTAACAGGATCTGTGCTGTGATTAGCAGCCAAGAGTTTTGAAGCATGTTTTTTGTCCCTCTGCTCAGGCTAAGGAGTTGGCATCTCTATCTTGTGACGTGAGAGAAGAGGACCAGGCATGGACAGGTGCTCTGATGATTGTGGAGAAGGAAGAGGTGACTGACGATGAGACAAACACAGCCCCCAGCCGGGAGCAGGATCATGTAGGTGGAGGAGAGGAGGGAAGTAACGAGGCAGCGAAGGAGAGTGAAATGATTGGACCAGAGATGAGTAGAGACTGCAAGGTGGAGGTGGAGAAAGAAGATGAGGAAGAAGCAGCCATGGAGGAGAAAGAGGGCGAGGAGCGGGAGGAGGGGGACTGGGATGAGAATTTGAACATGAATGAAGATGGTGATGAGGAGGAGGAGGAAGAAGAGGATGATGATGATGATGAAGAGTGGGAGATAGAGGAGGGGGACAATGATGAGTCTGAAATGGAGGAGGGAGAGGGAGAGGAGGGGGAGGAGGAGGAGGAAGAGGTACAGGTACCGAAGAGGAAAAGAGGTGTCAAAAAGGAGATTCAGTTTGGGAAGCATGGAAAAGTTCCAACTAAACTGTTAGGTCAGAGGGTACTTTGTCCAGAATGTGGAGTCCTCTACTCGAGTCAGACTCACCGGTGTGATCCACGGAAGAAGTTTCAATGCCCTGACTGTGACAGATTTTTTGTATCTGAATCCAGCATGGATAACCACAGAAGTTCAGCTTGTAAGGGTAAAGCAAATTATCTTTGCAAGTACTGTTTCCAGCCGTATCACACAGAGCAGGAAAAACGAATCCACCAGAAGAGCCACCCTAGGGGGCAGCGCTACCTGTGCTCAGAATGCCCACAGACATTCCTTAAACAAGTTCAACGAAATAACCATCTCAAAAAGCAGCATCCAAAGAAAATTGAGTGTCCGACATGCCATAAAGTTTTTATATATCACACATTGCTGGCGAGGCATTTGTTAATCCACAGCAATAACAAACACTTCAAGTGCCAGGTGAGCAGGTGTTCGTGTTTCTTAAGAGCAACATGACTTATTTTATTTTCAAACTATAAAAATGCTTTGAACTGATAATTAACATTCCCCCACAGGTGTGCAGTCGTCTGTTTGCTCAGGCCTCCCAGCTCAAGTGTCACGTGCGCGTCCACACTGGGGAGAGGCCCTACCAGTGCCGGCTCTGCCCAAAGAGCTTCAACCACAACGTCAGCCTGAAGAACCACATCAGACGCTACCACCAGGGGGAGATCCAACACAGCCCAGGCTCGGATAATGAACGACAGAGAAGTTGATGTCCGTCCTCCGACTAACTTTGATCCTGAGCAGCTGTACTCGGACTAACTAACTTTGATCCTGAGGAGGAGCGGTCCTCTGACCGACAGAACATGAGGAGGAGGAGAAGTTGCAAGTAAACACAGAGGGAAAGGGAGGGAAGCTCACATGAAGTGCCTCACTTTGAGTTGAATTTTTTTTTCATGAGACCCAATGTCTGAGGACACATTAATTGTTGTTAACTTCCAGAACAAATTATGTTGTGTATTGGTACTTCAGATGGAATTTGTCCTGTCAGAATATTTCCACGCTGCTAGTTTGTAGCAGGCTGTTAGATACTGCAGCTTTAATTCAATTGCAGGGATATCAGTAACTTGTGAACTGCAGAGAGGGCTGCAGAACACGTGTACCTAATTTAGTTGGTGCACTTAAACACTGGATTATACAAAACCGCGTATCACCCCATTTTGAGTATCTTCAATCGTACTGAAAGTAGATCTGTTATTTTCTCCAACAATTGTAGCCTATGTTCCAAAATTAAAGTGAAATCTATTGCAGATAACCTTTTTTGTCGAGTGTATCATCACCCATATGCATGAGTTTCACATGCCTGTTAAATGGAAAGCTGAGGAATAACTAAAGGATGTTTGTAAGGATTCAAACAAGTTCAAAGGCTGCTGTTGCCCAACTCTCCACCAGAGGGCTCTCTATCAATGAGAAAGGACTGACTCGTGCTTGACATCTGCATTATTTTGTTCAGTCAGATGGCTGAAATAGATAGGATACACTGGTCTTGCGAAGACAGATTGTCTCAAAGAAGACAGACACAGCTCAGGCCCGGATAATGAATCGGCAGAGCAGAGGCTCAGCTCAGCACAGTCCAGAACCAGGGACTGACAGTGGAGAGGCCCACAGCAGAACTGAAGCAGGGAGGGAAGGAGAGGAAGAGGGTTGATGGCAGACAGAGGCTGGGAGATCTGACTGTGCAGACTCAGTTGTAGATGACACAGGAAGGGAGCGGAAGAGAGAGAGGTCAGGAACAGCGGCCAGGGAGGAAACGACAGAAGTTGATGTCCGTCCTCTGACTAACTAACTTAGATCCTGAGGAGGAGCTGTCCCCTGACTAACTTTTCGGACTTTCAGACTTTCCAGTTTGATCCAAACTAAATTGACAGGTGTGAAACCTCCTGGACCACGGTGTTTAGTAGGGAGGGTTTAGTAGGGAGGACCACGTTTAAACATTTCTCAGGAAACGTTGGGAGTGGTTTGTCAATTGCCTTGGAGTACCATCAGGAATACCATCAGACTGGCGATTCTAGACCATTTTGACGAGGGGGGCACAGAGATATGCCGGAGTGGCAATTCAGTTGTTTTTTTCTGCATGCGTGCATGTGAAGAAGTAAAACACAGGTTCCCAAAGCACAAGTCATACCTACAAGCTATAGTGGCCTAAATATTTTTATTTTTTTTACAAACTATATTTCCACCCACTACAGGAATCACAATAATTAAAACGGTTTTAATAAACTTCACTATAAGCTTCTACCATAATTTGTACTCACACTGGTTCCCCAGCCTCCTCAGCACACACATCACAGGAATGGTCCATATTTGTCATGTTTTGTGATTGAAATGTCAAAATCATGACACCAAACAAATGTAATCAAGTGTCCACGGTCCATAATTTATTCTTTTAACATGGTGCCTCCATATTTAGGCTACATTCAGAAAAAAAAATCATCAGATCACATGTAATTCAACCAGTTTATAAACAACAATACTGCAGCAGCTGAATACGTCTTACACTAGACAGCAGTTAATTGAAAAAGGTCAAAGAGTGCCGAAATGCAGTTTTATTTACAAAACTTGCATTGCTCTCTGCCACTTCCTGTAGGTTCTAGGCTACATACAGTGATGTGCACAGCCTGCATGTAAAGAGTCCCCATTGCCAGCACTGTTGTCGGTAACCTCCCCTTGTCTTCGGGACCACGGGAACCAGATTTTGCAGAACCTGGCGCTGCTGCAGAACAAGCCCGAATGACCCCATAAACCAATCTCCATCCAAAAGCAAATGTTAAAATGAAACTGTTCATTTTCTGAAATTAAACTAACCACAATCTCATTGACATGATCAAGGTAATTAAATATGTTTACCAATGGGAAGTCTGGAACTAGCAGGATTTTGCCTACCCATGTGTAAGGCTGGAGACTCCAGCTACACATCCAAGCTGGCTCTGGCTGTCATCCTTATCATCACTACAAACAGTGCTGGCTGCTCTGGCTGCTGTCTTACATTTGAATGCTCCGATTTATTTTCACACTGTTAATAGTTGCATGACACACATCACTTTATAACACATTTCAGGGATGATGAAACAAATGACCAATTTTGGATTAAAAAACAGCCAATTCATCCCCTCCACCCACCTTTGAGTGTGAGTAGCAGCTGCATATCTTAGGCCTATCTTTAAAGCTGAGAAGCTTACTTGACAAAATTGTGGAATGTATATGTGCTCAGCTACAGGTTTGTGATAGACGGAGAACTCTTAAAACCACAAGGAACAGATGATTTAATATGCAATAAATTCATTTATTGAGGAGTTGAAGTATGTATGTGTATGTGTGTGTGTGTGTGTGTGGGGGGGGGGGGGTAATAATAAATTAAGGGGTGAGGAAGAGATTTAGGGAGAAATTCAGAGAGGGGGTAGTGAAGAAGAGGTTCTGGCACCTGCCTACCCACCCAACCACCCACCTACCCACCCACGCACCTACCTAGCTACATACCAACCTACCTACCCATCTACCTACGTACCTACCTACCAACCCACCTACCTACATATCTACCTATCTACCCACCTACCTAACTACTCACCTACCTACCTACACACCCACCCACCTACCTACCTGCCCACCTACCTACCAACCCACCTACCTACATACCTACCTATCTACCCACCTACCTAACTACTCACCTACCTACCTACACACCCACCCACCTACCTACCTGCCCACCTACCTACCTATCTACCTACCTAGATACCTACCAACCTACCTACCCACCAACTCCCTACGCACCCACCTACCTATCTACCTACCTACCTATCTACCTACCCACCAACCTACCTACCCACCAACCCACCTACCCACCTAGCTACCTTCCGACCTACCTACCCACCCACCCACCTACCTAGCTACCTACCTACCTAACCACCTACCTACCTATCCATCTACCTATCTACTCACCTACATACCTACACACCCACCCACCAACCAACCTACCTACCTACCTACTTATCTACCCACCTACCAACCTACCTACCCATAAACTCCCTACCCACCCACCCACCCACCCAGCTACCTACCTACCTACCCACCCATCCTACCTACCTACCTACCTACCTACCTACCTACCCACCTACCTACCTACCTACCTACCTACCTACCTACCAACCCACCCACTAACCCACCCACCCACCTACCAACCTACCTACCTACCTACCCACCCACCTACCTAACCACCTACCTACTTACCTATCTACCTTCCCACCAACCCACCAACCTACCTTCCCACCCACATACCCACCTAGCTACCTTCCGACCTACCCACCCACCTACCTAGTTACCTACCTAACCACCTACCTACCTATCCATCTACCTATCTACTCACCTACCTACCTACACACCCACCCACCTACCAACCAACCTACCTACCTACTTATCTACCCACCTACCAACCTACCTACCCATAAACCCCCTACCCACCCACACAGCTACCTACCTACCTATCTACCCACCTACCTATCTACCTACTTACCCACCCACCCCCTACCTATCTAACCACCTACCGGTACCGGTAAATCTTGCAGGGACAATGGAACAAAGAATGGTTATTCTGGAGCAGACAACATCTAGGTGTCTCGACCTCCTGGAGAGGTCATCCAGTCATAAATGAGGTTAGCACAGCTATGTGAAAGGTTGAGGGAGGTGGTGAAACTGAAACTACAATTTCTATGACAACTGTCAGGGCAATTCGATTATTCAAAAGATATGGAAGGGTTGAAAACCTCATTGGTAGAGAACGCAACTGCATGTTGTCCCCCAGGATACTGGGGGGGAGGATGGTGGAAGAAATGACAAAATCCACAAGAATCACAAAGAATTGCAAAACTTGGTGGCATCTTGGGTTACCAGGTTTCAAAAAGTATTGTACAATCAGATACCACTTCCACAACCACAGGGTTTGTGCTCACCAAAACACACCGAAGGAAACGCTTGGAATTTGCACATACAGCATCGGCATGTTTGGCATCAACAAAGATGCAAACAAGGAGAGGCACCTCATACCCACAGTGAAATATGGTGGTGGGTCAGTGATGTTTTGGGGCTGTTTTCCAGTAAATTCTGCAGCCCACTGTAATTGCAGGCTTGAACTTAACTGAAAACTTGGTTTGCAAAGGATGGAAATATTGATGGAAATATATTTTTTTTCTCTGAAACAATTTCCATGGGAACTTAAGCTCAGAACTTTTGTCCTATCACGAAGGAACCCCCCCCCCCCAAAAAAAACAATTCTTCCCTGCCAAAACTGTTAAAACTACAAGAAAGGGGGACTAAGACTGATTTGATGACAAAATATTAAAGAAAAAAATTGACTAATCACTATATAGAAATGCCCCTTATTTCCAAAAGGTTCCTGAAAACTTCCATTGAAATGTGTTCTGATTGTGCTGGAATTCTGCAATCCTTCTGAAAATCAAATACTTATGACCTACTTTTATATTTTCTTAATTTTTTTTTTTTACAGATGGAGAGAACAGTTCAGCAAACTGCTTCAGTGATTGGCAGACCGCACACCGGTCTTACTCAAAGGAAAGCTCCAGTAAAGAAAACCAAACGAGTTTCAGGTCTCTTTAAAAATAAAAGGCGTTCGAGGTTCGCTCTACAGGAGGTTACAGTGAACCTGGACTGTCTGCTGCAGTTGTTCAGGACGTGTGGCCAGTGTAGGGGAGACTGTGTGACTGATATAGAAGGGGATAGGAGGTGCTTCACAGTGGTTCAAAGATGCCAAAACTGTCATCATCTCAACACATGGAACAGCCAACCACGCAAGATCTCTGAAACAGTCATAGAAAGTGGGAACAGCATTCAGGTGTGTATTCATCTCTTTATAAAGCAGACGTATAACAATGTCTGCCACTGTGCTTGTGGACATTACAATGTTACACATTATTGCACAATGTGTTGCACAAATAGTTGACAATACCATGTAACAGGATCTGTGCTGTGATTAGCAGCCAAGAGTTTTGATGCATGTTTTCTGTCCCTCTGCTCAGGCTAAGGAGTTGGCATCTCTATCTTGTGACGTGAGAGAAGAGGACCAGGCATGGACAGGTGCTCTGATGATTGTGGAGAAGGAAGAGGTGACTGACGATGAGACAAACACAGCCCCCAGCCGGGAGCAGGATCATGTAGGTGGAGGAGAGGAGGGAAGTAACGAGGCAGCGAAGGAGAGTGAAATGATTGGACCAGAGATGAGTAGAGACTGCAAGGTGGAGGTGGAGAAAGAAGATGAGGAAGAAGCAGCCATGGAGGAGAAAGAGGGCGAGGAGCGGGAGGAGGGGGACTGGGATGAGAATTTGAACATGAATGAAGACGGTGATGAGGAGGAGGAAGAAGAGGATGATGATGATGATGAAGAGTGGGAGATGGAGGAGGAGGACAATGATGAGTCTGAAATGGAGGAGGGAGAGGAGGGGGAGGAGGAGGAGGAGGAAGAGGTACAGGTACAGAAGAGGAAAAGAGGTGTCAAAAAGGAGATTCAGTTTGGGAAGCATGGAAAAGTTCCAACTAAACTGTTAGGTCAGAGGGTACTTTGTCCAGAATGTGGAGTCCTCTACTCGAGTCAGACTCACCGGTGTGATCCACGGAAGAAGTTTCAATGCCCTGACTGTGACAGATTTTTTGTATCTGAATCCAGCATGGATGCCCACAGAAGTACAGCTTGTAAGGGTAAAGCAAATTATCTTTGCAAGTACTGTTTCCAGCCGTATCACACAGAGCAGGAAAAACGAATCCACCAGAAGAGCCACCCTAGGGGGCAGCGCTACCTGTGCTCTGAATGCCCACAGACATTCCTTAAACAAGTTCAACGAAATAACCATCTCAAAAAGCAGCATCCAAAGAAAATTGAGTGTCCGACATGCCATAAAGTTTTTATATATCACAAATTGCTGGCGAGGCATTTGTTAATCCACAGCAATAACAAACCCTTCAAGTGCCAGGTGAGCAGGTGTTCGTGTTTCTTAAGAGCAACATGACTTATTTTATTTTCAAACTATAAAAATGCTTTGAACTGATAATTAACATTCCCCCACAGGTGTGCAGTCGTCTGTTTGCTCAGGCCTCCCAGCTCAAGTGTCACGTGCGCGTCCACACTGGGGAGAGGCCCTACCAGTGCCGGCTCTGCCCAAAGAGCTTCAACCACAACGTGAGCCTGAAAAACCACATCAGACGCTACCACCAGGGGGAGATCCAACACAGCCCAGGCTCGGATAATGAACGACAGAGAAGTTGATGTCAGTCCTCTGACTAACTTTGATCCTGAGCAGCTGTACTCGGACTAACTAACTTTGATCCTGAGGAGGAGCGGTCCTCTGACCGACAGAACATGAGGAGGAGGAGAAGTTGCAAGTAAACACAGAGGGAAAGGGAGGGAAGCTCACATGAAGTGCCTCACTTTGAGTTGAATTTTTTTTTCATGAGACCCAATGTCTGAGGACACATTAATTGTTGTTAACTTCCAGAACAAATTATGTTGTGTATTGGTACTTCAGATGGAATTTGTCCTGTCAGAATATTTCCACGCTGCTAGTTTGTAGCAGGCTGTTAGATACTGCAGCTTTAATTCAATTGCAGGGATATCAGTAACTTGTGAACTGCAGAGAGGGCTGCAGAACACGTGTACCTAATTTAGTTGGTGCACTTAAACACTGGATTATACAAAACCGCGTATCACCCCATTTTGAGTATCTTCGATCGTACTGAAAGTAGATCTGTTATTTTCTCCAACAATTGTAGCCTATGTTCCAAAATTAAAGTGAAATCTATTGCAGATAACCTTTTTTGTCGAGTGTATCATCACCCATATGCATGAGTTTCACATGCCTGTTAAATGGAAAGCTGAGGAATAACTAAAGGATGTTTGTAAGGATTCAAACAAGTTCAAAGGCTGCTGTTGCCCAACTCTCCACCAGAGGGCTCTCTATCAATGAGAAAGGACTGACTCGTGCTTGACATCTGCATTATTTTGTTCAGTCAGATGGCTGAAATAGATAGGATACACTGGTCTTGCGAAGACAGATTGTCTCAAAGAAGACAGACACAGCTCAGGCCCGGATAATGAATCGGCAGAGCAGAGGCTCAGCTCAGCACAGTCCAGAACCAGGGACTGACAGTGGAGAGGCCCACAGCAGAACTGAAGCAGGGAGGGAAGAAGAGGGTTGATGGCAGACAGGCTGGGAGATCTGACTGTGCAGACTCAGTTGTAGATGACACAGGAAGGGAGCGGAAGAGAGAGGTCAGGAACAGCGGCCAGGGAGGAAACGACAGAAGTTGATGTCCGTCCTCTGACTAACTAACTTAGATCCTGAGGAGGAGCTGTCCCCTGACTAACTTTTCGGACTTTCAGACTTTCCAGTTTGATCCAAACTAAATTGACAGGTGTGAAACCTCCTGGACCACGGTGTTTAGTAGGGAGGGTTTAGTAGGGAGGACCACGTTTAAACATTTCTCAGGAAACGTTGGGAGTGGTTTGTCAATTGCCTTGGAGTACCATCAGGAATACCATCAGACTGGCGATTCTAGACCATTTTGACGGGGGGGGGCACAGAGATATGCCGGACTGCCAATTCAGTTGTTTTTTTCTGCATGCGTGCATGTGAAGAAGTAAAACACAGGTTCCCAAAGCACAAGTCATACCTACAAGCTATAGTGGCCTAAATATTTTTATTTTTTTTACAAACTGTATATTTCCACCCACTACAGGAATCACAATAATTAAAACGGTTTTAATAAACTTCACTATAAGCTTCTACCATAATTTGTACTCACACTGGTTCCCCAGCCTCCTCAGCACACACATCACAGGAATGGTCCATATTTGTCATGTTTTGTGATTGAAATGTCAAAATCATGACACCAAACAAATGTAATCAAGTGTCCACTGTCCATAATTTATTCTTTTAACATGGTGCCTCCATATTTAGGCTACATTCAGAAAAAAAAATCATCAGATCACATGTAATTCAACCAGTTTATAAACAACAATACTGCAGCAGCTGAATACGTCTTACACTAGACAGCAGTTAATTGAAAAAGGTCAAAGAGTGCCGAAATGCAGTTTTATTTACAAAACTTGCATTGCTCTCTGCCACTTCCTGTAGGTTCTAGGCTACATACAGTGATGTGCACAGCCTGCATGTAGAGTCACCATTGCCAGCACTGTTGTGGGTAACCTCCCCTTGTCTTCGGGACCACGGGAACCAGATTTTGCAGAACCTGGCGCTGCTGCAGAACAAGCCCGAATGACCCCATAAACCAATCTCCATCCAAAAGCAAATGTTAAAATGAAACTGTTCATTTTCTGAAATTAAACTAACCACAATCTCATTGACATGATCAAGGTAATTAAATATGTTTACCAATGGGAAGTCTGGAACTAGCAGGATTTTGCCTACCCATGTGTAAGGCTGGAGACTCCAGCTACACATCCAAGCTGGCTCTGGCTGTCATTCTTATCATCACTACAAACAGTGCTGGCTGCTCTGGCTGCTGTCTTACATTTGAATGCTCCGATTTATTTTCATACTGTTAATAGTTGCATGACACACATCACTTTATAACACATTTCAGGGATGATGAAACAAATGACCAATTTTGAATTAAAAAACAGCCAATTCATCCCCTCCACCCACCTTTGAGTGTGAGTAGCAGCTGCATATCTTAGGCCTATCTTTAAAGCTGAGAAGCTTGCTTGACAAAATTGTGGAATGTATATGTGCTCAGCTACAGGTTTGTGATAGACGGAGAACTCTTAAAACAACAAGGAACAGATGATTTAATATGCAATAAATTCATTTATTGAGGAGTTGATGTATGTATGTGTGTGTGTGTGGGGGGGGGGGGGTGGGGGTGTAATAATAAATTAAGGGGTGAGGAAGAGATTTAGGGAGAAATTCAGAGAGGGGGTAGTGAAGAAGAGGTTCTGGTACCTGCCTACCCACCCAACCACCCACCTACCCACACACGCACCTACCTAGCTACATACCCACCTACCTACCCATCTACCTACGTACCTACCTACCCACCTACCTACCAACCCACCTACCTACATACCTACCTATCTACCCACCTACCTAACTACTCACCTACCTACCTACACACCCACCCACCTACCTACCTGCCCACCTACCTACCTATCTACCTACCTAGATACCTACCAACCTACCTACCCACCAACTCCCTACGCACCCACCTACCTACCTACGCACCCACCTACCTACCTACCTACCTACCTACCTACCCACCAACCCACCTACCCACCTAGCTACCTTCCGACCTACCTACCCACCCACCCACCTACCTACCTAACCACCTACCTACCTATCCATCTACCTATCTACTCACCTACATACCTACACACCCACCCACCAACCAACCTACCTACCTACCTACTTATCTACCCACCTACCAACCTACCTACCCATACACTCCCTACCCACCCACCCACCCAGCTACCTACCTACCTACCCACCCATCCTACCAAGCTACCTACCTACCTACCTACCTACCCACCCACCTACCTAACCACCTACCAACCCACCCACTAACCCACCCACCAACCCACCTACCAACCTACCTACCTACCCACCCACCTACCTAACCACCTACCTACTTACCTATCTACCTACCCACCAACCCACCAACCTACCTTCCCACCCACATACCCACCTAGCTACCTTCCGACCTACCCACCCACCTACCTAGTTACCTACCTAACCACCTACCTACCTATCCATCTACCTATCTACTCACCTACCTACCTACACACCCACCCACCTACCAACCAACCTACCTACCTACTTATCTACCCACCTACCAACCTACCTACCCATAAACTCCCTACCCACCCACACAGCTACCTACCTACCTATCTACCCACCTACCTATCTACCTACTTACCCACCCACCCACCTACCTATCTAACCACCTACCTATCTACTCACCTACCTACCTACCCACCCACCCACCTACCTACCTACCTACCTACCTACCTACCTATCTATCTATCTATCTGGACATAGAGCTTGAGAGTGAGAGTGAGGGTTAGTGGAGGAAGTAGTGTCACTCCCCCTTGAGGGAAGGGGTGAGTCAGGACAGGGTTCCCACGCTTGCCTTGAAAAAATTTTCCATGCTACCTCCTGATTTTCCAGGTACCATATTAAGTGATGATCTATAGGCCCCTGAAGCTTTCCGCCCGCATCCGCGCCCCCCTCCCCTCACACACACAACCCCCTAGGACACCTGGCTACTTACTTGATTTAAAAGATGTGCCAGTCAAGTCTACATTGTAAATGCTTAGAGATTGTCTTATTGATAATATCAATGCATGAAATAATGCAACAAGCTGTAGATGAACAACAATTTATTGAACTGGAACTTTGAGACACATGAGCACTGGGATTAATATATGTTCTCTCTTCCACTCCTCTCCTATCTCATCCTGTCCTCTTCTCTCCACACCTCCCCTCTCGTGTCCGCTCCTGTCTTCTCTTCCTACTCTTCTCAACTCCTCTCCACTCTTCTCCCTTTTCCTCTGTCATCCTCTACTCTCTTATCCTCCTCTCTTCTTCTCCTCTTTCATCTTCTCTTCCTCCTCCCTCTTTCCTTCTGTGCCCTCCTGGCTCCTCCCCCTCTCCACTCCTCTTCCTCCTCCTCTCTACAGTCTGAAGATCTGAAACCGAATGTTATTTTGAGTTAAAATTGGTCATCTCCATAAGCTAAAATGGTGTTATATTTGTCTTTAGGAGGGTGACCAATAAATATTACAATCTTTCATACATCCATAAAGGCTATTGCACATACCTCATTGCTTTAACTTATTGACAGACTCTTGCAGCTCTTTCAGGGCTTTGTCTAGAGCTGCCACCTCTTCCTTTTTATCAGCAACCCCTTTCCGATAGGCATTTGATTTTGACAGCAGTGTAAAATCGTGCTTCTTCTCTGCCATGACTGCCATTTCATGTGCTCATTCTCCATTGTTTCAGCGCTTGTCATTACTTTTTGCCGCTTTGTTTTCACTTTCTGGATTTCCTGGCAGAGCTCCTTTCTTTTCTTCTCTTTGGTGGTTTGCTAATCAAATTCCAACATCCAATATACCAGATAGAATGCCAAGAGCATGCTCTACAACATAGGATCATCCATTTCTATCTACAGTAAAAGCTGTTCACATGTAAAGGGTTTTTATAAACTCATCTTAATTCTGTGCTCAATAGTTTCATTTTATTACTATTTTACACATCATCCAATAAAAATTTCCAGGACAACTGTTTCAATTTCCATGAAAGTGTTCACTTTTGCTCAGTTTCCATGACTTTTCCAAACCTGGAAAATGAAAAAATAAATTCCATGTTTTCCATGGTTTCCAGGTACCGTGGGAACCCTGCAGGAAGTCAGGTGAGGAGGAAGGGAGTCAGGATTCCAGGGGAGCCAGTTTGTTTGCCTACCAGATCAAGAGAAATGGACAAAAGTGAGAACTATGCAATGGTTAAAACTACAGAGAAGAGCTAAGCAATTGTAGTCGACCTCTCGACCTCTCTGACCTCTCTGACGATTTACAGAATGTGTAAAATGATCAGTAGTTTAACAAAATAATGTCAATGATTTCTGAGACACACACAGCGAGATGATCAGTCAAGCCAAGTGACCCACCAAATC
The DNA here is from genome assembly GCF_949987555.1 of Borostomias antarcticus. Lineage (NCBI taxonomy): Eukaryota > Metazoa > Chordata > Actinopteri > Stomiiformes > Stomiidae > Borostomias > Borostomias antarcticus. The sequence continues at coordinate 4,637,832 of NC_140258.1, forward strand.
TGTTTGTAATAATCCACCAACCAACGAGAATTACCATCACTTTTGTTCAAACTAAAAACAATGTGTCTAACGATCTGGGTCTGGGTTGTCTGGGTGACGGCGGCGCCCTAGTGCTGACATACCCGCCTGCCTTGCAGCGCGTGCAGCTTATAGGCCACCTGGCGCAGCAGTGGGCGGAGCTTGTCATGAGTTAAAGTACAGTGACACACCAAAGATTGAGTCCTCTTACCGATAGCAAGCGCTCCATCTCAGGGTTGGCGTAGGTAAAGCCAGTGAAAGCTGTCTGGGTCCCTGAGTCCATCACTGTGCCTGTGTGGGAGAGGCGGGGCTCCTCGCCCTCAACGTCCTCCTCAGCATATGGGCAGTCACCAGGGCCTGTCTGTGATTGGCAGAAAAGGGCTGTCAGTAACAAGCAATCAGTAAGCACTACGGTCCCAGTAATATATGTTCTCCTTTCCTTAGAACGTTCAGTGTTCTGATGTTCTGATGTGACTGGAACAAGGTTTGTAATAGATACACTCTTAGTACCAATAAGGAGATGAAGAAAAGTAGTGTTTCATGCAGCCAATCCTTATGCCCAGGTTTAGTTAGATCCCTAGTGTGCCAAAAGCATTGGAGCAGGTGCTCATACTAAAGAGCGCTAGATGACCAGATGCTTATCATACTAATGTTGCTGCCTTTGATATGCATACCACACTCTGCTGACTCATCTAAGAACTGCTGAGCTACTCATATCATGAGACATTTGTACCGCAAAGACAAATCTAATGTCAGAACACAGAGTTAATAGATTCAATAGTTGAATCATGAAGCTGGAGAAACGGGCCGTACCACTTCGGGTTTGAAGGGGGGCTCCAGCTCCCTCCTCTCCAGAGCGGACCAGTCAAGGGTCTGGTAGAATGGGTGTCCCCTGATGTCCCCCACCATTCCCAACCTGAGACTGGGGTCTCGCTCCAACACCTGGGTGGGGGGGAGAGGGGGCTCAGTGACACTAACAAATGTTGCTGACCACTGAATTTCCCTCACATACCATGATGTGTGTGTGTGAATGCTTGACAAACCTTCTGTAGCAGGTCCAGGGCTTCTTGGTTCAAGTCCTTGGGGTACTCGAGAGGGGCCGTCTTGATTAACTCGTACAGCTCCTCCTCCTCGACAGCGTAGAATAGCGGCTCGCCAGCCAGCATGATGTACAGGATCACCCCGAAGGACCACCAGTCGGCCGAGAAGGTATACGTCTGTTTGAGCAGCATCTGAAGATACACAGAGAAAATGAGAATCAAGAGAGAGAGAAGGAGAAAGAGAGATAGCATGACGAAAATAGTATTTGGACGCGGGCCCCCTGGTGCCTCACACTCACCTCAGGGGCCATGTAGGGCGGGGTTCCACGTATCCCATAGGCTGGGTTCTCCTCACACACGTTCTCCTTGCAGAGGCCAAAGTCCACGATCTTCACGTGTCCGTCGCCGGCCAGCATGATGTTATCCAGCTTCAGGTCCCTGTGGATGATGCCCTTGGCGTGGAGAAACTGCAGGCCGACTATGACCTCTGCAGAGTAGAAACTGAGAGAGCAGGGAGGTTAACAGCCCATTTTTCATACAACAGGTCCTATAGAAGGGCCTGTATATGACCTGGTGTAGCTCCTGTAAAGGGCCTGTATATGACCTGGTGTAGCTCCTATAAAGGGCCTGTATATGACCTGGTTTAGCATTGGCACTCACGTGGATTCGAAGACGTCAAATCGCTCCTTATCCATCAAGTGGAAAAACAGAGTTCCTCCATTGAGGTACTCCATCACAAAAAACAGGTGCTCCTGGTCACACATTAACACCATTGTCAGTCGTCGTTGTGTGTGTGCTTGTGTCTGTGTGTGCATTTGTGTGTGTGTGTGTGTGTGTATGTGTGTGTGTGTGTGTTTGTGTGTGTGTGAGAGAGAGAGATGGCGGGACAGGAGGAGTGGTAGGTAGCCCTGTGATAGTTGACCCTGACCAAGGTTGCTGGTTCAAGACCAGGCCAGCCCATTTGGCAATCATTGCCTACCTTTAAGCAAAGTACTTAAACCTAATGCTAGCTCAAAAACACTGTAAGTTGCTAAATGCCTATCTAAATGACCAAATAGTCATTGAGAACTGAGGAGGTAAGTCCTACTGTGGTCTGGAAGGACGAGTAGAGTTCGGAGAGGAAGGGGCTCTCCCTGGCCAAGGCCAGGACCCTCTTCTCCACCATGGTGTCCTCCACATTGACCACGTCCTTCTTCAGCGCCTTCAGAGCAAAATACTGCCCACTGCCCTTCAGCTCTGCCAGCAGGACCTGAGCACCCGGGAGAGGGACGCCCAGCGGGTCACATCTACCAGCCAAGCGCTTATTCACTAGATACTTTTTACTCCTGGGAATACACTTCCCTATATTGAAAGCACATCACGTTAAAGAAGCCCCTACACCACCACCCCCACCCCAATCTTTATGAGTGCCTTGTGTTGGTAGCAAGAGAGGACCAGTGGTGTGGTGTGGTGCTGACCTTGCCAAAGGCGCCCTTGCCCAGCACTTTGCAGAGGGCAAGTCTGTCGAGCGTGAGCCGCACTTGGTGCTTGTTGCAGGCAGGGGCAGGAGCAGGCTCACCAGAGCTATGAGCTAAACACATACAAGTACACACACACACACACACACACACAGGAAGTATGTAGATAAACCTAACACATAAATACAATTGAATGTCTGGGATACCTATATGCAACAACACAGAGCTATGCCTGAATCCTCTTAAAAGGGTTATTTGAATGTAGCACCAAGGGTGCAGTAGGTCCTCACCAGAGAGCTCCTCCCAGGGAGACGTCTGGGTCTGCGCCTCCGGCTGCAAAGGGACCCAAAAAATCACCCCGAATTCAAACATTTTATTTTTCACAACAGGCCATAAGTTACCCAAATTGGACAGCCTATGGCAAAAAGTTTTTGAGAGTACCCTTCTTGAAAACAATGACAGGATTTCCCTTTACAAAGCTATTTGTCAATGTTTCTTAAGATTGGAATTACCAAACGGTGTCATTTTCCAGAATATAACGTTGTTATATAACGTAAGTTTCTGACTCTAACCCCCAGCCCTGATCAGAGCAGAGTTTCTGACCCCTCTAACCCCCAGCCCTGATCAGAGCAGAGTTTCTGACCCCTCTAACCCCCAGCCCTGATCAGAGCAGAGTTTCTAACCCCACTAAACCCTGATCAGAGCAGACTTACAGGGCACCACACAGGGATGTAGGGGACCAGTGCTCCCCCAGGGCTGAGAGGAGGCAGAACCTCACATGTCTGTGAAAGAGAGAGGGTATGAATTAGAGACATCAACACACATCCTCTTAGTCTGAGGATGACCTATAAACATAAGATGGAGGTATCTCGTCACAAGGGTGGACTATGGACTAAGCTTGGATGATGGAACCAGCTAGTGGTGTTCAGTAGTGCGAATAGTTACCAGAGGAGAATGAACCAGTTAGTGGTGTTCAGTAGTGTGAATATTACCAAAGGAGAATGAACCAGTTAGTGGTGTTCAGTAGTGTGAATATTACCAGAGGAGAATGAACCGGTTGGTGGTGTTCAGTAGTGTAAATTATTACCAGAGGAGAATGAACCAGTTAGTGGTGTTCAGTAGTGTTAGTAATTACCAGAGTGTCCAGAGCCCTCAGCTCCTCAAGCAGGAGCTTCCCAGTTGCGGTGAGGTCCAGCACTGGAGGCTGGGGAGACACAGGGGGAATCATAGATTCATTAGCCCTCCTATACAAATCCTTTACTCATCTTTATTTTCATAGAGTACTTTGTCACTTTGTTCTCAGGAAAATCTACGTTTCTGAGGCCTCTAACCCCCAGCCCTGATCAGAGCAGAGTTTCTGACCCCTCTAACCCCCAGCCCTGATCAGAGCAGAGTTTCTGACCCCTCTAACCCCCAGCCCTGATCAGAGCAGAGTTTCTGACCCCTCTAACCCCCAGCCCTGATCAGAGCAGAGTTTCTGACCCCTCTAACCCCCAGCCCTGATCAGAGCAGAGTTTCTGACCCCTCTAACCCCCAGCCCTGATCAGAGCAGACTTACAGGGCACCACACAGGGATGTAGGGGACCAGTGCTCCCCCAGGGCTGAGAGGAGGCACAACCTCAGATGTCTGTGAAAGAGAGGGGGAATGAATTAGAGACATCAACACACATCCTCTTAGTCTGAGGATGACCTATAAACATAAGATGGAGGTATCTCGTCACAAGGGTGGACTATGGACTAAGCTTGGATGATGGAACCAGCTAGTGGTGTTCAGTAGTGTGAATAGTTACCAGAGGAGAATGAACCAGTTAGTGGTGTTCAGTAGTGTGAATATTACCAGAGAAGAATGAACCAGTTAGTGGTGTTCAGTAGTGTGAATATTACCAGAGGAGAATGAACCAGTTAGTGGTGTTCAGTAGTGTGAATATTACCAGAGGAGAATGAACCGGTTGGTGGTGTTCAGTAGTGTTAATTATTACCAGAGGAGAATGAACCAGTTGGTGGTGTTCAGTAGTGTTAGTAATTACCAGAGTGTCCAGAGCTCTCAGCTCCTCAAGCAGGAGCTTCCCAGTTGCGGTGAGGTCCAGCACTGGAGGCTGGGGAGACACAGGGGGAATCATAGATTCATTAGCCCTCCTATACAAATCCTTTACTCATCTTTATTTTCATAGAGTACTTTGTCACTTTGTTCTCAGGAAAATCTACGTTTCTGAGGCCTCTAACCCCCAGCCCTGATCAGAGCAGAGTTTCTGACCCCTCTAACCCCCAGCCCTGATCAGAGCAGAGTTTCTGACCCCTCTAACCCCCAGCCCTGATCAGAGCAGAGTTTCTGACCCCTCTAACCCCCAGCCCTGATCAGAGCAGAGTTTCTGACCCCTCTTACCCCCAGCCCTGATCAGAGCAGACTTACAGGGCACCACACAGGGATGTAGGGGACCAGTGCTCCCCCAGGGCTGAGAGGAGGCACAACCGAAGATATCTGTGAAAGAGAGAGGGTATGAATTAGAGACATCAACATACATTCTCTTAATCTGAGGATGACCTATAAACATAAGATGGAGGTATCTCGTCACAAGAGGGGGGACTATGGTCTATGCTTGGATGATGGAACCAGCTAGTGGTGTTCAGTAGTGTGAATAGTTACCAGAGGGTCCAGAGCTCTCCCAGCAGCTGGGAAGCACAACACTGGAGACTGGGCTGAGGGGGCCTGTATGAGGGAGATCAGAGATTCTATAGCCCTCCTATACAAATCCTATACCCATCTTTATTTTTTTGGGTAGTATTTTGACACTGCGTTCTCAGGTAAATATGTTCATGAACCCTTTGAGAAACCCCAACCCTGATCAGAGCAGACTTACAGGTGACCACGCAGGTAGAGCACACCTGTGGAGGACCAGGCGGCTGGAGAGATGTTCCTCCTCTGTGTCCTGAGTGTAGGAGAACATCAGGCTAGAGGGAGTTTCTGCTGTGAGGCAGTCTAACATGCAACATTCTAGGCCTGTTGTGATTGGCTGTTTTGCGGAGCCTACCAGTGCCAGAACATCCTGCAGGCCCCTCTGTGTGTCCTCAAGTGGAACTATGGGAACATATTAACAGTTATGTTTACTTGTCTTAATGCTGTAAGGTAATTATAGATTTTTATAATGGGCCCCTGATAGCAAAGAAAATTAAGTCTCCCTGGAAATAAATATCTCTATTCGCATCACATACTCTCAAGCAATGTCACACAACGATCTAGATGTCGACTGTTAGAACTTTGTGTCCGGTAACAACCCATAGGTGTCCCTTAGATGCTGTATCCCTGTATTGTCCGTTTTATGTACTGAATCATCAAATAAGTGATTTAGCGGGTCTCTGAGAGGCCAGAATATGAATGCTGTCTGTTAACAAGTTAATATCCTGAATCTAAAGGGTACATCACCCTGGGCTCTTTTTTTGCCCTTTCCTTATAAGTTCATACAGCCAATGGCATAGTTAGAGAAAATAAAGCAAAAAGTAACACTAGGCCTATTCCACATTCAGTCGTGAGTGTTAGTTAATAAAGTTAGCTGCTAGCTTTCTGTTGCACCTGTGCTTCACTATCAGCTGGTATGAGGTTGCTTATAAGATAAACATTGCTATTGGGCACATTGTTATTGTAAACAGGTTTCTGTAATAGCAAACATCCTAAATGTGCTCCTAAACTGAGATAAGACAGCAGGTTTCTGTAATGAGGCCCGCATGTCTCAGGATTGTGTTCTCCAAGTCATGTTCCATACTTTTGTGAGTGAAATACACTTCAGAAATCCTTCTTAGTGTAGAACCCTACTAGATAATGCGGTGAAGCGCACTGATGTTTCCAGAAGCCTTTTATTGTTCAGCCGTCCTTATATTGAACACAATGCAACAGGGTGGCCAACAGTTAGTCAACTCATTTCAGAGCAGTCATTAGCACTTTTCAAACGAATTATTGCCCTTAAGACACCTGCAGATATATTCAACAAACTACAACGGATTAGAAATCTACATGCAGTTAATACGCGGAATAGACTGAAGGACAAATTCACCCAACCAAGGATACAGACGGAAATGAGCAGACGGACTTTTATATATAGGATGGTGATCATGTGGAATTCATTGCACTGACCATAGTGCTGTATTTTCCTTCTTTGAACTTCTTTGGAGAACAATTTTACAATATTTTGTTACAATAATTTTAGATGTGTGATTTCGTAAGTAGCTGTGTTTTTGAACTATTGTATTTTACTGTTATTATTGTATTCACTATCATGTTTCTTTCTTTTCCTATTTTTTCTTGAATTCTATTTATGAATTGTAGTATTTTCTGCATTATTGTATTGTAGGCCTACTGTATGTTTTAGTTGAGGACTCTTGGAAGACTAGCCGATGGCTAAAAGAGATCCTAATAAACAAACAAACAAACAATGCCTTCCTTGCAGTTTCCTCAAGAAACACCGTAAGAGCTACAGGAGAGATGATGGAAATAAAATGAGCTCAACATACAAACTTAAACAGACCATATCAATTGGTGTATAAGAAAGCTCGCATTACCGTCGCGTTACAGCCATTCATTTAACTCCATCTAACATCAGGAGTAACATCAGCGCCATTGAGGTAGAAATGCATCAATTGAATTAAATACTTCTTAACAGTTAGATCGAAACAAATCACACAACAAACAATACCTTGTTCCCGTTCCAGCTAGGTGCTTAATGGGTTACAGGTAACAACAATGTTACAGGGAGCAAATACAGAAGGTTAGTTTACCAAAATAAAGGTCTCATAATATGAACAAACCAAAAAACAGCACTAAGAAAAATAAAGGCTTGCAGGAAGTAACTACTTAATAAATAGTCCTCACTAAGGGTTATTTACAACATGAATGAGAAATGGGTAATTTTCAATAGTATACAGTAGGGTGCTCCTACATCCATAGCACTGGTCTCCAAACGGTCTTCATCAAAACTATGTTTTGGTTGGGTTCTCTATTCAGGGACTGAGGTGGGCCTAATATTAACGGAACGAGTAGCCAAACCGTTTCGTCAGCACTTTGAGGTTGTGTCTCAAAGTAGGCTACTTTATGAACAGAATAACAGGACCCGGGGGCTTTAATCGGCCACACGACACCGCTCTCTCTCATGGGATCATGGGCTGTGCACTCGGGGGTCAGGAGCGCAGCGCGCCTCTGTCTTGGGCTCCTTTCAAATCCTACTGCTAGCCTACGAGTAGTCTTCAAAATAACAAAACGCCCTTGAATATGAATGATTCATAGAGAGCGATTACCTTTATTTAATTTCGCCAATAATGCCTATCCATCTCTATCGAAAACGTGGACAATTAACGACTGGATTTAACGGACTGATTCCGACCAGCCTTTTAAGCGCACCTATTTAATTCTGAATGTGGGGGTGTATAAGGGGTATCGTTGGGTCTCAAGCAAAAAGAAAATAGCTTAAATCTATTTAAATCTAGTATACATGTATTTCAATTAGCTGGCCGCCTGGACTAGCCGTCAAGTCAGTGTTGAAGCTGTGACGTGTACACGTTACGCCGTAGTGCCATGGAGGTATAATATAACTGGAGACGGCATTGAAAATGGCTGCCTATTCATTTCAATGAAAGTTGCTCACCGGCGCATGAAGCCATTTGACGTAGTGGCCAAAGCCCGGTATTGCAAGTCATGTCACGGCATGCGGCCCAAGAACCCTTATTTCCCATGTTAGTGGATGATGATAGATAGGGCTAGAAAAGGAAAACAAAATTTTTCTGGGTATCATTCAGCATCAGAGACCAATCTTATCAATATAAACTTTTAGTTTTAGGGGTTTTGGGGTTTTTGAAGCCACCAATACCTGTATTGAGCCATTTAAACATGTGCTGTGCACGAGCCTCGGGGACGCGCTGGTCGCGCGTTCGTGAGTCCTGCGAGCTCGGGAAAGCACGTGACCATAGGAAGACCCGCCCTACTCTGCCTCTGATTGGATAGGAAGTCATGTAATGACGTCGGTTAACATTTGCTATGCTTTAGCAATGAAGCTTATGATCATGCTAATCATAGATATGAACGTATGTCTATGATGCAAATGATCATGACATGTGGTTACTTTAGGACATCGTTGGAAAAGATCTAGAGGGTAAGTGGGTCAATGTTGAATAACTTAGCTAACATTACCTAATGTTACATTTCTTTATATTAACATCAACTATATTGATAGGCTAGGGAGCTATGCTAACGGTAGCTAATGCTAACGGCTTAGGGTTAACGTTAGTTAGTTAATGCTAACGTTACGTTCGGAGGTCTCAGATGTATTTCAATTTTAACAATGTTGAGCATGATCAATGTGACATTGTTCATACATTGATTACAGTCTGTAATCTTGTCTGGCATTATTTAGCTATAGTGGGCTGATGCTTGCTGCTGCTACTATAGCATTTGCCACATTATACATCAAATTAATCAAGCATAGTGTTATTACCTGAAGGCATTATTACCATTGCAAGTAAGCATGCCATGTATATGCCATGCCTGGAAATCAAATTAATAGTGTAATTATTCCCCATCATAGCTCATTGTACACTGATATAATCATTCTCCTTGCCTTTGCTAATACTCATCTCTTTTATCAAACTTTGTGCTAGGAAAGAAATCTGGCTGTGATTCGTCGCTAGTGCTCATCCAGGCTGTTGTCATCTCCCGCCTGGACTCCTGCAACTCCCTACTTGCTGCCATCCTGCAGCGTTGGCCATCAGACTCCTGGAGAAAGCTGCTGCTGACCTGGTGTTCAACAGCCCCATGCTCTTCCACAAAACTTCCCTACTCTGTTCTCTGCACTGGCTCCCTGCGCTGTCCCATCCAGTTTAGGACTGTGGTTCGAGCCTACAGGGCAAATGAACAGCTCCCTCCGACCTCCAGGCTGTGGTCAAGCTCTGCTGCCTTGAGGTGATTGGTTCCCCAGTTGCTCCAAGCCCCCCTACGGCAGATTGGCGTGGCCATGGCTTTTTTCTGTCCTGGCCTCACAGTGGTGGAATGAACTGTGCACTGATGTCAGAACAGAGCCAATAATACACACTGTTCATAGTGAGCCTAGTTATTATTGATTAACTTGGACTGTTTCCTCTCTCCTTGTCAGTCATTAAAATATGTTCAGTGTTTCACAATACTGATGTATAACATTTCATTATTTTGTCTCAGACCATTTCTGAAACAATCATCAGTGTCAGTATACATTTCCCTCCAATGTTATTGCTTGCCCATTTTTAACCATTTAACTACTAGACTGTACAAACGAATTGCACAACTATAGTATTTTCTAGGTATAGCCTACTTCTCCACTTTCTCTTAATGTTGGTATGAAATGGCAGTCAAACTATGCAATGATGTTCCACACTGTTTCCACCCAAATTCCCAACAAATGTGGCCACCACACTGTTCAGGACATTCACAGGTCTTGCTCTCAGGGATCGGTAAAAGAAAGGGACATGGTTCCTCCATAATGTGCTAAGGCTCTGCTTAGATCAAAGGCTTGGTCATCAGAAAATATCACAAAGACAGTGATCACAAAACAATTAAAAACATGTCACCAGTGTATGCCTTAACCCTAGTCAAATTTCTAGTATGTGTGAACCATATACATGGCAGTAAACAGATCTTGAGTCATACAAACTGGAGGATGCTTGACCCATACAAACTACTTTAACTCAATTTCAATAAACAACTCCAAAATATGGCAGACAGAAGAGCTGAGCAGACTTGGTAGATGACTGGATGATCTTACAGAGAACCAAGGGAAATTGACTGGTATTAATGCTAAGAGTAATGAGGGATGAGGTGCAGCTGGGCAGAGTGGAGACAGGTGGCAGGTGATGCAGGAGATGGGAAGGTGAGTAGGCAACAACCAAGCATGAACAGGAACTGGACCACTGGCTCCCCTTGACTGTCCAACCCATCCATCAGCGCCAGCAGAGTGGACACGATAGAGCCAGAGAGAGAGAGACAAATGCAACGCAAGGTTAGTTTAGTTCCAATCGCCCATGTGCAACATCAATCAAGTACGCAGCCAAGCTGAAGAACCGAGTTACATCAGAGGCGGAGCGAGGCGGTGGCTCCGTGACAGACAGGCCTCACCTGTGTATCTGGTCCTGTCTGCTGGAGCATACTGGGGCCAGCCGGTCTATCTTGTGGAAGAAGATGAAGGAGGGTCTCATTAGGTTGACCTTGGGAGAGACCAACAAACAGCCATCACAAGCTCTCAGTCAACACTGAGGATGATGGTCAGGTGTCCTGTCCAATAATTATACCCCCCTCCCCCCACCGCCACAGTTGCCCCATTGGCTAACCTGGTCAAAGAGAAGGCAGAGCTGATTATGTGTTCTGATTCACCAACCCACTTGCTAAGGCAGTCAGCTCCTTTCCTTATAGACACCTTTGTGTTTCCCTGCCTACACTCGTTAGTCTGCACCCGCGCCACTGGGGTCTTGCCTGTACTTGGGGGACTGTAGATCAGAGCACTACACATCTGTAGGTGGGGGGGGGGGTTGGGGGGAGTGGGGGGGGGGGTTGGGGGGAGTATGTGAAAAACAGGGACTTCACAAGACAGCTCAAATTAGACAAGACAGCTTAAATACGGCTGGGTCTTCATATGTTTACTGGAGCAACGTACTGTAGTGTGGTCTCACCTAGGAGGTTCTTCTATCAGGTGATCGAACACAGAGGGGTTGCTCTGCTTCCTGTTCACTGACTGAAAAAGCAATCACAGTGGGATTTAGTGACATCATTATGCACATCAGGAATTCATTATCTCATCTAGTCAGTCAAAAAATGATTTTATCCTCACCAATAGGTGGCGCCTCATATCACTGCATTTATCTTTTAAAACAGCAAACACTATGTGTAAATAAGGTTTTAAACTTCATCAACATCATTATAAATAATCAGCCCCTATGGCTGGATACAGGCGCAGCAGAAGTCGAGGGTGACAGTACTAGGTTTTTAGCTGGCAGGTGCCCGTCAGGCTCAGTGAATATCTGGTTGAACTGGTTTAAACTCTGTCCTCAGTATTAGTACTGCCCATGTGCACAATTGATTCGCTAGCTTTTCATTGGGATAGCTGGTGGCAGTGTTCTAGAAAGGTGGTCATGTGCGTTCCTAAGTCAGAGGACCCGGGTTTGAACCCAGTGTGGGCAAGTGTGGTGGAATCAATACACCTGTTACAATCGCAGGAATTTTATGGGAAGGAAGGGGCTTCTTTTTTCTTTCTTTTTTTAAAGGTTTTGTACCTTCAATATTAGACACTTAAGCAAACAGAAAAACACAAAACACAACTATAAAAGGCCTGGCTTGGTTTAAAGCCCACTCACCACGTCAAGGTGCAGGCCAAGAGTGGGGACACGACAATCACTAACAGACAAACCCTGACAAATACACATGTAAAGACATGTAAAGAAACACGTAAAAACATATAGACTATACATATAGGAGTAGGGAAGTTGTGTGGAAGAGCATGGGGCCGTTGAACACGGGATTAGCAGCAGCTTTCTCCAGGAGTCTGATGGCCAACGCTGCAGGATGGCAGCAAGTAGGGAGTTGCAGGAGTCCAGGCGGGAGATGACAACAGCCTGGATGAGCACTAGTGACGAATCACAGCCAGATTTCTTTCCTAGCACAAAGTTTGATAAAAGAGATGAGTATTAGCAAAGGCAAGGAGAATGATTATATCAGTGTACAATGAGCTATGATGGGGAATAATTACACTATTAATTTGATTTCCAGGCATGGCATATACATGGCATGCTTACTTGCAATGGTAATAATGCCTTCAGGTAATAACACTATGCTTGATTAATTTGATGTATAATGTGGCAAATGCTATAGTAGCAGCAGCACGCATCAGCCCACTATAGCTAAATAATGCCAGACAAGATTACAGACTGTAATCAATGTATGAACAATGTCACATTGATCATGCTCAACATTGTTAAAATTGAAATACATCTGAGACCTCCGAACGTAACGTTAGCATTCACTAACGTTAACCCTAAGCCGTTAGCATTAGCTACCGTTAGCATAGCTCCCTAGCCTATCAATATAGTTGATGTTAATATAAAGAAATGTAACATTAGATAATGTTAGCTAAGTTATTCAACATTGACCCACTTACCCTCTAGATCTTTTCCAACGATGTCCTAAAGTAACCACATGTCATGATCATTTGCATCATAGACATACGTTCTGATTAGCATGATCATAAGCTTCATTGCTAAAGCATAGCATATGTTAGCGACGTCATTACATGACTTCCTATCCAATCAGAGGCAGAGTAGGGCGGGTCTTCCTATGGTCACGTGCTTTCCCGAGTTCGCAGGACTCACGAACGCGCGACCAGCGCGTCCCCGAGGCTCGTGCACAGCACATGTTTAAATGGCTCGATACAGGTATTGGTGGCTTCAAAAACCCCAAAACCCCTTTGAATTAAAAGTTTATATTGATAAGATTGGTCTCTGATGCTGAATGATACCCAGAAAAATTTTGTTTTCCTTTTCTAGCCCTATCTATCATCATCCACTAACATGGGAAATAAGGGTTCTTGGGCCGCATGCCGTGCAATACCGGGCTTGGCCTGAAAGCCCATGGTGGCTTCAATGCGCCAAGCTGATCCTGGGGGCTTGCGTAGTGCCCGTGATGTCACAGACCGGATAGAATTATATCCGGTCTGTGACATCACGGGCACTACGGCGTAACGTGTACACGTCACAGCGGCAAGGTACATATCCTGCTGTAACAAGTGGACAAGCCTCAGTGCGGTGTTTGCAATGAGAGGAACATGTTGCTAAAGATCTATCTTGGCCAATATGTTCGCTAGTGTAATAACTGATCTTTTTAGAACCCGAGAGAGGGTGCCATTTTCAAGTAGACCTGTAAACCAAGGTCCTGAGGCGACGCCCTTTCAGACCCCGTTCCTGGATCTTGATGTGAAACTCCTCTGCACAGGAGTTTTTATTGCGCTCTATGTGATCCTGAACTTGCTTTGGCTATTATATAAATGGAGAAATCGCCAAAGAAACATTAAGGTTGGTAATCAAAGTTTCATTGTACTTTAATCATTTACAATTCAAACAATTACAGAAGCTGCTCTGTCTTTATGAAGCCTTAATGAACTCAACATCCATCTTGTATTTCCTTTATAAATTAGGATGAAAACCTTGAAGACATTGATTGGTAAGTTGATAATGTTTTTTTCAGTGTATCCAACCATGTGTGTGTGTGTGTATGTGTGTGTGTGTGTGTGTGTCTATGTATGTGTGTGTGTGTGTGTATGTATGTGTGTTTGTTTGTGCGTGCGCGTGTGCATCCATGTGTGAGATATGTGTGTTTATGTGTAAAATGTGTGGTATGATGCATTTTGATTGTACAAGTGTACTGAAATCATCAAAAGTCATTATATTTTATTGTATCTCAAAAGGGCCCAGCGGGACAGTGTGACAGCCCGGTGCATGCATGCATGCGAGCCATTGGGACTGCATGCGAAGATGCATGCGAGCTATTGGGACTGTCCAGGACAAGATGATCCAGGTTCTGACTCCTATGATCCGGGGGGCTGTGGACAAGACATGATGTCTGAGATGAGTTCATTTCACACAGCCCCATCTGTCACCAGTTCATTTGACACAGCCCCGTCTGTCACCGGTTCATTTGTCACAGCCCCGTCTGTCACTGGTTCATTTGACAAGGCCTCGTCTGTCACCGGCTCATTTGAAACAGCCCCATCTGTCACCGGTTCATTTGACACGGCCCCGTCCTCCTCCAAGTTCTCTCTGCGTCGGAGGCTCTTTCACAAGAAGTGGGAGGGAGTCTATCAAGGGGCGGCCATTTCCACCTCCGACTCTCTGATGAAGAGGGCACCTGACAAAGCCCCATCTGACCCAGTCCCTTCTGTCACAGCTCCATCTGTCAGTCCAACACTCTCCATGACCAGGACCAGTAGAGGACACAGCCCCGCTAGCGCCTTATCCACCCCCATGGCGTCTAGTGGTGTGCTGGTAAAGGACCAATCTGAGCTAAACGTTCCACGATCACCCGAGCCCCACTGGAGACGAGATCTGGAGCTCTCTCGGCGTCAGAGGCTCATTTGTAAGGAGTGGGAAGAAGTCTGTGAAGGAGCGACCACTTCTACCTCGGACTCTCTTATGAAGAGGGTACCTGATACAGCCCTGTCTGTAACAGGTCCATCTGTCAGTCCACCACTCTCCATGACTAGGACCAGTAGAGGACACAGCCCCGCTAGCCACCTATCCACGAACAAGGTGTGTAGTGGTGTGCTGGTAAAGGACCAATCTAACCCGGACGTTCCACGATCACCCGAGCCCCACTGGAGGCGAGATCTGGAGCTCTCTCAGCGTCAGAGACTCTTTCGCAAGAAGTGGGAGGGAGTCTTTCAAGGGGCGGCCATTTCCACCTCGGACTCTATGGTTAAGAGGGCTCCTGACACAGCTCCATCTGACACAGCTCCATCTGTCAGTCCACCACTTTCCATGACCAGGACCAGTACAGGAGAGATCCCCACTAGCTACTTATCCACCTCCATGGCATCTAGTGGTGTGCTGGTAAAGGACCAATCTAACCCGGACGTTCCACGATCACCCGAGCCCCACTGGAGACGAGATCTGGAGCTCTCTCTGCGTCAGAGACTCTTTCGCAAGAAGTGGGAAGGAGTCTTTCAAGGGGCGGCCATTTCCACCTCGGACTCTATGGTTAAGAGGGCTCCTGACACAGCTCCATCTGACACAGCTCCATCTGTCAGTCCACCACTTTCCATGACCAGGACCAGTACAGGAGACAGCCCCGCTAGCGCCTTATCCACCCCCATGGCATCTAGTGGTGTGCTGGTAAAGGGACAATCTGAGCCGGACACTCCACGATCACCCGAGCCCCACTGGAGATGCAATCTGGAGCTCTCTCGGTGTCAGAGGCTCATTCGTAAGAAGTGGGAAGACATCTGTGAAGGAGCGACCACTTCTACTTCGGACTCTCTGATGAAGAGGACACCTGACACAGCCCCGTCTGTCACAGGTCCATCGGACCCAGTCCCTTCTATCACAGCTCCATCTGTTAGACCACCATTCGCGATCACCACCCCCATGGTGTCTAGTGGGGTGCTGGTAAAGGGACAATCTGACGCGGACGTTTCACGATCACCCAAGCCCCACTGGAGGCCATGTCCGGATCTGACTCTCCGTCGGAGGCGCATCCGTGGGCTGTGGAGACGAGCCATCCTGATGGCCCGCATCATTGGGATGCTGCTGCCGGACAGGCTGAAGGAGGTGGCTCGCAGTGAAGAGTCCCGTCAGCACATGTCACCTGATTGTGTCCAAGACCCGCTTGTCAGAGCGAGTTGCCCCTTTGTTCAAGCGTTCAAAAGAAAGCTTGCAATCTTTGAACATGGGCTACCGGCTCTGAACCTGGAAAAATCCAAGGTCACATCCTGCTAACAGCCTGGCCGGAAACAAGACGTTCAAGACACAATACATAACAAATAACCCCACGATGACAGATAATTTCCCACGGCACACCTGACGATCTCTCACGGCACACTAGTGTGCCGCGGCACACTGGTTGAAAATCACTGATCTAGACCATCACCATCTACCCCATTGGCCTCAACATTTGGTTTGTTCAGTTTGGGGTTACTTGTTATGTCTTGTGCTTGTACTGATGTCATTCATGAATAAAGTCTCTGAACATTCTCTGCCTGTGTTTGGGTCCTATCTCCACTGTATCCCACGACTGTGCTCAGTGAGCTGCCTGGACTTCCTGTCACACACACGTACACACAGACATACACCAGCCCACTTCCGGCTTTAGGCCTGGGCCATAGCAAACACACACCAGTATTTGCCATGTCTCTCCTATGATGCTTTTAGCTTCTCTTACTCTGAAAATGTAATTTATTGCTTTATAAATGTTCTTAGCTGGTAGACAAACATACTCCAGGAGCTTGCTCCATCAAAGCTTTATTTGTATAGCGCATTTCATACCCAGAGGCAACACAATGCGCTTTACAGAGAACAAGGGAGGTGGGCATACGACCCACCCCTACATATTCCAGAGGGAAGCAAAAAAACAGTAATCACCCGGTGGCCAGATAAGTGAGCTGTAAAAATTCTTCCCTGACCCCTCTCAACAAGGCGATCGACTCCCCCAAATGGTTCTATGTTGCTCCATATCTGAATGTCTGTGTGTCATGTGACATTACTGTTAATGACGTACTGTATTTGTGAAACTGTATAAATGTACATAACCTTTAAAGTTGTCTCATGTTTCTTTCATGCGTTATGTTGCCCAGATATGGATAAAAGACGGTTAGCTCTCTCATACTTGGGCCTCAAACTCAGAGATAAATCTAATGCACCTCAAGTCAAATGTACAGTGTGTGTACTTGACCTAGGTTCTCAGTATGTGACTCACAATTCTCACCACTAGAGGGCGTCACACTCCAATTAATTCACCCATTCCCCCCTCTTTCTCATTCCTGTTGTGCTGCGCCCAGGAAGAGACGGGAGTGGATGGAAGTATACCAGCCGTGCATGTTTTGAGCATGGATTGAGAAAACTAGGCTTTAGGCACAAACTTCTATAGTTGATCAGATGGTGGGGAACAGGCCACAATTAAAGACTGTTTTCAAAGCAGTCAGCTTGTCACAGAGGTGCCAGGTGGTGTAGACTGAAGGAGGACTGCCAGGCTGCAGAGGAGGGCTGCCAGGTGGTATAGACTGAAGGAGGACTGCCAGGTGGTATAGACTGGAGAGGAGGGCGTGGTTTGGCTACACCCTTCCATCCTGCCAGGCCAAACTGCCCTCTGTGGAGCTCTCGTCTTCAACTCAAAGCTCATTGAAGAGCCGGGGTTCCAACCAACACCCTCTCAGATAATACATCTCAGTCCTAATCTATAAACAACTATTGTATGGCATAGTGATGCATCTCATCAGGTGGTCTCTGGACAGTGTGTTGTGTTCTTCAGGTGTACTTCCTGTGCTCTCCTGCCGAGAGGGACTGCATCACTGCTACATCACACACCTGACCTCTGACCTTCTCATCCTGGGACTGCATCACTGCTACATCACACACCTGACCTCTGACCTTCTCATCCTGGGACTGCATGGTGTACAGATCGTCTAGTTGTTACTCGGTTAATCAATGTACATATAATACTCCATCTGCCTTGCCTTTTTTTCTATACATGAGCACAATAAAAAATAAATATTAAAAATGAAGTATATCCACAACATTGATCTGTGGTGTTTTTCCTCTCATTCAATCACAGACAGACAGGTGCCGGCGTTAAAGAAAAGAAGCACTTAAGAATGTTTATTTTTTCAACAACTGGCCAAGATACTCACTAGAACAACATTAGAATACAGCCATTTGTAACAGGACGGAAATACTTGGATTACAGTGTAACAAACGTACAAACAAGCGTTTGGAAAATCTCTACCGGCTATTTTTGTCAGATGACGCAAACTGGCGAGTCTCTCGGCATCATTTGGTCACTAGAAAAGCAGGTCTCTGCACTCGAGGTCCTCGGGATCAACTGCTTGTGCAGCCAAAGCCTCGATTATTACCACAGGCTGCCGGCCTGTCGCTTCACTCAACAGCCATTCTGGGGAGCAGGAAGGGGATTCTCTCAGTGTAACGACACCTGGGCCGTCTCAGTAGCCACATGGCCGGGCCCTTCTTAGAAACGGACTCCCGGAAGGCCGAAATAAATTATTTGCATAATACAACTAGGTTCACTTCTTAATGTGGCCATCAGAAGCTGTTATGCCAACGTCATAGTGAAGCTAGCATGCTAGGCTATACAATACAAAAATAAATGATTGAAGGTAAAATGCACAAAGCCAGCCAATTTACTGACCCCTGTGGAATGGATTCATAGGAACACGATGCCCTTCTGGTACGAACATGGAACACAGTCCTGAGACTATTCTGGTTCACACCAGCTGACCATGCAAATCACACTCAACTACTTAACAGTAAACATCCCTTCTGGGTCCACACTTCCTGTGTGAAGCAGCATTAAAAGCAGCAGGAGAAGAAGAAACGCGGGCGGGGGACCTCCATTCAAGTTTGCATTAAACGTTGCCAGTGGCTGCACTGGTTGGCCCTCCTCCACACCCCTCAGCAGATGGGCTGGCTGTAGTGGACCGGCACCCCTCGCTCGCTCCTCTTTATCTCCTTCATGAGGACGGCGGCGCACGCCGACGCCGTGACCTGCGGGAGGGGGAGGAGGGGGGGCAAGGTCGGGGGGTTAAGCAGAGTGGGAAAGGACCAGGAGGTGCGGGAACTTTGACCCTGAACACTTTCAGGACTAGGAGGAGACAGAGAGAGGGTTAAGTAATGGAGATTCTCTGGAGTGTAGGTCATGGTGTAAAGGTCATGGTGTGAAGGTCATGGTGTGAAGGTCATGGTGTGAAGGTCATGGTGTAAAGGTCATGGTGTAAAGGTCATGGTGGTGCAGGAGAGTGTGAGTAGTTGCTCAGCCTACTACAGTCTGAAACCCTCACCCAAGCCCTATAACCCTATAACCCTAACCCTATAACCCTAACCCTAACCCTAACCCTAACCCTAACCCTAACCCTAACCCTAGCCTACTACAGTCTGAAACCCTCACCCAAGCCAAGGACAGAATGAAAACATTATCCAGTCACTAAACAGTGAAAAGAAGCCAGCGGATTGAGCTGAACACAGAGGATTGAGCTGAACACAGAGGATTGAGCTGAACACAGAGGATTGAGCTAAACACAGAGGATTGAGCTGAACACAGTGGCAAACAAAGCAGGTAGTGTGCGATATGGGAGATCAGACCTGGGTATTGTATTATTTACAAATACTACTGAAATGCCCCTAGACTAATGAAACTGCCCCTAGACTAATGAAACTGCCCCTAGACTAATGAAACTGCCCCTAGACTAATGAAACTGCCCCCAGGTCTGCAGACAGAGGGGTTAGATGCCATTGGAGGCAGTGGTCATGGAGACGGTCAGAGGGGTGAAGACCACGGGGTCCTGGTAAGGGTCGGGCTGGGGGGGGGAGAAGGGGGCGGGGGCGGAGAAGGGGGTGGCGGGGGGGGAGAAGGGGGTGGCGGGGGGGGAGAGGAGCACGTAGGTGGCGGAGGAGGAGGAGGAGGAGTGGGAGCGCCAGATCTCCTTCCTGAGGATTTAGCTCAACACCATGGCTGCGACCTGGGGGGGAGGGAGAGAGACGGAGGGTCATGGAGGAGGAGAGGAGGGGTTGGGGGAGGAGGGAGAGAGCCGGAGGGTCAGGGAGGAGGAGAGGAGGGGTTGGGGGAGGAGGGAGAGAGCCGGAGGGTCAGGGAGGAGGAGAGGAGGGGTGGGGGGGGGGGGGGGAGAGACGGAGGGTCATGGAGGAGGAGAGGAGGGATGGGGGGGGAGGGAGAGAGACGGAGGGTCATGGAGGAGGAGAGGAGGGGTGGGGGGAGGAGGGAGAGAGACGGAGGATCAGGGAGGAGGAGAGGAGGGATGGGGGGGAGGGAGAGAGACGGAGGGTCAGGGAGGAGGAGAGGAGGGGTGGGGGGAGGAGGGAGAGAGACGGAGGGTCATGGAGGAGGAGAGGAGGGGTGGGGGGGGGAGGGAGAGACGGAGGGTCATGGAGGAGGAGAGGAGGGATGGGGGGGGGGGAGAGACGGAGGGTCATGGAGGAGGAGAGTAGGGGTGGGGGGGGGAGGGAGAGACGGAGGGTCATGGAGGAGGAGAGGAGGGGTGGGGGGAGGAGGAAGAGGAGGAGGTGACAGACAGAGAGAGCAAGGGGGAGGAGGAGGAAGAGGAGGTGACAGACAGAGAGAGCAAGGAGAGATTGATTGATGGAGAGAGGACAAACGGATAGGAGATAGAGGTGATGGACAGAGAGAGCGAGAGGAGGGAGGGAGGGAGGGAGAACAGAACGGAGGAGGAGGAGACGGACAGAAAGAGCAAGGAGAGAGAGAGAGATGGAGAGAGAGAGATGGAGAGAGAGAGATGGAGAGAGAGAGATGGAGGGAGAGAGAGAGAGATGGAGGGAGAGAGAAAGAGATGGAGGGGGAAAGAGGCAAGGAGGGAGACAGAAAGGGAGCGAGGGAAGAAAGTCATCAGATGAGGAGGTGAGATGTAGGTAGGGGTCATCATCACACACAGGTAGGTAGGGGTCACGGGTCAGCACACACAGGTAGCTAGGGGTCATCACACACAGGTAGGTAGGGGCTCCTCACACACAGGTAGGTAGGGGTCATCACACACAGGTAGGTAGGGGTCACGGGTCAGCACACACAGGTAGGTAGGGGTCAGCACACAGCAGAGGAGAGGAGAAGGGGCAACAGAGAGATGTTAACAATCTTGAGGTTTGGAGTTGACGTCTCGCGTCCGGGCGGCTGTAGCTCAGGAGGTAGAGCGGGTCACCCGGTGATCGCAGGGTCGGCGGTTCGAATCCCGGCTCCTCCTGACCACATGTCGAAGTGTCCTTTTGAACCCCAAATTGCTCCCAGTGAGCAGGCTGGCACCTTGCATCTTGCAGCTGCCGCCATTGATGTGTGTGTGAGTGGGTGAATGAGAGGTCTTCGCTGTAAAGCGCTTTGGGTAAAAGTATTATATAAGTGCCGTCCATTTAGCATTTCCATCTGCTCTGCTCCTCACTGGTTCTTTACACCGTTTACCTTATTTAACCACCTGGTGCCTTCCAAAACTGACTTTCCCTCTCTTTCTCTCTCTCTCTCCCTCTATCTCCCTCCCTCTATCTCTCTCTCTCTCCCTCCCACTATCTCTCTCTCTCCCTCCCTCTATCTCTCTCTCCCTCCCTCTATCTCTCTCTTTCCCTCCCTCTATCTCTCTCTTTCCCTCTCTCTTTCCCTCCCTCTATCTCTCTCTCTCCCTCCCTCTATCTCTCTCTTTCCCTCTCTCTTCCTCCCTCTCCCTCTCTCTCCCTCCCTCTATCTCTCTCTCCCACTCTCTTTCTCTCCCTCCCTCTATCTCTCTCTTTCCCTCTCTCCCTCCCACTATCTCTCTCTCTCCCTCCCTCTCTCTCTCTCTCCCTTTCTCTCCCTCCCTCCATCTCTCTCTCTCCCTCTCTCTATCTCTCTCTCTCCCTCCCTCTATCTCCCTCTCTCCCTCTCTCTCCTCCATCTGCACCATAGTGAACAGGTCAGTAGTTCATAGTGAACAGGTCAGTAGTTCATAGTGAGCAGGTCAGTAGTTCATAGTGAACAGGTCAGTAGTTCATAGTGAACAGGTCAGTAGTTCTCAGAGCTGTGTGTGTTGTACCCTGGCTCTAACAGACAGTGTGGAGTGGTTTATAGTGTGCAGTAGGGTGCTGGGTGTTTATAGTGTGCAATACGGTGCTGGGTGTTCGGCTGCCACCAGGGGGCAGTAAAGTACAGCAGTGTCACCGGTGGAATGGGTCCTCTGAAGGTAGGAGCAGTGGGCGGGCTCAAGGAAGCTAGGAGCAGTGGGCAGGCTCAAGGAAGCTAGGAGCCGTGGGCAGGCCCAAGGAAGCTAGGAGCAGTGGGCGGGCTCAAGGAAGCTAGGAGCCGTGGGCGGGCTCAAGGAAGCTAGGAGCAGTGGGCAGGCTCAAGGAAGCTAGGAGCAGTGGGCAGGCTCAAGGAAGCTAGGAGAAGTGGGCGGGCTCAAGGAAGCTTGGAGCAGTGGGCGGGCTCAAGGAAGCTAGGAGCAGTGGGCGGGCTCAAGGAAGCTAGGAGCAGTGGGCAGGCTCAAGGAAGCTAGGAGCAGTGGGCGGGCTCAAGGAAGCTAGGAGCAGTGGGCAGGCTCAAGGAAGCTAGGAGCAGTGGGCAGGCTCAAGGAAGCTAGGAGCAGTGGGCAGGCTCAAGGAAGCTAGGAGCAGTGGGCAGGCTCAAGGAAGCTAGGAGCAGTGGGCAGGCTCAAGGACTCTCCGACATGCTGCTGGGAGCTGCCATCGAACCGGGAACCTTCCACTCAGCAGACGGCTGCTCTACCTCCTGAGCTACTGTGTGTGTGTGTGTTCTATTGTGCTACTACACTAGTATAGTGCGTAGTGTATAGTATGTAAGTGCGTAGTGTATAGTATGGAAGTGGGCCCACCAGCAGGGCAGCCGTGCCCAGGAACAGACCCATCACCAGGGGGGCTTTCTCCTGGAACAGGTTCATGATGACCGTGGGACAGGCCTAGAGGAGAGGAGAGAGGACAGGAGAGGAAAGGAGAGGAGAGGACAGGACAGGACAGGACAGGACAGGACAGGAGAGGAGAGGAGAGGAGAGGAGAGGAGAGGAGAGGAGAGGAGAGGAGAGGAGAGGAGAGGAGAGGAGAGGAGAGGAGAGGAGAGGAGAGGAGAGGACAGGACAGGACAGGACAGGACAGGACAGGAGAGGAGAGGACAGGACAAGAGAGGAGAGGAGAGGAGAGGAGAGGAGAGGAGAGGAGAGGAGAGGAGAGGAGAGGAGAGGAGAGGAGAGGACAGGACAGGACAGGACAGGACAGGACAGGACAGGACAGGACAGGAGGTTAAAGTATTAGGACAGTTATTCTGTAATCTTCCATGTTGAATTTTAATTGATATAATAATAATTAAGGTGCAGTCTGTTTACTCTGAGAGTTAGAATTGAGTTTTTTCATCTATATCTGGTGAACCATTTAGAGAAATAGATATTTAATCACAACTGAAGGCATCTATGGTCAACCATTTTGTTGTCTTATGTGGTATAGAGAAGACAGACCTACTGTAGTTAAGTGTGACTAATACAGCTACAGTCATTCTGAGTATAAATCCTTGAGAGTAGTTGGCTGACAGGTCATATTATTATACTCACAGGTATAGTGAAGAGAGTTTATATTATTATACTCACAGGTATAGTGAAGTGAGTTTATATTATTATACTCACAGGTATAGTGAAGAGAGTTTATATTATTATACTCACAGGTATAGTGAAGAGAGTTTATATTATTATACTCACAGGTATAGTGAAGAGAGTTTATATTATTATACTCACAGGTATAGTGAAGAGAGTTTATATTATTATACTCACAGGTATAGTTAAGAGAGTTTATATTATTATACTCACAGGTATAGGGAAGAGAGTTTATATTATTATACTCACAGGTATAGTGAAGTGAGTTTATATTATTATACTCACAGGTATAGTGAAGTGAGTTTATATTATTATACTCACAGGTATAGTGAAGTGAGTTTATATTATTATACTCACAGGTATAGTGAAGTGAGTTTATATTATTATACTCACAGGTATAGTGAAGTGAGTTTATATTATTATACTCACAGGTATAGTGAAGAGAGTTTATATACTTATACTCACAGGTATAGTGAAGTGAGTTTATATTATTATACTCACAGGTATAGTGAAGTGAGTTTATATTATTATACTCACAGGTATAGTGAAGTGAGTTCATATTATTATACTCACAGGTATAGTGAAGAGAGTTTATATTATTATACTCACAGGTATAGTGAAGAGAGTTTATATTATTATACTCATAGGTATAGTGAAGTGAGTTCATATTATTATACTCACAGGTATAGTGAAGAGAGTTTATATTATTATACTCACAGGTATAGTGAAGTGAGTTTATATTATTATACTCACAGGTATAGTTAAGTGAGTTTATATTATTATACTCACAGGTATAGTGATAGTTCATATTATTATACTCACAGGTATAGTGATAGTTCATATTATTATACTCACAGGTATAGTGAAGTGAGGTCATATTATTATATTATTATACTCACAGGTATAGTGAAGTGAGGTCATATTATTATATTATTATACTCACAGGTATAGTGAAGTGAGGTCATATTATTATATTATTATACTCACAGGTATAGTGAAGTGAGGTCATATTATTATATTATTATACTTACAGGTATAGTGAAGTGAGGTCATATTATTATATTATTATACTCACAGGTATAGTGAGGTCATATTATAACACTCACAGGCATGGTGAAGAGACAGGTCATATTAGTATACTCACAGGCATGGTGAAGAGACAGGTCATATTAGTATACTCACAGGCATGGTGAAGAGACAGGTCATATTAGTATACTCACAGGCATGGTGAAGAGACAGGTCATATTAGTATACTCACAGGCATGGTGAAGAGACAGGTCATATTAGTATACTCACAGGCATGGTGAAGAGACAGGTCATATTAGTATACTCACAGGCATGGTGAAGGTCTCCAGAAAGCTATGGTTAGGACACGTCTTTTTCACCAGGATGTCCAACGCACCCACCAGTCCACAGCACTTCAGCTATAAGACAAGAGACAGAGAGATAAAGAGAGAGAGCAAGAGAGAGAGAGAAAGAGAGAGAGAGACAGAGAGAGAGAGAAATAGAGAGAGAGAGAAAGAGAGAGAGAGAAAGAGAGAGAGATAGACAGAGAGAGAGAGAGAAAGAGAGAGAAATAGAGAGAGAAAGAGAGAGAAAAAGAGAGAGAGAGAAAGAGAGAGAGAAAGAGAGAGAGAGAAAGAGAGAGAGAGAAAGAGAGCACACGAGAGGCAGAAGATGTCAGGCAGTGAGTGAATGCTTGCGTGAGTGAGTGAGTGCGTGCGTGAGTGCGTGTGTGAGTGCGTGCGTGAGAGTGCGTGCGTGAGTGCGTGCGAGTGTGTGCGTGAGTGCGTGTGTGTGCGTGTGTGCGAGTGTGTGTGTGCGTGCGTGTGTGTGTGTGAGTGCGTGCGTGGGTGTGTGTGCGTGTGTGCGAGTGTGTGTGTGCGTGCGTGTGTATGTGTGTGTGAGTGCGTGCGTGGGTGTGTGTGCGTGGGTGTGCGAGTGTGTGTGTGCGTGCGAGCGAGCGAGTGAATGCGTGCGCGTGCGTGAGTGTGTGTGTGTGTGCGTGCGTTCACCGTATTGTGGAAGATGGTCAGCGTGACGGCCATCCCCGGGTCTCCTTTGTCCACATAGTGAGCGTAGACCGACGCGTAGAACATGGCCAGGCGCCCGCTGACCTGCACGGAGGAACACACAGTCCAGTTAAACACACAGTCCAGTTAAACACACAGTCCAGTTAAACACACAACAAGTGTCCTTCACAGTCACATCAGCCGTTTGTGTGTACCTTGTCAAATTTGTAAAGTATGGCGCAAATGAATTCTCTAATGTGTTTTAATATGTTTATCAGTATACTGCACTGTAACTTTTATTCCTGTATTCTATTTGTCCTGCCTTTTGTTTTAAATGTCTATAATGACTTGCTTTTTGTTTTAATGCTTTTAATTTGCCCTGCCTTTTGTTTTAAATGTCTATAATGTCTTGCTTTTTGTTTTAATCCTTTTAATGTCTCATGTAAAGCACCTTGAATTGCCCTGTGGCTGAAATGTGCTATATAAATAAACTTGCCTTGCCTTGAATGCATTTTTAAACTGGACTACACTTAATTTAAATTTCCTCAACATAACGCACACTTACTCCGAAGTGATTTATATTTTTAGTTGAAGGACAATCACAGCTACATTTGCCATCAATAGTTTGGTCACTACCATTCAGCTTATAAATAGATCTACAAACACAAAAGTTATAAAGACTATTTTTTTCTGCCCTCACAAATGTTGTAAAAAAACACCCTAAATGATAGTGATGAATTGTTTTGTCAAAATGAAAGTTGCTCATCAAAGTCTTGGTTATATAATGATGTAAAAAATATTTAGAACATCCTAGATCTAAATAGTCAAAAAAGGGGTTTAGTCACAACAGTTCCGTATCCTTTTCCTACCCCGATCCTACCCCTGACCCTGCCTCTATCTGGGCCCAGGCACATTTATGCACAAACAGACATACACCAATGTTTGCCATGTCTCTCCTATGATGTTATTAGCCTCTCTTACTCTGAAAATGTAATTTAATGTTATTTATTGCTCTATAAATGTTCTTAGCCAGTAGACAAACATACTCCAGGAGCTTGCTTGATCGCCTTGTTGAGAGGGGTCAGGGAAGAATTTTTACAGCTCACTTATCTGGCCCCCGGGTGATACTGTTTTTTTGCTTCCCTCTGGAATATGTAGAGGTGGGTCGTATGCCCACCTCCCTTGTTCTCTGTAAAGCGCATTGTGTTGCCTCTGGGTATGAAATGCGCTATATAAATAAAGCTTTGATTGATTGATTGATTGATTGATTGATATAAATACAGCTGAGTTGATCTAACGTACTTGTGATTACCAGGTGACGAGTACAGCTACTGTTGGGTGAAGTTAAGGCATTGCCTCTCCTCTCCTTCTGCGACATGAAAGCTGGTATTATATTATATTATTATTAGGGCAGCGGAAGGATTGGATGCAATGCGCCAAACATTAGTGGGGTTTTGTTTTCAGATGATCATTTATTATACGACATCTGTAAAAGCATCACTGCTCACAGTGGACTTTCGATTGGTCTGATTACAACTCGTCAGTTGTTGTTTCTTCTGTCAAAGAAACACAACGGCCCACTGGAGACAAGATCTGGAGCTCTCTCGGCGTCAGATGCTCATTTGTAAGAAGTGGGAAGAAGTCTGTGAAGGAGCGACCACTTCAAGCCCCCAGGATTCGAAATCTAAAGTGAAGGCCTATTGAACCGCGCCATCTTGGCTAGATTTGTAGTCATTTGGCTATTTCCGGTGACTTTTGTACTTGCGCAGTTGAGCTTTTCTGTCCGACGCGCGTCCACGAAAAAGTTCACCTTTATGTGAAATGTAGACGCATGTTCTCGGCTCTCCCCGCTTTGATTTAGCAATGAAAACCGGCTTGCATATTAAACTGTTTTTGTCAAATATATCCATTGGAGAAATTATTTTTTCATCCAGGAATCTTAGTTTTAACGGGTTAAATATAACTGAACATGTTTTGTTTGCTAGTAGATGGTATTCATTCCGTTCGCGATAACGTTATTGCAGCCAGGCTAAATGCCTCCAGGGAGCCAGTGACCGGCGAGTTGAAGAGCTTCACTCCCCGCCAGCAGGAGCTTTGTCCGCTGCTGCCGCATCTCGGATAACCCGCTGAGTTCGTGGCTGCTATTTCACATTCGCCCTTGATCAATCCCAATACCGATCCATGGTAATTATGAATCAATCGTTCAGATCGGCAGTGCTGCATGCATGTTACAACATCATTGTTAGCTTTATTAACATAGCACATTGGTTTGATAGTAGCATAGTTGGGATGGACAGTAGCTAGCACATAGGTTTGATAGCATAGTTGGGATGGACAGTAGCTAGCACATTGGTTTGATAGTAGCATAGTTGGGATGGACAGTAGCTAGCACATTGGTTTGATAGTAGTTGGGATGGACAGCAGCTAGCACGTTGGTTTGATAGTAGCATAGTTGGGATGGACAGTAGCTAGCACGTTGGTTTGATAGTAGCATAGTTGGGATGGACATTAGCTAGCACATTGGTTTGATAGTAGCATAGTTGGGATGGACAGTAGCTAGCCCATTGGTTTGATAGTAGCATAGTTGGGATGTACAGTAGCTAGCACATTGGTTTGATAGTAGCATAGTTGGGATGGACAGTAGCTAGCACATTGGTTTGTTAGTAGCATAGTTAGGATGGGCAGTAGCTAGCTCATTTGTTTGATAGTAGCATAGTTTGGATGGACAGTAGCTAGCACATTCGTTTGATAGTAGCATAGTTGGGATGGACAGCAGCTAGTACATTGGTTTGATAGTAGCATAGTTGGGATGGACAGTAGCTAGCACATTGGTTTGATAGTAGCATAGTTGGGATGGACAGTAGCTAGCACATTGGTTTGTTAATAGCATAGTTGGGATGGGCAGTAGCTAGCACATTGGTTTGATAGTAGCATAGTTGGGATGGACAGTAGCTAGCACATTGGTTTGTTAATAGCATAGTTGGGATGGGCAGTAGCTAGCACATTGGTTTGATATTAGCATAGTTGGGATGGACAGTAGCTAGCACATTGGTTTGATAGTAGCGTATTGGGATGGACAGTAGCTAGCACATTGGTTTGATAGTAGCATAGTTGGGATGGACAGTAGCTAGCACATTGGTTTGTTAGTAGCATAGTTGGGATGGGCAGTAGCTAGCACATTGGTTTGATAGTAGCATAGTTGGGATGGACAGTAGCTAGCACATTGGTTTGATAGTAGCATAGTTGGGATGGACAGTGGCTAGCACATTGGTTTGATAGTAGCATAGTTGGGATGGACAGTAGCTAGCACATAGGTTTGATAGCATAGTTGGGATGGACAGTAGCTAGCACATTGGTTTGATAGTAGCATAGTTGGGATGGACAGTAGCTAGCACATTGGTTTGATAGTAGCATAGTTGGGATGGACAGTAGCTAGCACATTGGTTTATAGTAGCATAGTTGGGATGGACAGTAGCTAGCACATTGGTTTGATAGTAGCATAGTTGGGATGTACAGTAGCTAGCACATAGGTTTGATAGCATAGTTGGGATGGACAGTAGCTAGCACATTGGTTTGATAGTAGCATAGTTGGGATGTACAGTAGCTAGCACATTGGTTTGATAGCATAGTTGGGATGGACAGTATCTAGCACATTGGTTTGATAGTAGCATAGTTGGGATGGACAGTAGCTAGCTAATTGGTTTGATAGTAGCATAGTTGGGATGGACAGTAGCTAGCACATTGGTTTGATAGTAGCATAGTTGGGATGGACAGTAGCTAGCCCATTGGTTTGATAGTAGCATAGTTGGGATGGACAGTAGCTAGCACATTGGTTTGATAGCATAGTTGGGATGGACAGTAGCTAGCACATTGGTTTGATAGTAGCATAGTTGGCATGGACAGTAGCTAGCACATTGGTTTGATAGTAGCATAGTTGGGATGGACAGTAGCTAGCACATTGGTTTGATAGTAGCATAGTTGGGATGGATAGTAGCTAGCACATAGGTTTGATAGCATAGTTGGGATGGACAGTAGCTAGCACATTGGTTTGATAGTAGCATAGTTGGGATGGACAGTAGCTAGCACATTGGTTTGATAGTAGCATAGTTGGGATGGACAGTAGCTAGCACATTGGTTTGATAGTAGCATAGTTGGGATGGACAGTAGCTAGCACATTGGTTTGATAGTAGCATAGTTGGGATGTACAGTAGCTAGCACATTGGTTTGATAGTAGCATAGTTGGGATGTACAGTAGCTAGCACATTGGTTTGATAGTAGCATAGTTGGGATGGGCAGTAGCTAGCACATTGGTTTGATAGTAGCATAGTTGGGATGGACAGTAGCTAGCACATTGGTTTGATAGTAGCATAGTTGGGATGGCGCAGTAGCTAGCACATTGGTTTGTTAGTAGCATAGTTGGGATGGGCAGTAGCTAGCACATTGGTTTGTTAGTAGCATAGTTGGGATGGACAGTAGCTAGCACATTGGTTTGATAGTAGCATAGTTGGGATGGGCAGTAGCTAGCACATTGGTTTGATAGTAGCATAGTTGGGGTGTACAGTAGCTAGCACATAGGTTTGATAGCATAGTTGGGATGGACAGTAGCTAGCACATTGGTTTGATAGTAGCATAGTTGGGATGGACAGTAGCTAGCACATTGGTTTGATAGTAGCATAGTTGGGATGGACAGTAGCTAGCACATTGGTTTGATAATAGCATAGTTGGGATGTACAGTAGCTAGCACATTGGTTTGATAGTAGCATAGTTGGGATGTACAGTAGCTAGCACATTGGTTTGATAGTAGCATAGTTGGGATGGGCAGTAGCTAGCACATTGGTTTGATAGTAGCATAGTTGGGATGGACAGTAGCTAGCACATTGGTTTGATAGTAGCATAGTTGGGATGGACAGTAGCTAGCACATTGGTTTGATAGTAGCATAGTTGGGATGGACAGTAGCTAGCACATTGGTTTGATAGTAGCATAGTTGGGATGGCACAGTAGCTAGCACATTGGTTTGTTAGTAGCATAGTTGGGATGGGCAGTAGCTAGCACATTGGTTTGTTAGTAGCATAGTTGGGATGGACAGTAGCTAGCACATTGGTTTGATAGTAGCATAGTTGGGATGGACAGTAGCTAGCACATTGGTTTGATAGTAGCATAGTTGGGATGTACAGTAGCTAGCACATAGGTTTGATAGCATAGTTGGGATGGACAGTAGCTAGCACATTGGTTTGATAGTAGCATAGTTGGGATGTACAGTAGCTAGCACATTGGTTTGATAGCATAGTTGGGATGGACAGTAGCTAGCACATTGGTTTGATAGTAGCATAGTTGGGATGGACAGTAGCTAGCTAATTGGTTTGATAGTAGCATAGTTGGGATGGACAGTAGCTAGCACATTGGTTTGATAGTAGCATAGTTGGGATGGACAGTAGCTAGCACATTGGTTTGATAGTAGCATAGTTGGGATGGACAGTAGCTAGCACATTGGTTTGATAGTAGCATAGTTGGGATGTACAGTAGTTAGCACATAAGTTTGATAGTAGCATAGTTGGGATGGACAGTAGCTAGCACATTGGTTTGATAGTAGCATAGTTGGGATGGACAGTAGCTAGCACATTGGTTTGATAGTAGCATAGTTGGGATGGACAGTAGCTAGCACATAGGTTTGATAGTAGCATAGTTGGGATGGACAGTAGCTAGCACATAGGTTTGATAGTAGCATAGTTGGGATGGACAGTAGCTAGCACATTGGTTTGATAGTAGCATAGTTGGGATGGACAGTAGCTAGCACATTGG
The DNA here is from genome assembly GCF_949987555.1 of Borostomias antarcticus. Lineage (NCBI taxonomy): Eukaryota > Metazoa > Chordata > Actinopteri > Stomiiformes > Stomiidae > Borostomias > Borostomias antarcticus. Next base: position 4,669,020 of record NC_140258.1, read on the forward strand.
TTTGATAGTAGCATAGTTGGGATGGACAGTAGCTAGCACATAGGTTTGATAGTAGCATAGTTGGGATGGACAGTAGCTAGCACATAGGTTTGATAGTAGCATAGTTGGGATGGACAGTAGCTAGCACATTGGTTTGATAGTAGCATAGTTGGGATGGACAGTAGCTAGCACATTGGTTTGATAGTAGCATAGTTGGGATGGACAGTAGCTAGCACATTGGTTTGATAGTAGCATAGTTGGGATGGACAGTAGCTAGCACATTGGTTTGATAGTAGCATAGTTGGGATGGACAGTAGCTAGCACATTGGTTTGATAGTAGCATAGTTGGGATGGGCAGTAGCTAGCACATTGGTTTGATAGTAGCATAGTTGGGATGGACAGTAGCTAGCACATTGGTTTGATAGTAGCATAGTTGGGATGGCGCAGTAGCTAGCACATTGGTTTGTTAGTAGCATAGTTGGGATGGGCAGTAGCTAGCACATTGGTTTGTTAGTAGCATAGTTGGGATGGACAGCAGCTAGCACATTGGTTTGATAGTAGCATAGTTGGGGTGGACAGTAGCTAGCACATTGGTTTGATAGTAGCATAGTTGGGGTGTACAGTAGCTAGCACATAGGTTTGATAGCATAGTTGGGATGGACAGTAGCTAGCACATTGGTTTGATAGTAGCATAGTTGGGATGGACAGTAGCTAGCACATTGGTTTGATAGTAGCATAGTTGGGATGGGCAGTAGCTAGCACATTGGTTTGATAGTAGCATAGTTGGGATGGACAGTAGCTAGCACATTGGTTTGTTAGTAGCATAGTTGGGATGGGCAGTAGCTAGCACATTGGTTTGTTAGTAGCATAGTTGGGATGGACAGTAGCTAGCACATTGGTTTGATAGTAGCATAGTTGGGATGGACAGTAGCTAGCACATTGGTTTGATAGTAGCATAGTTGGGATGGACAGTAGCTAGCACATTGGTTTGATAGTAGCATAGTTGGGATGGACAGTAGCTAGCACATTGGTTTGATAGTAGCATAGTTGGGATGTACAGTAGTTAGCACATAAGTTTGATAGTAGCATAGTTGGGATGGACAGTAGCTAGCACATTGGTTTGATAGTAGCATAGTTGGGATGGACAGTAGCTAGCACATTGGTTTGATAGTAGCATAGTTGGGATGGACAGTAGCTAGCACATTGGTTTGATAGTAGCATAGTTGGGATGGACAGTAGCTAGCACATAGGTTTGATAGTAGCATAGTTGGGATGGACAGTAGCTAGCACATTGGTTTGATAGTAGCATAGTTGGGATGGACAGTAGCTAGCACATTGGTTTGATAGTAGCATAGTTGGGATGGACAGTAGCTAGCACATAGGTTTGATAGTAGCATAGTTGGGATGGACAGTAGCTAGCACATAGGTTTGATAGTAGCATAGTTGGGATGGACAGTAGCTAGCACATTGGTTTGATAGTAGCATAGTTGGGATGGACAGTAGCTAGCACATTGGTTTGATAGTAGCATAGTTGGGATGGACAGTAGCTAGCACATTGGTTTGATAGTAGCATAGTTGGGATGGACAGTAGCTAGCACATTGGTTTGATAGTAGCATAGTTGGGATGTACAGTAGTTAGCACATAAGTTTGATAGTAGCATAGTTGGGATGGACAGTAGCTAGCACATTGGTTTGATAGTAGCATAGTTGGGATGGACAGTAGCTAGCACATTGGTTTGATAGTAGCATAGTTGGGATGGACAGTAGCTAGCACATTGGTTTGATAGTAGCATAGTTGGGATGGACAGTAGCTAGCACATAGGTTTGATAGTAGCATAGTTGGGATGGACAGTAGCTAGCACATTGGTTTGATAGTAGCATAGTTGGGATGGACAGTAGCTAGCACATTGGTTTGATAGTAGCATAGTTGGGATGGACAGTAGCTAGCACATAGGTTTGATAGTAGCATAGTTGGGATGGACAGTAGCTAGCACATAGGTTTGATAGTAGCATAGTTGGGATGGACAGTAGCTAGCACATTGGTTTGATAGTAGCATAGTTGGGATGGACAGTAGCTAGCACATTGGTTTGATAGTAGCATAGTTGGGATGGACAGTAGCTAGCACATTGGTTTGATAGTAGCATAGTTGGGATGGACAGTAGCTAGCACATTGGTTTGATAGTAGCATAGTTGGGATGGACAGTAGCTAGCACATTGGTTTGATAGTAGCATAGTTGGGATGGACAGTAGCTAGCACATTGGTTTGATAGTAGCATAGTTGGGATGGGCAGTAGCTAGCACATTGGTTTGATAGTAGCATAGTTGGGATGGACAGTAGCTAGCACATTGGTTTGATAGTAGCATAGTTGGGATGGCGCAGTAGCTAGCACATTGGTTTGTTAGTAGCATAGTTGGGATGGGCAGTAGCTAGCACATTGGTTTGTTAGTAGCATAGTTGGGATGGACAGTAGCTAGCACATTGGTTTGATAGTAGCATAGTTGGGGTGGACAGTAGCTAGCACATTGGTTTGATAGTAGCATAGTTGGGGTGTACAGTAGCTAGCACATAGGTTTGATAGCATAGTTGGGATGGACAGTAGCTAGCACATTGGTTTGATAGTAGCATAGTTGGGATGTACAGTAGTTAGCACATAAGTTTGATAGTAGCATAGTTGGGATGGACAGTAGCTAGCACATTGGTTTGATAGTAGCATAGTTGGGATGGACAGTAGCTAGCACATTGGTTTGATAGTAGCATAGTTGGGATGGACAGTAGCTAGCACATTGGTTTGATAGTAGCATAGTTGGGATGGACAGTAGCTAGCACATAGGTTTGATAGTAGCATAGTTGGGATGGACAGTAGCTAGCACATTGGTTTGATAGTAGCATAGTTGGGATGGACAGTAGCTAGCACATTGGTTTGATAGTAGCATAGTTGGGATGGACAGTAGCTAGCACATAGGTTTGATAGTAGCATAGTTGGGATGGACAGTAGCTAGCACATAGGTTTGATAGTAGCATAGTTGGGATGGACAGTAGCTAGCACATTGGTTTGATAGTAGCATAGTTGGGATGGACAGTAGCTAGCACATTGGTTTGATAGTAGCATAGTTGGGATGGACAGTAGCTAGCACATTGGTTTGATAGTAGCATAGTTGGGATGGACAGTAGCTAGCACATTGGTTTGATAGTAGCATAGTTGGGATGGACAGTAGCTAGCACATTGGTTTGATAGTAGCATAGTTGGGATGGACAGTAGCTAGCACATTGGTTTGATAGTAGCATAGTTGGGATGGGCAGTAGCTAGCACATTGGTTTGATAGTAGCATAGTTGGGATGGACAGTAGCTAGCACATTGGTTTGATAGTAGCATAGTTGGGATGGCGCAGTAGCTAGCACATTGGTTTGTTAGTAGCATAGTTGGGATGGGCAGTAGCTAGCACATTGGTTTGTTAGTAGCATAGTTGGGATGGACAGTAGCTAGCACATTGGTTTGATAGTAGCATAGTTGGGGTGGACAGTAGCTAGCACATTGGTTTGATAGTAGCATAGTTGGGGTGTACAGTAGCTAGCACATAGGTTTGATAGCATAGTTGGGATGGACAGTAGCTAGCACATTGGTTTGATAGTAGCATAGTTGGGATGGACAGTAGCTAGCACATTGGTTTGATAGTAGCATAGTTGGGATGGGCAGTAGCTAGCACATTGGTTTGATAGTAGCATAGTTGGGATGGACAGTAGCTAGCACATTGGTTTGATAGTAGCATAGTTGGGATGGCGCAGTAGCTAGCACATTGGTTTGTTAGTAGCATAGTTGGGATGGGCAGTAGCTAGCACATTGGTTTGTTAGTAGCATAGTTGGGATGGACAGTAGCTAGCACATTGGTTTGATAGTAGCATAGTTGGGATGGACAGTAGCTAGCACATTGGTTTGATAGTAGCATAGTTGGGATGGACAGTAGCTAGCACATTGGTTTGTTAGTAGCATAGTTGGGATGGACAGTATCTAGCACATTGGTTTGATAGTAGCATAGTTGGGATGGACAGTAGCTAGCACATTGGTTTGATAGTAGCATAGTTGGGATGTACAGTAGCTAGCACATTGGTTTGATGGTAGCATAGTTGGGATGTACAGTAGCTAGCACATTGGTTTGATGGTAGCATAGTTGGGATGGACAGTAGCTAGCACATTGGTTTGATGGTAGCATAGTTGGGATGTACAGTAGCTATCACATTGGTTTGATAGTAGCATAGTTGGGATGGACAGTAGCTAGCACATTGGGTTGATAGTAGCATAGTTGGGATGGACAGTAGCTAGCACATTGGTTTGATAGAAGCATAGATGGGATGGACAGTAGCTAGCACATTGGTTTGATAGTAGCATAGTTGGGATGGACAGTAGCTAGCACATTGGTTTGATAGTAGCATAGTTGGGATGGACAGTAGCTAGCACATTGGTTTGATAGTAGCATAGTTGGGATGGACAGTAGCTAGCACATTGGTTTGATAGTAGCATAGTTGGGATGGACAGTAGCTAGCACATTGGTTTGATAGTAGCATAGTTGGGATGGAAAGTAGCTAGCACATTGGTTTGATAGTAGCATAGTTGGGATGGACAGTAGCTAGCACATTGGTTTGATAGTAGCATAGTTGGGATGGGCAGTAGCTAGCACATTGGTTTGATAGTAGCATAGTTGGGATGGACAGTAGCTAGCACATTGGTTTGATAGTAGCATAGTTGGGATGGACAGTAGCTAGCACATTGGTTTGATAGTAGCATAGTTGGGATGGCGCAGTAGCTAGCACATTGGTTTGTTAGTAGCATAGTTGGGATGGGCAGTAGCTAGCACATTGGTTTGTTAGTAGCATAGTTGGGATGGACAGTAGCTAGCACATTGGTTTGATAGTAGCATAGTTGGGATGGACAGTAGCTAGCACATTGGTTTGATAGTAGCATAGTTGGGATGGACAGTAGCTAGCACATTGGTTTGATAGTAGCATAGTTGGGATGGGCAGTAGCTAGCACATTGGTTTGATAGTAGCATAGTTGGGATGGACAGTAGCTAGCACATTGGTTTGATAGTAGCATAGTTGGGATGGCGCAGTAGCTAGCACATTGGTTTGTTAGTTGCATAGTTGGGATGGGCAGTAGCTAGCACATTGGTTTGTTAGTAGCATAGTTGGGATGGACAGTAGCTAGCACATTGGTTTGATAGTAGCATAGTTGGGATGGACAGTAGCTAGCACATTGGTTTGATAGTAGCATAGTTGGGATGGACAGTAGCTAGCACATTGGTTTGATAGTAGCATAGTTGGGATGGACAGTATCTAGCACATTGGTTTGATAGTAGCATAGTTGGGATGGACAGTAGCTAGCACATTGGTTTGATAGTAGCATAGTTGGGATGTACAGTAGCTAGCACATTGGTTTGATGGTAGCATAGTTGGGATGTACAGTAGCTAGCACATTGGTTTGATGGTAGCATAGTTGGGATGGACAGTAGCTAGCACATTGGTTTGATGGTAGCATAGTTGGGATGTACAGTAGCTATCACATTGGTTTGATAGTAGCATAGTTGGGATGGACAGTAGCTAGCACATTGGGTTGATAGTAGCATAGTTGGGATGGACAGTAGCTAGCACATTGGTTTGATAGAAGCATAGATGGGATGGACAGTAGCTAGCACATTGGTTTGATAGTAGCATAGTTGGGATGGACAGTAGCTAGCACATTGGTTTGATAGTAGCATAGTTGGGATGGACAGTAGCTAGCACATTGGTTTGATAGTAGCATAGTTGGGATGGACAGTAGCTAGCACATTGGTTTGATAGTAGCATAGTTGGGATGGACAGTAGCTAGCACATTGGTTTGATAGTAGCATAGTTGGGATGGAAAGTAGCTAGCACATTGGTTTGATAGTAGCATAGTTGGGATGGACAGTAGCTAGCACATTGGTTTGATAGTAGCATAGTTGGGATGGGCAGTAGCTAGCACATTGGTTTGATAGTAGCATAGTTGGGATGGACAGTAGCTAGCACATTGGTTTGATAGTAGCATAGTTGGGATGGACAGTAGCTAGCACATTGGTTTGATAGTAGCATAGTTGGGATGGCGCAGTAGCTAGCACATTGGTTTGTTAGTAGCATAGTTGGGATGGGCAGTAGCTAGCACATTGGTTTGTTAGTAGCATAGTTGGGATGGACAGTAGCTAGCACATTGGTTTGATAGTAGCATAGTTGGGATGGACAGTAGCTAGCACATTGGTTTGATAGTAGCATAGTTGGGATGGACAGTAGCTAGCACATTGGTTTGATAGTAGCATAGTTGGGATGGACAGTATCTAGCACATTGGTTTGATAGTAGCATAGTTGGGATGGACAGTAGCTAGCACATTGGTTTGATAGTAGCATAGTTGGGATGTACAGTAGCTAGCACATTGGTTTGATGGTAGCATAGTTGGGATGTACAGTAGCTAGCACATTGGTTTGATGGTAGCATAGTTGGGATGGACAGTAGCTAGCACATTGGTTTGATGGTAGCATAGTTGGGATGTACAGTAGCTATCACATTGGTTTGATAGTAGCATAGTTGGGATGGACAGTAGCTAGCACATTGGGTTGATAGTAGCATAGTTGGGATGGACAGTAGCTAGCACATTGGTTTGATAGAAGCATAGATGGGATGGACAGTAGCTAGCACATTGGTTTGATAGTAGCATAGTTGGGATGGACAGTAGCTAGCACATTGGTTTGATAGTAGCATAGTTGGGATGGACAGTAGCTAGCACATTGGTTTGATAGTAGCATAGTTGGGATGGACAGTAGCTAGCACATTGGTTTGATAGTAGCATAGTTGGGATGGACAGTAGCTAGCACATTGGTTTGATAGTAGCATAGTTGGGATGGAAAGTAGCTAGCACATTGGTTTGATAGTAGCATAGTTGGGATGGACAGTAGCTAGCACATTGGTTTGATAGTAGCATAGTTGGGATGGGCAGTAGCTAGCACATTGGTTTGATAGTAGCATAGTTGGGATGGACAGTAGCTAGCACATTGGTTTGATAGTAGCATAGTTGGGATGGACAGTAGCTAGCACATTGGTTTGATAGTAGCATAGTTGGGATGTACAGTAGCTAGCACATTGGTTTGATAGTAGCATAGTTGGGATGTACAGTAGCTAGCACATTGGTTTGATAGTAGCATAGTTGGGATGGGCAGTAGCTAGCACATTGGTTTGATAGTAGCATAGTTGGGATGGACAGTAGCTAGCACATTGGTTTGATAGTAGCATAGTTGGGATGGCGCAGTAGCTAGCACATTGGTTTGTTAGTAGCATAGTTGGGATGGGCAGTAGCTAGCACATTGGTTTGTTAGTAGCATAGTTGGGATGGACAGTAGCTAGCACATTGGTTTGATAGTAGCATAGTTGGGGTGGACAGTAGCTAGCACATTGGTTTGATAGTAGCATAGTTGGGGTGTACAGTAGCTAGCACATAGGTTTGATAGCATAGTTGGGATGGACAGTAGCTAGCACATTGGTTTGATAGTAGCATAGTTGGGATGGACAGTAGCTAGCACATTGGTTTGATAGTAGCATAGTTGGGATGGACAGTAGCTAGCACATTGGTTTGATAGTAGCATAGTTGGGATGGACAGTAGCTAGCACATTGGTTTGATAGTAGCATAGTTGGGATGGACAGTATCTAGCACATTGGTTTGATAGTAGCATAGTTGGGATGGACAGTAGCTAGCACATTGGTTTGATAGTAGCATAGTTGGGATGTACAGTAGCTAGCACATTGGTTTGATGGTAGCATAGTTGGGATGTACAGTAGCTAGCACATTGGTTTGATAGTAGCATAGTTGGGATGGACAGTAGCTAGCACATTGGTTTGATGGTAGCATAGTTGGGATGTACAGTAGCTATCACATTGGTTTGATAGTAGCATAGTTGGGATGGACAGTAGCTAGCACATTGGGTTGATAGTAGCATAGTTGGGATGGACAGTAGCTAGCACATTGGTTTGATAGAAGCATAGATGGGATGGACAGTAGCTAGCACATTGGTTTGATAGTAGCATAGTTGGGATGGACAGTAGCTAGCACATTGGTTTGATAGTAGCATAGTTGGGATGGACAGTAGCTAGCACATTGGTTTGATAGTAGCATAGTTGGGATGGACAGTAGCTAGCACATTGGTTTGATAGTAGCATAGTTGGGATGGACAGTAGCTAGCACATTGGTTTGATAGTAGCATAGTTGGGATGGAAAGTAGCTAGCACATTGGTTTGATAGTAGCATAGTTGGGATGGACAGTAGCTAGCACATTGGTTTGATAGTAGCATAGTTGGGATGGGCAGTAGCTAGCACATTGGTTTGATAGTAGCATAGTTGGGATGGACATTAGCTAGCACATTGGTTTGATAGTAGCATAGTTGGGATGGACAGTAGCTAGCACATTGGTTTGATAGTAGCATAGTTGGGATGTACAGTAGCTAGCACATTGGTTTGATAGTAGCATAGTTGGGATGTACAGTAGCTAGCACATTGGTTTGATAGTAGCATAGTTGGGATGGGCAGTAGCTAGCACATTGGTTTGATAGTAGCATAGTTGGGATGGACAGTAGCTAGCACATTGGTTTGATAGTAGCATAGTTGGGATGGCGCAGTAGCTAGCACATTGGTTTGTTAGTAGCATAGTTGGGATGGGCAGTAGCTAGCACATTGGTTTGTTAGTAGCATAGTTGGGATGGACAGTAGCTAGCACATTGGTTTGATAGTAGCATAGTTGGGGTGGACAGTAGCTAGCACATTGGTTTGATAGTAGCATAGTTGGGGTGTACAGTAGCTAGCACATAGGTTTGATAGCATAGTTGGGATGGACAGTAGCTAGCACATTGGTTTGATAGTAGCATAGTTGGGATGGACAGTAGCTAGCACATTGGTTTGATAGTAGCATAGTTGGGATGGGCAGTAGCTAGCACATTGGTTTGATAGTAGCATAGTTGGGATGGACAGTAGCTAGCACATTGGTTTGATAGTAGCATAGTTGGGATGGCGCAGTAGCTAGCACATTGGTTTGTTAGTAGCATAGTTGGGATGGGCAGTAGCTAGCACATTGGTTTGTTAGTAGCATAGTTGGGATGGACAGTAGCTAGCACATTGGTTTGATAGTAGCATAGTTGGGATGGACAGTAGCTAGCACATTGGTTTGATAGTTGCATAGTTGGGGTGTACAGTAGCTAGCACATAGGTTTGATAGCATAGTTGGGATGGACAGTAGCTAGCACATTGGTTTGATAGTAGCATAGTTGGGATGGACAGTAGCTAGCACATTGGTTTGATAGTAGCATAGTTGGGATGGACAGTAGCTAGCACATTGGTTTGATAGTAGCATAGTTGGGATGGACAGTAGCTAGCACATTGGTTTGATAGTAGCATAGTTGGGATGGACAGTAGCTAGCACATTGGTTTGATAGTAGCATAGTTGGGATGGACAGTAGCTAGCACATTGGTTTGATAGTAGCATAGTTGGGATGTACAGTAGCTAGCACATTGGTTTGATAGTAGCATAGTTGGGATGTACAGTAGCTAGCACATTGGTTTGATAGTAGCATAGTTGGGATGGGCAGTAGCTAGCACATTGGTTTGATAGTAGCATAGTTGGGATGGACAGTAGCTAGCACATTGGTTTGATAGTAGCATAGTTGGGATGGCGCAGTAGCTAGCACATTGGTTTGTTAGTAGCATAGTTGGGATGGGCAGTAGCTAGCACATTGGTTTGTTAGTAGCATAGTTGGGATGGACAGTAGCTAGCACATTGGTTTGATAGTAGCATAGTTGGGGTGGACAGTAGCTAGCACATTGGTTTGATAGTAGCATAGTTGGGGTGTACAGTAGCTAGCACATAGGTTTGATAGCATAGTTGGGATGGACAGTAGCTAGCACATTGGTTTGATAGTAGCATAGTTGGGATGGGCAGTAGCTAGCACATTGGTTTGATAGTAGCATAGTTGGGATGGACAGTAGCTAGCACATTGGTTTGATAGTAGCATAGTTGGGATGGCGCAGTAGCTAGCACATTGGTTTGTTAGTAGCATAGTTGGGATGGGCAGTAGCTAGCACATTGGTTTGTTAGTAGCATAGTTGGGATGGACAGTAGCTAGCACATTGGTTTGATAGTAGCATAGTTGGGGTGGACAGTAGCTAGCACATTGGTTTGATAGTAGCATAGTTGGGGTGTACAGTAGCTAGCACATAGGTTTGATAGCATAGTTGGGATGGACAGTAGCTAGCACATTGGTTTGATAGTAGCATAGTTGGGATGGACAGTAGCTAGCACATTGGTTTGATAGTAGCATAGTTGGGATGGGCAGTAGCTAGCACATTGGTTTGATAGTAGCATAGTTGGGATGGACAGTAGCTAGCACATTGGTTTGATAGTAGCATAGTTGGGATGGCGCAGTAGCTAGCACATTGGTTTGTTAGTAGCATAGTTGGGATGGGCAGTAGCTAGCACATTGGTTTGTTAGTAGGATAGTTGGGATGGACAGTAGCTAGCACATTGGTTTGATAGTAGCATAGTTGGGATGGACAGTAGCTAGCACATTGGTTTGATAGTTGCATAGTTGGGGTGTACAGTAGCTAGCACATAGGTTTGATAGCATAGTTGGGATGGACAGTAGCTAGCACATTGGTTTGATAGTAGCATAGTTGGGATGGACAGTAGCTAGCACATTGGTTTGATAGTAGCATAGTTGGGATGGACAGTAGCTAGCACATTGGTTTGATAGTAGCATAGTTGGGATGGACAGTAGCTAGCACATTGGTTTGATAGTAGCATAGTTGGGATGTACAGTAGCTAGCACATTGGTTTGATAGTAGCATAGTTGGGATGGACAGTAGCTAGCACATTGGTTTGATAGTAGCATAGTTGGGATCGACAGTAGCTAGCACATTGGTTTGATAGTAGCATAGTTGGGATGGACAGTAGCTAGCACATTGGTTTGATAGTAGCATAGTTGGGATGGACAGTATCTAGCACATTGGTTTGATAGTAGCATAGTTGGGATGGACAGTAGCTAGCACATTGGTTTGATAGTAGCATAGTTGGGATGTACAGTAGCTAGCACATTGGTTTGATGGTAGCATAGTTGGGATGTACAGTAGCTAGCACATTGGTTTGATAGTAGCATAGTTGGGATGGACAGTAGCTAGCACATTGGTTTGATAGTAGCATAGTTGGGATGGGCAGTAGCTAGCACATTGGTTTGATAGTAGCATAGTTGGGATGGACAGTAGCTAGCACATTGGTTTGATAGTAGCATAGTTGGGATGGACAGTAGCTAGCACATTGGTTTGATAGTAGCATAGTTGGGATGTACAGTAGCTAGCACATTGGTTTGATAGTAGCATAGTTGGGATGGACAGTAGCTAGCACATTGGTTTGATAGTAGCATAGTTGGGATGGACAGTAGCTAGCACATTGGTTTGATAGTAGCATAGTTGGGATGGACAGTAGCTAGCACATTGGTTTGATAGTAGCATAGTTGGGATGGAAAGTAGCTAGCACATTGGTTTGATAGTAGCATAGTTGGGATGGACAGTAGCTAGCACATTGGTTTGATAGTAGCATAGTTGGGATGGGCAGTAGCTAGCACATTGGTTTGATAGTAGCATAGTTGGGATGGACAGTAGCTAGCACATTGGTTTGATAGTAGCATAGTTGGGATGGACAGTAGCTAGCACATTGGTTTGATAGTAGCATAGTTGGGATGTACAGTAGCTAGCACATTGGTTTGATAGTAGCATAGTTGGGATGTACAGTAGCTAGCACATTGGTTTGATAGTAGCATAGTTGGGATGGGCAGTAGCTAGCACATTGGTTTGATAGTAGCATAGTTGGGATGGACAGTAGCTAGCACATTGGTTTGATAGTAGCATAGTTGGGATGGCGCAGTAGCTAGCACATTGGTTTGTTAGTAGCATAGTTGGGATGGGCAGTAGCTAGCACATTGGTTTGTTAGTAGCATAGTTGGGATGGACAGTAGCTAGCACATTGGTTTGATAGTAGCATAGTTGGGGTGGACAGTAGCTAGCACATTGGTTTGATAGTAGCATAGTTGGGGTGTACAGTAGCTAGCACATAGGTTTGATAGCATAGTTGGGATGGACAGTAGCTAGCACATTGGTTTGATAGTAGCATAGTTGGGATGGACAGTAGCTAGCACATTGGTTTGATAGTAGCATAGTTGGGATGGGCAGTAGCTAGCACATTGGTTTGATAGTAGCATAGTTGGGATGGACAGTAGCTAGCACATTGGTTTGATAGTAGCATAGTTGGGATGGCGCAGTAGCTAGCACATTGGTTTGTTAGTAGCATAGTTGGGATGGGCAGTAGCTAGCACATTGGTTTGTTAGTAGCATAGTTGGGATGGACAGTAGCTAGCACATTGGTTTGATAGTAGCATAGTTGGGATGGACAGTAGCTAGCACATTGGTTTGATAGTTGCATAGTTGGGGTGTACAGTAGCTAGCACATAGGTTTGATAGCATAGTTGGGATGGACAGTAGCTAGCACATTGGTTTGATAGTAGCATAGTTGGGATGGACAGTAGCTAGCACATTGGTTTGATAGTAGCATAGTTGGGATGGACAGTAGCTAGCACATTGGTTTGATAGTAGCATAGTTGGGATGGACAGTAGCTAGCACATTGGTTTGATAGTAGCATAGTTGGGATGTACAGTAGCTAGCACATTGGTTTGATAGTAGCATAGTTGGGATGGACAGTAGCTAGCACATTGGTTTGATAGTAGCATAGTTGGGATCGACAGTAGCTAGCACATTGGTTTGATAGTAGCATAGTTGGGATGGACAGTAGCTAGCACATTGGTTTGATAGTAGCATAGTTGGGATGGACAGTAGCTAGCACATTGGTTTGATAGTAGCATAGTTGGGATGGACAGTAGCTAGCACATTGGTTTGATAGTAGCATAGTTGGGATGGACAGTAGCTAGCACATAGGTTTGATAGCATAGTTGGGATGGACAGTAGCTAGCACATTGGTTTGATAGTAGCATAGTTGGGATGGATAGTAGCTAGCACATTGGTTTGATAGTAGCATAGTTGGGATGGACAGTAGCTAGCACATTGGTTTGATAGTAGCATAGTTGGGATGGACAGTAGCTAGCACATTGGTTTGATAGTAGCATAGTTGGGATGGGCAGTAGCTAGCACATTGGTTTGATAGTAGCATAGTTGGGATGGACAGTAGCTAGCACATTGGTTTGATAGTAGCATAGTTGGGATGGACAGTAGCTAGCACATTGGTTTGATAGTAGCATAGTTGGGATGGACAGTAGCTAGCACATTGGTTTGATAGTAGCATAGTTGGGATGTACAGTAGCTAGCACATTGGTTTGATAGTAGCATAGTTGGGATGTACAGTAGCTAGCACATTGGTTTGATAGTAGCATAGTTGGGATGGGCAGTAGCTAGCACATTGGTTTGATAGTAGCATAGTTGGGATGGACAGTAGCTAGCACATTGGTTTGATAGTAGCATAGTTGGGATGGCGCAGTAGCTAGCACATTGGTTTGTTAGTAGCATAGTTGGGATGGGCAGTAGCTAGCACATTGGTTTGTTAGTAGCATAGTTGGGATGGACAGTAGCTAGCACATTGGTTTGATAGTAGCATAGTTGGGGTGGACAGTAGCTAGCACATTGGTTTGATAGTAGCATAGTTGGGGTGTACAGTAGCTAGCACATAGGTTTGATAGCATAGTTGGGATGGACAGTAGCTAGCACATTGGTTTGATAGTAGCATAGTTGGGATGGACAGTAGCTAGCACATTGGTTTGATAGTAGCATAGTTGGGATGGGCAGTAGCTAGCACATTGGTTTGATAGTAGCATAGTTGGGATGGACAGTAGCTAGCACATTGGTTTGATAGTAGCATAGTTGGGATGGCGCAGTAGCTAGCACATTGGTTTGTTAGTAGCATAGTTGGGATGGGCAGTAGCTAGCACATTGGTTTGTTAGTAGCATAGTTGGGATGGACAGTAGCTAGCACATTGGTTTGATAGTAGCATAGTTGGGATGGACAGTAGCTAGCACATTGGTTTGATAGTTGCATAGTTGGGGTGTACAGTAGCTAGCACATAGGTTTGATAGCATAGTTGGGATGGACAGTAGCTAGCACATTGGTTTGATAGTAGCATAGTTGGGATGGACAGTAGCTAGCACATTGGTTTGATAGTAGCATAGTTGGGATGGACAGTAGCTAGCACATTGGTTTGATAGTAGCATAGTTGGGATGGACAGTAGCTAGCACATTGGTTTGATAGTAGCATAGTTGGGATGTACAGTAGCTAGCACATTGGTTTGATAGTAGCATAGTTGGGATGGACAGTAGCTAGCACATTGGTTTGATAGTAGCATAGTTGGGATCGACAGTAGCTAGCACATTGGTTTGATAGTAGCATAGTTGGGATGGACAGTAGCTAGCACATTGGTTTGATAGTAGCATAGTTGGGATGGACAGTAGCTAGCACATTGGTTTGATAGTAGCATAGTTGGGATGGACAGTAGCTAGCACATTGGTTTGATAGTAGCATAGTTGGGATGGACAGTAGCTAGCACATAGGTTTGATAGCATAGTTGGGATGGACAGTAGCTAGCACATTGGTTTGATAGTAGCATAGTTGGGATGGATAGTAGCTAGCACATTGGTTTGATAGTAGCATAGTTGGGATGGACAGTAGCTAGCACATTGGTTTGATAGTAGCATAGTTGGGATGGACAGTAGCTAGCACATTGGTTTGATAGTAGCATAGTTGGGATGGGCAGTAGCTAGCACATTGGTTTGATAGTAGCATAGTTGGGATGGACAGTAGCTAGCACATTGGTTTGATAGTAGCATAGTTGGGATGGGCAGTAGCTAGCACATTGGTTTGTTAGTAGCATAGTTGGGATGGGCAGTAGCTAGCACATTGGTTTGTTAGTAGCATAGTTGGGATGGACAGTAGCTAGCACATTGGTTTGATAATAGCATAGTTTGGATGGACAGTAGCTAGCACATTGGTTTGATAGTAGCATAATTGGGATGTACAGTAGCTAGCACATAGGTTTGATAGCATAGTTGGGATGGACAGTAGCTAGCACATTGGTTTGATAGTAGCATAGTTGGGATGGACAGTAGCTAGCACATTGGTTTGATAGTAGCATAGTTGGGATGGACAGTAGCTAGCACATTGGTTTGATAGTAGCATAGTTGGGATGGACAGTAGCTAGCACATTGGTTTGATAGTAGCATAGTTGGGATGGACAGTAGCTAGCACATTGGTTTGATAGTAGTATAGTTGGGATGTACAGTAGCTAGCACATTGGTTTGATAGTAGCATAGTTGGGATGTACAGTAACTAGCACATTGGTTTGATAGTAGCATAGTTGGGATGTACAGTAGCTAGCACATTGGTTTGATAGTAGCATAGTTGGGATGGACAGTAGCTAGCACATTGGTTTGATAGTAGCATAGTTGGGATGTACAGTCGCTAGCACATAGGTTTGATAGTAGCATAGTTGGGATGGACAGTAGCTAGCACATTGGTTTGATAGTAGCATAGTTGGGATGTACAGTAGCTAGCACATAGGTTTGATAGTAGCATAGTTGGGATGGACAGTAGCTAGCACATTGGTTTGATAGTAGCATAGTTGGGATGGACAGTAGCTAGCACATTGGTTTGATAGTAGCATAGTTGGGATGGACAGTAGCTAGCACATTGGTTTGATAGTAGCATAGTTGGGATGGACAGTAGCTAGCACATTGGTTTGATAGTAGCATAGTTGGGATGGACAGTAGCTAGCACATAGGTTTGATAGTAGCATAGTTGGGATGGACAGTAGCTAGCACATTGGTTTGATAGTAGCATAGTTGGGATGGACAGTAGCTAGCACATTGGTTTGATAGTAGCATAGTTGGGATGGACAGTAGCTAGCACATTGGTTTGATAGTAGCATAGTTGGGATGGACAGTAGCTAGCACATAGGTTTGATAGTAGCATAGTTGGGATGGACAGTAGCTAGCACATTGGTTTGATAGTAGCATAGTTGGGATGGACAGTAGCTAGCACATTGGTTTGATAGTAGCATAGTTGGGATGGACAGTAGCTAGCACATTGGTTTGATAGTAGCATAGTTGGGATGGACAGTAGCTAGCACATTGGTTTGATAGTAGCATAGTTGGGATGGACAGTAGCTAGCACATTGGTTTGATAGTAGCATAGTTGGGATGGACAGTAGCTAGCACATTGGTTTGATAGTAGCATAGTTGGGATGGACAGTAGCTAGCACATTGGTTTGATAGTAGCATAGTTGGGATGGGCAGTAGCTAGCACATTGGTTTGTTAGTAGCATAGTTGGGATGGACAGTAGCTAGCACATTGGTTTGATAATAGCATAGTTTGGATGGACAGTAGCTAGCACATTGGTTTGATAGTAGCATAATTGGGATGTACAGTAGCTAGCACATAGGTTTGATAGCATAGTTGGGATGGACAGTAGCTAGCACATTGGTTTGATAGTAGCATAGTTGGGATGGACAGTAGCTAGCACATTGGTTTGATAGTAGCATAGTTGGGATGGACAGTAGCTAGCACATTGGTTTGATAGTAGCATAGTTGGGATGGACAGTAGCTAGCACATTGGTTTGATAGTAGCATAGTTGGGATGTACAGTAGCTAGCACATTGGTTTGATAGTAGCATAGTTGGGATGTACAGTAGCTAGCACATTGGTTTGATAGTAGCATAGTTGGGATGGGCAGTAGCTAGCACATTGGTTTGATAGTAGCATAGTTGGGATGGACAGTAGCTAGCACATTGGTTTGATAGTAGCATAGTTGGGATGGCGCAGTAGCTAGCACATTGGTTTGTTAGTAGCATAGTTGGGATGGGCAGTAGCTAGCACATTGGTTTGTTAGTAGCATAGTTGGGATGGACAGTAGCTAGCACATTGGTTTGATAGTAGCATAGTTGGGGTGGACAGTAGCTAGCACATTGGTTTGATAGTAGCATAGTTGGGGTGTACAGTAGCTAGCACATAGGTTTGATAGCATAGTTGGGATGGACAGTAGCTAGCACATTGGTTTGATAGTAGCATAGTTGGGATGGACAGTAGCTAGCACATTGGTTTGATAGTAGCATAGTTGGGATGAGCAGTAGCTAGCACATTGGTTTGATAGTAGCATAGTTGGGATGGACAGTAGCTAGCACATTGGTTTGATAGTAGCATAGTTGGGATGGCGCAGTAGCTAGCACATTGGTTTGTTAGTAGCATAGTTGGGATGGGCAGTAGCTAGCACATTGGTTTGTTAGTAGCATAGTTGGGATGGACAGTAGCTAGCACATTGGTTTGATAGTAGCATAGTTGGGATGGACAGTAGCTAGCACATTGGTTTGATAGTTGCATAGTTGGGGTGTACAGTAGCTAGCACATAGGTTTGATAGCATAGTTGGGATGGACAGTAGCTAGCACATTGGTTTGATAGTAGCATAGTTGGGATGGACAGTAGCTAGCACATTGGTTTGATAGTAGCATAGTTGGGATGGACAGTAGCTAGCACATTGGTTTGATAGTAGCATAGTTGGGATGGACAGTAGCTAGCACATTGGTTTGATAGTAGCATAGTTGGGATGTACAGTAGCTAGCACATTGGTTTGATAGTAGCATAGTTGGGATGGACAGTAGCTAGCACATTGGTTTGATAGTAGCATAGTTGGGATCGACAGTAGCTAGCACATTGGTTTGATAGTAGCATAGTTGGGATGGACAGTAGCTAGCACATTGGTTTGATAGTAGCATAGTTGGGATGGACAGTAGCTAGCACATTGGTTTGATAGTAGCATAGTTGGGATGGACAGTAGCTAGCACATTGGTTTGATAGTAGCATAGTTGGGATGGACAGTAGCTAGCACATAGGTTTGATAGCATAGTTGGGATGGACAGTAGCTAGCACATTGGTTTGATAGTAGCATAGTTGGGATGGATAGTAGCTAGCACATTGGTTTGATAGTAGCATAGTTGGGATGGACAGTAGCTAGCACATTGGTTTGATAGTAGCATAGTTGGGATGGACAGTAGCTAGCACATTGGTTTGATAGTAGCATAGTTGGGATGGGCAGTAGCTAGCACATTGGTTTGATAGTAGCATAGTTGGGATGGACAGTAGCTAGCACATTGGTTTGATAGTAGCATAGTTGGGATGGGCAGTAGCTAGCACATTGGTTTGTTAGTAGCATAGTTGGGATGGGCAGTAGCTAGCACATTGGTTTGTTAGTAGCATAGTTGGGATGGACAGTAGCTAGCACATTGGTTTGATAATAGCATAGTTTGGATGGACAGTAGCTAGCACATTGGTTTGATAGTAGCATAATTGGGATGTACAGTAGCTAGCACATAGGTTTGATAGCATAGTTGGGATGGACAGTAGCTAGCACATTGGTTTGATAGTAGCATAGTTGGGATGGACAGTAGCTAGCACATTGGTTTGATAGTAGCATAGTTGGGATGGACAGTAGCTAGCACATTGGTTTGATAGTAGCATAGTTGGGATGGACAGTAGCTAGCACATTGGTTTGATAGTAGCATAGTTGGGATGGACAGTAGCTAGCACATTGGTTTGATAGTAGTATAGTTGGGATGTACAGTAGCTAGCACATTGGTTTGATAGTAGCATAGTTGGGATGTACAGTAGCTAGCACATTGGTTTGATAGTAGCATAGTTGGGATGTACAGTAGCTAGCACATTGGTTTGATAGTAGCATAGTTGGGATGGACAGTAGCTAGCACATTGGTTTGATAGTAGCATAGTTGGGATGTACAGTCGCTAGCACATAGGTTTGATAGTAGCATAGTTGGGATGGACAGTAGCTAGCACATTGGTTTGATAGTAGCATAGTTGGGATGTACAGTAGCTAGCACATAGGTTTGATAGTAGCATAGTTGGGATGGACAGTAGCTAGCACATTGGTTTGATAGTAGCATAGTTGGGATGGACAGTAGCTAGCACATTGGTTTGATAGTAGCATAGTTGGGATGGACAGTAGCTAGCACATTGGTTTGATAGTAGCATAGTTGGGATGGACAGTAGCTAGCACATTGGTTTGATAGTAGCATAGTTGGGATGGACAGTAGCTAGCACATTGGTTTGATAGTAGCATAGTTGGGATGGACAGTAGCTAGCACATAGGTTTGATAGTAGCATAGTTGGGATGGACAGTAGCTAGCACATTGGTTTGATAGTAGCATAGTTGGGATGGACAGTAGCTAGCACATTGGTTTGATAGTAGCATAGTTGGGATGGACAGTAGCTAGCACATTGGTTTGATAGTAGCATAGTTGGGATGGACAGTAGCTAGCACATAGGTTTGATAGTAGCATAGTTGGGATGGACAGTAGCTAGCACATTGGTTTGATAGTAGCATAGTTGGGATGGACAGTAGCTAGCACATTGGTTTGATAGTAGCATAGTTGGGATGGACAGTAGCTAGCACATTGGTTTGATAGTAGCATAGTTGGGATGGACAGTAGCTAGCACATTGGTTTGATAGTAGCATAGTTGGGATGGACAGTAGCTAGCACATTGGTTTGATAGTAGCATAGTTGGGATGGACAGTAGCTAGCACATTGGTTTGATAGTAGCATAGTTGGGATGGACAGTAGCTAGCACATTGGTTTGATAGTAGCATAGTTGGGATGGACAGTATCTAGCACATTGGTTTGATAGTAGCATAGTTGGGATGGACAGTAGCTAGCACATTGGTTTGATAGTAGCATAGTTGGGATGGACAGTAGCTAGCACATTGGTTTGATTGTAGCATAGTTGGGATGTAAAGTAGCTAGCACATTGGTTTGATAGTAGCATAGTTGGGATGGACAGTAGCTAGCACATTGGTTTGATAGTAGCATAGTTGGGATGGACAGTAGCTAGCACATTGGTTTGATAGTAGCATAGTTGGGATGGACAGTAGCTAGCACATTTGTTTGATAGTTGCATAGTTGGGATGGACAGTAGCTAGCACATTGGTTTGATAGTAGCATAGTTGGGATGGACAGTAGCTAGCACATTGGTTTGATAGTAGCATAGTTGGGATGGACAGTATCTAGCACATTGGTTTGATAGTAGCATAGTTGGGATGGACAGTAGCTAGCACATTGGTTTGATAGTAGCATAGTTGGGAAGGCGCAGTAGCTAGCACATTGGTTTGTTAGTAGCATAGTTGGGATGGGCAGTAGCTAGCACATTGGTTTGTTAGTAGCATAGTTGGGATGGACAGTAGCTAGCACATTGGTTTGATAGTAGCATAG
Source organism: Borostomias antarcticus (assembly GCF_949987555.1). NCBI lineage: Eukaryota > Metazoa > Chordata > Actinopteri > Stomiiformes > Stomiidae > Borostomias > Borostomias antarcticus. The sequence goes on from NC_140258.1 coordinate 4,689,365, forward strand.
TTGGGATGGACAGTAGCTAGCACATTGGTTTGATAGTAGCATAGTTGGGGTGTACAGTAGCTAGCACATAGGTTTGATGGCATAGTTGGGATGGACAGTAGCTAGCACATTGGTTTGATAGTAGCATAGTTGGGATGGACAGTAGCTAGCACATTGGTTTGATAGTAGCATAGTTGGGATGGACAGTAGCTAGCACATTGGTTTGATAGTAGCATAGTTGGGATGGACAGTAGCTAGCACATTGGTTTGATAGTAGCATAGTTGGGATGTACAGTAGCTAGCACATTGGTTTGATAGTAGCATAGTTGGGATGGACAGTAGCTAGCACATTGGTGTGATAGTAGCATAGTTGGGATCGACAGTAGCTAGCACATTGGTTTGATAGTAGCATAGTTGGGATGGACAGTAGCTAGCACATTGGTTTAATAGTAGCATAGTTGGGATGGACAGTAGCTAGCACATTGGTTTGATAGTAGCATAGTTGGGATGGACAGTAGCTAGCACATTGGTTTGATAGTAGCATAGTTGGGATGGACAGTAGCTAGCACATTGGTTTGATTGTAGCATAGTTGGGATGTAAAGTAGCTAGCACATTGGTTTGATAGTAGCATAGTTGGGATGGACAGTAGCTAGCACATTGGTTTGATAGTAGCATAGTTGGGATGGACAGTAGCTAGCACATTGGTTTGATAGTAGCATAGTTGGGATGGACAGTAGCTAGCACATTTGTTTGATAGTTGCATAGTTGGGATGGACAGTAGCTAGCACATTGGTTTGATAGTAGCATAGTTGGGATGGACAGTAGCTAGCACATTGGTTTGATAGTAGCATAGTTGGGATGGACAGTATCTAGCACATTGGTTTGATAGTAGCATAGTTGGGATGGACAGTAGCTAGCACATTGGTTTGATAGTAGCATAGTTGGGAAGGCGCAGTAGCTAGCACATTGGTTTGTTAGTAGCATAGTTGGGATGGGCAGTAGCTAGCACATTGGTTTGTTAGTAGCATAGTTGGGATGGACAGTAGCTAGCACATTGGTTTGATAGTAGCATAGTTGGGATGGACAGTAGCTAGCACATTGGTTTGATAGTAGCATAGTTGGGGTGTACAGTAGCTAGCACATAGGTTTGATGGCATAGTTGGGATGGACAGTAGCTAGCACATTGGTTTGATAGTAGCATAGTTGGGATGGACAGTAGCTAGCACATTGGTTTGATAGTAGCATAGTTGGGATGGACAGTAGCTAGCACATTGGTTTGATAGTAGCATAGTTGGGATGGACAGTAGCTAGCACATTGGTTTGATAGTAGCATAGTTGGGATGTACAGTAGCTAGCACATTGGTTTGATAGTAGCATAGTTGGGATGGACAGTAGCTAGCACATTGGTGTGATAGTAGCATAGTTGGGATCGACAGTAGCTAGCACATTGGTTTGATAGTAGCATAGTTGGGATGGACAGTAGCTAGCACATTGGTTTAATAGTAGCATAGTTGGGATGGACAGTAGCTAGCACATTGGTTTGATAGTAGCATAGTTGGGATGGACAGTAGCTAGCACATAGGTTTGATAGCATAGTTGGGATGGACAGTAGCTAGCACATTGGTTTGATAGTAGCATAGTTGGGATGGATAGTAGCTAGCACATTGGTTTGATAGTAGCATAGTTGGGATGGACAGTAGCTAGCACATTGGTTTGATAGTAGCATAGTTGGGATGGACAGTAGCTAGCACATTGGTTTGATAGTAGCATAGTTGGGATGGGCAGTAGCTAGCACATTGGTTTGATAGTAGCATAGTTGGGATGGACAGTAGCTAGCACATTGGTTTGATAGTAGCATAGTTGGGATGGGCAGTAGCTAGCACATTGGTTTGTTAGTAGCATAGTTGGGATGGGCAGTAGCTAGCACATTGGTTTGTTAGTAGCATAGTTGGGATGGACAGTAGCTAGCACATTGGTTTGATAATAGCATAGTTTGGATGGACAGTAGCTAGCACATTGGTTTGATAGTAGCATAATTGGGATGTACAGTAGCTAGCACATAGGTTTGATAGCATAGTTGGGATGGACAGTAGCTAGCACATTGGTTTGATAGTAGCATAGTTGGGATGGACAGTAGCTAGCACATTTGTTTGATAGTAGCATAGTTGGGATGGACAGTAGCTAGCACATTGGTTTGATAGTAGCATAGTTGGGATGGACAGTAGCTAGCACATTGGTTTGATAGTAGCATAGTTGGGATGGACAGTATCTAGCACATTGGTTTGATAGTAGCATAGTTGGGATGGACAGTAGCTAGCACATTGGTTTGATAGTAGCATAGTTGGGATGGCGCAGTAGCTAGCACATTGGTTTGTTAGTAGCATAGTTGGGATGGGCAGTAGCTAGCACATTGGTTTGTTAGTAGCATAGTTGGGATGGACAGTAGCTAGCACATTGGTTTGATAGTAGCATAGTTGGGATGGACAGTAGCTAGCACATTGGTTTGATAGTAGCATAGTTGGGGTGTACAGTAGCTAGCACATAGGTTTGATAGCATAGTTGGGATGGACAGTAGCTAGCACATTGGTTTGATAGTAGCATAGTTGGGATGGACAGTAGCTAGCACATTGGTTTAATAGTAGCATAGTTGGGATGGACAGTAGCTAGCACATTGGTTTGATAGTAGCATAGTTGGGATGGACAGTAGCTAGCACATTGGTTTGATAGTAGCATAGTTGGGATGTACAGTAGCTAGCACATTGGTTTGATAGTAGCATAGTTGGGATGGACAGTAGCTAGCACATTGGTGTGATAGTAGCATAGTTGGGATCGACAGTAGCTAGCACATTGGTTTGATAGTAGCATAGTTGGGATGGACAGTAGCTAGCACATTGGTTTAATAGTAGCATAGTTGGGATGGACAGTAGCTAGCACATTGGTTTGATAGTAGCATAGTTGGGATGGACAGTAGCTAGCACATAGGTTTGATAGCATAGTTGGGATGGACAGTAGCTAGCACATTGGTTTGATAGTAGCATAGTTGGGATGGATAGTAGCTAGCACATTGGTTTGATAGTAGCATAGTTGGGATGGACAGTAGCTAGCACATTGGTTTGATAGTAGCATAGTTGGGATGGACAGTAGCTAGCACATTGGTTTGATAGTAGCATAGTTGGGATGGGCAGTAGCTAGCACATTGGTTTGATAGTAGCATAGTTGGGATGGACAGTAGCTAGCACATTGGTTTGATAGTAGCATAGTTGGGATGGGCAGTAGCTAGCACATTGGTTTGTTAGTAGCATAGTTGGGATGGGCAGTAGCTAGCACATTGGTTTGTTAGTAGCATAGTTGGGATGGACAGTAGCTAGCACATTGGTTTGATAATAGCATAGTTTGGATGGACAGTAGCTAGCACATTGGTTTGATAGTAGCATAATTGGGATGTACAGTAGCTAGCACATAGGTTTGATAGCATAGTTGGGATGGACAGTAGCTAGCACATTGGTTTGATAGTAGCATAGTTGGGATGGACAGTAGCTAGCACATTGGTTTGATAGTAGCATTGTTGGGATGGACAGTAGCTAGCACATTGGTTTGATAGTAGCATAGTTGGGATGGACAGTAGCTAGCACATTGGTTTGATAGTAGCATAGTTGGGATGGACAGTAGCTAGCACATTGGTTTGATAGTAGCATAGTTGGGATGGACAGTAGCTAGCACATTGGTTTGATAGTAGCATAGTTGGGATGTACAGTAGCTAGCACATTGGTTTGATAGTAGCATAGTTGGGATGTACAGTAGCTAGCACATTGGTTTGATAGAAGCATAGTTGGGATGGACAGTAGCTAGCACATTGGTTTGATAGTAGCATAGTTGGGATGTACAGTAGCTAGCACATAGGTTTGATAGTAGCATAGTTGGGATGGACAGTAGCTAGCACATTGGTTTGATAGTAGCATAGTTGGGATGTACAGTAGCTAGCACATAGGTTTGATAGTAGCATAGTTGGGATGGACAGTAGCTAGCACATTGGTTTGATAGTACCATAGTTGGGATGGACAGTAGCTAGCACATTGGTTTGATAGTAGCATAGTTGGGATGGACAGTAGCTAGCACATTGGTTTGATAGTAGCATAGTTGGGATGGACAGTAGCTAGCACATTGGTTTGATAGTAGCATAGTTGGGATGGACAGTAGCTACCACATAGGTTTGATAGTAGCATAGTTGGGATGGACAGTAGCTAGCACATTGGTTTGATAGTAGCATAGTTGGGATGGACAGTAGCTAGCACATTGGTTTGATAGTAGCATAGTTGGGATGGACAGTAGCTAGCACATTGGTTTGATAGTAGCATAGTTGGGATGGACAGTAGCTAGCACATTGGTTTGATAGTAGCATTGTTGGGATGGACAGTAGCTAGCACATTGGTTTGATAGTAGCATAGTTGGGATGGACAGTAGCTAGCACATTGGTTTGATAGTAGCATAGTTGGGATGGACAGTAGCTAGCACATTGGTTTGATAGAAGCATAGTTGGGATGGACAGTAGCTAGCACATTGGTTTGATAGTAGCATAGTTGGGATGTACAGTAGCTAGCACATTGGTTTGATAGTAGCATAGTTGGGATGTACAGTAGCTAGCACATTGGTTTGATAGAAGCATAGTTGGGATGGACAGTAGCTAGCACATTGGTTTGATAGTAGCATAGTTGGGATGTACAGTAGCTAGCACATAGGTTTGATAGTAGCATAGTTGGGATGGACAGTAGCTAGCACATTGGTTTGATAGTAGCATAGTTGGGATGTACAGTAGCTAGCACATAGGTTTGATAGTAGCATAGTTGGGATGGACAGTAGCTAGCACATTGGTTTGATAGTACCATAGTTGGGATGGACAGTAGCTAGCACATTGGTTTGATAGTAGCATAGTTGGGATGGACAGTAGCTAGCACATTGGTTTGATAGTAGCATAGTTGGGATGGACAGTAGCTAGCACATTGGTTTGATAGTAGCATAGTTGGGATGGACAGTAGCTACCACATAGGTTTGATAGTAGCATAGTTGGGATGGACAGTAGCTAGCACATTGGTTTGATAGTAGCATAGTTGGGATGGACAGTAGCTAGCACATTGGTTTGATAGTAGCATAGTTGGGATGGGCAGTAGCTAGCACATTGGTTTGATAGTAGCATAGTTGGGATGGACAGTAGCTAGCACATTGGTTTGATAGTAGCATAGTTGGGATGGGCAGTAGCTAGCACATTGGTTTGTTAGTAGCATAGTTGGGATGGGCAGTAGCTAGCACATTGGTTTGTTAGTAGCATAGTTGGGATGGACAGTAGCTAGCACATTGGTTTGATAATAGCATAGTTTGGATGGACAGTAGCTAGCACATTGGTTTGATAGTAGCATAATTGGGATGTACAGTAGCTAGCACATAGGTTTGATAGCATAGTTGGGATGGACAGTAGCTAGCACATTGGTTTGATAGTAGCATAGTTGGGATGGACAGTAGCTAGCACATTGGTTTGATAGTAGCATAGTTGGGATGTACAGTAGCTAGCACATTGGTTTGATAGTAGCATAGTTGGGATGTACAGTAGCTAACACATTGGTTTGATAGTAGCATAGTTGGGATGTACAGTAGCTAGCACATTGGTTTGATAGTAGCATAGTTGGGATGTACAGTAGCTAGCACATTGGTTTGATAGAAGCATAGTTGGGATGGACAGTAGCTAGCACATTGGTTTGATAGTAGCATAGTTGGGATGTACAGTAGCTAGCACATAGGTTTGATAGTAGCATAGTTGGGATGGACAGTAGCTAGCACATTGGTTTGATAGTAGCATAGTTGGGATGTACAGTAGCTAGCACATAGGTTTGATAGTAGCATAGTTGGGATGGACAGTAGCTAGCACATTGGTTTGATAGTACCATAGTTGGGATGGACAGTAGCTAGCACATTGGTTTGATAGTAGCATAGTTGGGATGGACAGTAGCTAGCACATTGGTTTGATAGTAGCATAGTTGGGATGGACAGTAGCTAGCACATTGGTTTGATAGTAGCATAGTTGGGATGGACAGTAGCTACCACATAGGTTTGATAGTAGCATAGTTGGGATGGACAGTAGCTAGCACATTGGTTTGATAGTAGCATAGTTGGGATGGACAGTAGCTAGCACATTGGTTTGATAGTAGCATAGTTGGGATGGACAGTAGCTAGCACATTGGTTTGATAGTAGCATAGTTGGGATGGACAGTAGCTAGCACATTGGTTTGATAGTAGCATTGTTGGGATGGACAGTAGCTAGCACATTGGTTTGATAGTAGCATAGTTGGGATGGACAGTAGCTAGCACATTGGTTTGATAGTAGCATAGTTGGGATGGACAGTAGCTAGCACATTGGTTTGATAGTAGCATAGTTGGGATGGACAGTAGCTAGCACATTGGTTTGATAGTAGCATAGTTGGGATGGACAGTAGCTAGCACATTGGTTTGATAGTAGCATAGTTGGGATGTACAGTAGCTAGCACATTGGTTTGATAGAAGCATAGTTGGGATGGACAGTAGCTAGCACATTGGTTTGATAGTAGCATAGTTGGGATGTACAGTAGCTAGCACATAGGTTTGATAGTAGCATAGTTGGGATGGACAGTAGCTAGCACATTGGTTTGATAGTAGCATAGTTGGGATGTACAGTAGCTAGCACATAGGTTTGATAGTAGCATAGTTGGGATGGACAGTAGCTAGCACATTGGTTTGATAGTACCATAGTTGGGATGGACAGTAGCTAGCACATTGGTTTGATAGTAGCATAGTTGGGATGGACAGTAGCTAGCACATTGGTTTGATAGTAGCATAGTTGGGATGGACAGTAGCTAGCACATTGGTTTGATAGTAGCATAGTTGGGATGGACAGTAGCTACCACATAGGTTTGATAGTAGCATAGTTGGGATGGACAGTAGCTAGCACATTGGTTTGATAGTAGCATAGTTGGGATGGACAGTAGCTAGCACATTGGTTTGATAGTAGCATAGTTGGGATGGACAGTAGCTAGCACATTGGTTTGATAGTAGCATAGTTGGGATGGACAGTATCTAGCACATTGGTTTGATAGTAGCATAGTTGGGATGTACAGTAGCTAGCACATAGGTTTGATAGCATAGTTGGGATGGACAGTAGCTAGCACATTGGTTTGATAGTAGCATAGTTGGGATGGACAGTAGCTAGCACATTGGGTTGATAGTAGCATAGTTGGGATGGACAGTAGCTAGCACATTGGTTTGATAGTAGCATTGTTGGGATGGACAGTAGCTAGCACATTGGTTTGATAGTAGCATAGTTGGGATGGACAGTAGCTAGCACATTGGTTTGATAGTAGCATAGTTGGGATGGACAGTAGCTAGCACATTGGTTTGATAGTAGCATAGTTGGGATGGACAGTAGCTAGCACATTGGTTTGATAGTAGCATAGTTGGGATGTACAGTAGCTAGCACATTGGTTTGATAGTAGCATAGTTGGGATGTACAGTAGCTAACACATTGGTTTGATAGTAGCATAGTTGGGATGTACAGTAGCTAGCACATTGGTTTGATAGTAGCATAGTTGGGATGGACAGTAGCTAGCACATTGGTTTGATAGTAGCATAGTTGGGATGTACAGTAGCTAGCACATAGGTTTGATAGTAGCATAGTTGGGATGGACAGTAGCTAGCACATTGGTTTGATAGTAGCATAGTTGGGATGTACAGTAGCTAGCACATAGGTTTGATAGTAGCATAGTTGGGATGGACAGTAGCTAGCACATTGGTTTGATAGTACCATAGTTGGGATGGACAGTAGCTAGCACATTGGTTTGATAGTAGCATAGTTGGGATGGACAGTAGCTAGCACATTGGTTTGATAGTAGCATAGTTGGGATGGACAGTAGCTAGCACATTGGTTTGATAGTAGCATAGTTGGGATGGACAGTAGCTACCACATAGGTTTGATAGTAGCATAGTTGGGATGGACAGTAGCTAGCACATTGGTTTGATAGTAGCATAGTTGGGATGGACAGTAGCTAGCACATTGGTTTGATAGTAGCATAGTTGGGATGGACAGTAGCTAGCACATTGGTTTGATAGTAGCATAGTTGGGATGGACAGTAGCTAGCACATTGGTTTGATAGTAGCATAGTTGGGATGTACAGTAGCTAGCACATTGGTTTGATAGTAGCATAGTTGGGATGTACAGAAGCTAGCACATTGGTTTGATAGTAGCATAGTTGGGATGGACAGTAGCTAGCACATTGGGTTGATAGTAGCATAGTTGGGATGGACAGTAGCTAGCACATTGGTTTGATAGTAGCATAGTTGGGATGGACAGTAGCTAGCACATTGGGTTGATAGTAGCATAGTTGGGATGGACAGTAGCTAGCACATTGGTTTGATAGTAGCATAGATGGTATGGACAGTAGCTAGCACATTGGTTTGATAGTAGCATAGTTGGGACGGACAGTAGCTAGCACATTGGTTTGATAGTAGCATAGTTGGGATGGACAGTAGCTAGCACATTGGTTTGATAGTAGCATAGTTGGGATGGACAGTAGCTAGCACATTGGTTTGATAGTAGCATAGTTGGGATGGACAGTAGCTAGCACATTGGTTTGATAGTAGCATAGTTGGGATGGACAGTAGCTAGCACATTGGTTTGATAGTAGCATAGTTGGGATGGACAGTAGCTAGCACATTGGTTTGATAGTAGCATAGTTGGGATGGACAGTAGCTAGCACATTGGTTTGATAGTAGCATAGTTGGGATGGACAGTAGCTAGCACATTGGTTTGATAGTAGCATAGTTGGGATGGACAGTAGCTAGCACATTGGTTTGATAGTAGCATAGTTGGGATGGAAAGTAGCTAGCACATTGGTTTGATAGTAGCATAGTTGGGATGGACAGTAGCTAGCACATTGGTTTGATAGTAGCATAGTTGGGATGGACAGTAGCTAGCACATTGGTTTGATAGTAGCATAGTTGGGATGTACAGTAGCTAGCACATTGGTTTGATAGTAGCATAGTTGGGATGTACAGTAGCTAGCACATTGGTTTGATAGTAGCATAGTTGGGATGGGCAGTAGCTAGCACATTGGTTTGATAGTAGCATAGTTGGGATGTACAGTAGCTAGCACATAGGTTTGATAGTAGCATAGTTGGGATGGACAGTAGCTAGCACATTGGTTTGATAGTAGCATAGTTGGGATGTACAGTAGCTAGCACATAGGTTTGATAGTAGCATAGTTGGGATGGACAGTAGCTAGCACATTGGTTTGATAGTACCATAGTTGGGATGGACAGTAGCTAGCACATTGGTTTGATAGTAGCATAGTTGGGATGGACAGTAGCTAGCACATTGGTTTGATAGTAGCATAGTTGGGATGGACAGTAGCTAGCACATTGGTTTGATAGTAGCATAGTTGGGATGGACAGTAGCTACCACATAGGTTTGATAGTAGCATAGTTGGGATGGACAGTAGCTAGCACATTGGTTTGATAGTAGCATAGTTGGGATGGACAGTAGCTAGCACATTGGTTTGATAGTAGCATAGTTGGGATGGACAGTAGCTAGCACATTGGTTTGATAGTAGCATAGTTGGGATGGACAGTAGCTAGCACATTGGTTTGATAGTAGCATAGTTGGGATGTACAGTAGCTAGCACATTGGTTTGATAGTAGCATAGTTGGGATGTACAGTAGCTAGCACATTGGTTTGATAGTAGCATAGTTGGGATGGACAGTAGCTAGCACATTGGGTTGATAGTAGCATAGTTGTGATGGACAGTAGCTAGCACATTGGTTTGATAGTAGCATAGTTGGGATGGACAGTAGCTAGCACATTGGGTTGATAGTAGCATAGTTGGGATGGACAGTAGCTAGCACATTGGTTTGATAGTAGCATAGTTGGGATGGACAGTAGCTAGCACATTGGTTTGATAGTAGCATAGTTGGGATGGACAGTAGCTAGCACATTGGTTTGATAGTAGCATAGTTGGGATGGACAGTAGCTAGCACATAGGTTTGATAGCATAGTTGGGATGGACAGTAGCTAGCACATTGGTTTGATAGTAGCATAGTTGGGATGGATAGTAGCTAGCACATTGGTTTGATAGTAGCATAGTTGGGATGGACAGTAGCTAGCACATTGGTTTGATAGTAGCATAGTTGGGATGGACAGTAGCTAGCACATTGGTTTGATAGTAGCATAGTTGGGATGGGCAGTAGCTAGCACATTGGTTTGATAGAAGCATAGTTGGGATGGACAGTAGCTAGCACATTGGTTTGATAGTAGCATAGTTGGGATGGGCAGTAGCTAGCACATTGGTTTGTTAGTAGCATAGTTGGGATGGGCAGTAGCTAGCACATTGGTTTGTTAGTAGCACAGCTGGGATGGACAGTAGCTAGCACATTGGTTTGATAATAGCATAGTTTGGATGGACAGTAGCTAGCACATTGGTTTGATAGTAGCATAATTGGGATGTACAGTAGCTAGCACATAGGTTTGATAGCATAGTTGGGATGGACAGTAGCTAGCACATTGGTTTGATAGTAGCATAGTTGGGATGGACAGTAGCTAGCACATTGGTTTGATAGTAGCATAGTTGGGATGGACAGTAGCTAGCACATTGGTTTGATAGTAGCATAGTTGGGATGGACAGTAGCTAGCACATTGGTTTGATAGTAGCATAGTTGGGATGGACAGTAGCTAGCACATTGGTTTGATAGTAGTATAGTTGGGATGTACAGTAGCTAGCACATTGGTTTGATAGTAGCATAGTTGGGATGTACAGTAGCTAGCACATTGGTTTGATAGTAGCATAGTTGGGATGTACAGTAGCTAGCACATTGGTTTGATAGTAGCATAGTTGGGATGGACAGTAGCTAGCACATTGGTTTGATAGTAGCATAGTTGGGATGTACAGTCGCTAGCACATAGGTTTGATAGTAGCATAGTTGGGATGGGCAGTAGCTAGCACATTGGTTTGATAGTAGCATAGTTGGGATGGACAGTAGCTAGCACATTGGTTTGATAGTAGCATAGTTGGGATGGACAGTAGCTAGCACATTGGTTTGATAGTAGCATAGTTGGGATGTACAGTAGCTATTACATTGGTTTGATAGTAGCATAGTTGGGATGGACAGTAGCTAGCACATTGGGTTGATAGTAGCATAGTTGGGATGTACAGTAGCTATCACATTGGTTTGATAGTAGCATAGTTGGGATGGACAGTAGCTAGCACATTGGGTTGATAGTAGCATAGTTGGGATGGACAGTAGCTAGCACATTGGTTTGATAGTAGCATAGATGGGATGGACAGTAGCTAGCACATTGGTTTGATAGTAGCATAGTTGGGACGGACAGTAGCTAGCACATTGGTTTGATAGTAGCATAGTTGGGATGGACAGTAGCTAGCACATTGGTTTGATAGTAGCATAGTTGGGATGGACAGTAGCTAGCACATTGGTTTGATAGTAGCATAGTTGGGATGGACAGTAGCTAGCACATTGGTTTGATAGTAGCATAGTTGGGATGGACAGTAGCTAGCACATTTGTTTGATAGTTGCATAGTTGGGATGGACAGTAGCTAGCACATTGGTTTGATAGTAGCATAGTTGGGATGGACAGTAGCTAGCACATTGGTTTGATAGTAGCATAGTTGGGATGGACAGTAGCTAGCACATTGGTTTGATAGTAGCATAGTTGGGATGGACAGTAGCTAGCACATTGGTTTGATAGTAGCATAGTTGGGATGGACAGTAGCTAGCACATTTGTTTGATAGTTGCATAGTTGGGATGGACAGTAGCTAGCACATTGGTTTGATAGTAGCATAGTTGGGATGGACAGTAGCTAGCACATTGGTTTGATAGTAGCATAGATGGGATGGACAGTAGCTAGCACATTGGTTTGATAGTAGCATAGTTGGGACGGACAGTAGCTAGCACATTGGTTTGATAGTAGCATAGTTGGGATGGACAGTAGCTAGCACATTGGTTTGATAGTAGCATAGTTGGGATGGACAGTAGCTAGCACATTGGTTTGATAGTAGCATAGTTGGGATGGACAGTAGCTAGCACATTGGTTTGATAGTAGCATAGTTGGGATGGACAGTAGCTAGCACATTTGTTTGATAGTTGCATAGTTGGGATGGACAGTAGCTAGCACATTGGTTTGATAGTAGCATAGTTGGGATGGACAGTAGCTAGCACATTGGTTTGATAGTAGCATAGTTGGGATGGACAGTATCTAGCACATTGGTTTGATAGTAGCATAGTTGGGATGGACAGTAGCTAGCACATTGGTTTGATAGTAGCATAGTTGGGATGGCGCAGTAGCTAGCACATTGGTTTGTTAGTAGCATAGTTGGGATGGGCAGTAGCTAGCACATTGGTTTGTTAGTAGCATAGTTGGGATGGACAGTAGCTAGCACATTGGTTTGATAGTAGCATAGTTGGGATGGACAGTAGCTAGCACATTGGTTTGATAGTAGCATAGTTGGGGTGTACAGTAGCTAGCACATAGGTTTGATAGCATAGTTGGGATGGACAGTAGCTAGCACATTGGTTTGATAGTAGCATAGTTGGGATGGACAGTAGCTAGCACATTGGTTTGATAGTAGCATAGTTGGGATGGACAGTAGCTAGCACATTGGTTTGATAGTAGCATAGTTGGGATGGACAGTAGCTAGCACATTGGTTTGATAGTAGCATAGTTGGGATGTACAGTAGCTAGCACATTGGTTTTATAGTAGCATAGTTGGGATGGACAGTAGCTAGCACATTGGTGTGATAGTAGCATAGTTGGGATCGACAGTAGCTAGCACATTGGTTTGATAGTAGCATAGTTGGGATGGACAGTAGCTAGCACATTGGTTTAATAGTAGCATAGTTGGGATGGACAGTAGCTAGCACATTGGTTTGATAGTAGCATAGTTGGGATGGACAGTAGCTAGCACATAGGTTTGATAGCATAGTTGGGATGGACAGTAGCTAGCACATTGGTTTGATAGTATCATAGTTGGGATGGATAGTAGCTAGCACATTGGTTTGATAGTAGCATAGTTGGGATGGACAGTAGCTAGCACATTGGTTTGATAGTAGCATAGTTGGGATGGACAGTAGCTAGCACATTGGTTTGATAGTAGCATAGTTGGGATGGGCAGTAGCTAGCACATTGGTTTGATAGTAGCATAGTTGGGATGGACAGTAGCTAGCACATTGGTTTGATAGTAGCATAGTTGGGATGGGCAGTAGCTAGCACATTGGTTTGTTAGTAGCATAGTTGGGATGGACAGTAGCTAGCACATTGGTTTGATAATAGCATAGTTTGGATGGACAGTAGCTAGCACATTGGTTTGATAGTATCATAGTTGGGATGGACAGTAGCTAGCACATAGGTTTGATAGCATAGTTGGGATGGACAGTAGCTAGCACATTGGTTTGATAGTAGCATAGTTGGGATGTACAGTAGCTAGCACATTGGTTTTATAGTAGCATAGTTGGGATGGACAGTAGCTAGCACATTGGTGTGATAGTAGCATAGTTGGGATCGACAGTAGCTAGCACATTGGTTTGATAGTAGCATAGTTGGGATGGACAGTAGCTAGCACATTGGTTTAATAGTAGCATAGTTGGGATGGACAGTAGCTAGCACATTGGTTTGATAGTAGCATAGTTGGGATGGACAGTAGCTAGCACATAGGTTTGATAGCATAGTTGGGATGGACAGTAGCTAGCACATTGGTTTGATAGTATCATAGTTGGGATGGATAGTAGCTAGCACATTGGTTTGATAGTAGCATAGTTGGGATGGACAGTAGCTAGCACATTGGTTTGATAGTAGCATAGTTGGGATGGACAGTAGCTAGCACATTGGTTTGATAGTAGCATAGTTGGGATGGGCAGTAGCTAGCACATTGGTTTGATAGTAGCATAGTTGGGATGGACAGTAGCTAGCACATTGGTTTGATAGTAGCATAGTTGGGATGGGCAGTAGCTAGCACATTGGTTTGTTAGTAGCATAGTTGGGATGGACAGTAGCTAGCACATTGGTTTGATAATAGCATAGTTTGGATGGACAGTAGCTAGCACATTGGTTTGATAGTAGCATAATTGGGATGTACAGTAGCTAGCACATAGGTTTGATAGCATAGTTGGGATGGACAGTAGCTAGCACATTGGTTTGATAGTAGCATAGTTGGGATGGACAGTAGCTAGCACATTTGTTTGATAGTAGCATAGTTGGGATGGACAGTAGCTAGCACATTGGTTTGATAGTAGCATAGTTGGGATGGACAGTAGCTAGCACATTGGTTTGATAGTAGCATAGTTGGGATGGACAGTATCTAGCACATTGGTTTGATAGTAGCTTAGTTGGGATGGACAGTAGCTAGCACATTGGTTTGATAGTAGCATAGTTGGGATGGCGCAGTAGCTAGCACATTGGTTTGTTAGTAGCATAGTTGGGATGGGCAGTAGCTAGCACATTGGTTTGTTAGTAGCATAGTTGGGATGGACAGTAGCTAGCACATTGGTTTGATAGTAGCATAGTTGGGATGGACAGTAGCTAGCACATTGGTTTGATAGTAGCATAGTTGGGGTGTACAGTAGCTAGCACATAGGTTTGATAGCATAGTTGGGATGGACAGTAGCTAGCACATTGGTTTGATAGTAGCATAGTTGGGATGGACAGTAGCTAGCACATTGGTTTGATAGTAGCATAGTTGGGATGGACAGTAGCTAGCACATTGGTTTGATAGTAGCATAGTTGGGATGGACAGTAGCTAGCACATTGGTTTGATAGTAGCATAGTTGGGATGTACAGTAGCTAGCACATTGGTTTGATAGTAGCATAGTTGGGATGGACAGTAGCTAGCACATTGGTGTGATAGTAGCATAGTTGGGATCGACAGTAGCTAGCACATTGGTTTGATAGTAGCATAGTTGGGATGGACAGTAGCTAGCACATTGGTTTAATAGTAGCATAGTTGGGATGGACAGTAGCTAGCACATTGGTTTGATAGTAGCATAGTTGGGATGGACAGAAGCTAGCACATAGGTTTGATAGCATAGTTGGGATGGACAGTAGCTAGCACATTGGTTTGATAGTAGCATAGTTGGGATGGATAGTAGCTAGCACATTGGTTTGATAGTAGCATAGTTGGGATGGACAGTAGCTAGCACATTGGTTTGATAGTAGCATAGTTGGGATGGACAGTAGCTAGCACATTGGTTTGATAGTAGCATAGTTGGGATGGGCAGTAGCTAGCACATTGGTTTGATAGTAGCATAGTTGGGATGGACAGTAGCTAGCACATTGGTTTGATAGTAGCATAGTTGGGATGGGCAGTAGCTAGCACATTGGTTTGTTAGTAGCATAGTTGGGATGGGCAGTAGCTAGCACATTGGTTTGTTAGTAGCATAGTTGGGATGGACAGTAGCTAGCACATTGGTTTGATAATAGCATAGTTTGGATGGACAGTAGCTAGCACATTGGTTTGATAGTAGCATAATTGGGATGTACAGTAGCTAGCACATAGGTTTGATAGCATAGTTGGGATGGACAGTAGCTAGCACATTGGTTTGATAGTAGCATAGTTGGGATGGACAGTAGCTAGCACATTGGTTTGATAGTAGCATTGTTGGGATGGACAGTAGCTAGCACATTGGTTTGATAGTAGCATAGTTGGGATGGACAGTAGCTAGCACATTGGTTTGATAGTAGCATAGTTGGGATGGACAGTAGCTAGCACATTGGTTTGATAGTAGCATAGTTGGGATGGACAGTAGCTAGCACATTGGTTTGATAGTAGCATAGTTGGGATGTACAGTAGCTAGCACATTGGTTTGATAGTAGCATAGTTGGGATGTACAGTAGCTAGCACATTGGTTTGATAGTAGCATAGTTGGGATGGACAGTAGCTAGCACATTGGTTTGATAGTAGCATAGTTGGGATGTACAGTAGCTAGCACATAGGTTTGATAGTAGCATAGTTGGGATGGACAGTAGCTAGCACATTGGTTTGATAGTAGCATAGTTGGGATGTACAGTAGCTAGCACATAGGTTTGATAGTAGCATAGTTGGGATGGACAGTAGCTAGCACATTGGTTTGATAGTACCATAGTTGGGATGGACAGTAGCTAGCACATTGGTTTGATAGTAGCATAGTTGGGATGGACAGTAGCTAGCACATTGGTTTGATAGTAGCATAGTTGGGATGGACAGTAGCTAGCACATTGGTTTGATAGTAGCATAGTTGGGATGGACAGTAGCTACCACATAGGTTTGATAGTAGCATAGTTGGGATGGACAGTAGCTAGCACATTGGTTTGATAGTAGCATAGTTGGGATGGACAGTAGCTAGCACATTGGTTTGATAGTAGCATAGTTGGGATGGACAGTAGCTAGCACATTGGTTTGATAGTAGCATAGTTGGGATGGACAGTATCTAGCACATTGGTTTGATAGTAGCATAGTTGGGATGTACAGTAGCTAGCACATAGGTTTGATAGCATAGTTGGGATGGACAGTAGCTAGCACATTGGTTTGATAGAAGCATAGATGGGATGGACAGTAGCTAGCACATTGGTTTGATAGTAGCATAGTTGGGATGGACAGTAGCTAGCACATTGGTTTGATAGTAGCATAGTTGGGATGGACAGTAGCTAGCACATTGGTTTGATAGTAGCATAGTTGGGATGGACAGTAGCTAGCACATTGGTTTGATAGTAGCATAGTTGGGATGGACAGTAGCTACCACATAGGTTTGATAGTAGCATAGTTGGGATGGACAGTAGCTAGCACATTGGTTTGATAGTAGCATAGTTGGGATGGACAGTAGCTAGCACATTGGTTTGATAGTAGCATAGTTGGGATGGACAGTAGCTAGCACATTGGTTTGATAGTAGCATAGTTGGGATGGACAGTAGCTAGCACATTGGTTTGATAGTAGCATAGTTGGGATGTACAGTAGCTAGCACATTGGTTTGATAGTAGCATAGTTGGGATGTACAGTAGCTAGCACATTGGTTTGATAGTAGCATAGTTGGGATGGACAGTAGCTAGCACATTGGGTTGATAGTAGCATAGTTGGGATGGACAGTAGCTAGCACATTGGTTTGATAGTAGCATAGTTGGGATGGACAGTAGCTAGCACATTGGGTTGATAGTAGCATAGTTGGGATGGACAGTAGCTAGCACATTGGTTTGATAGTAGCATAGATGGTATGGACAGTAGCTAGCACATTGGTTTGATAGTAGCATAGTTGGGACGGACAGTAGCTAGCACATTGGTTTGATAGTAGCATAGTTGGGATGGACAGTAGCTAGCACATTGGTTTGATAGTAGCATAGTTGGGATGGACAGTAGCTAGCACATTGGTTTGATAGTAGCATAGTTGGGATGGACAGTAGCTAGCACATTGGTTTGATAGTAGCATAGTTGGGATGGACAGTAGCTAGCACATTGGTTTGATAGTAGCATAGTTGGGATGGACAGTATCTAGCACATTGGTTTGATAGTAGCATAGTTGGGATGGACAGTAGCTAGCACATTGGTTTGATAGTAGCATAGTTGGGATGTACAGTAGCTAGCACATTGGTTTGATGGTAGCATAGTTGGGATGTACAGTAGCTAGCACATTGGTTTGATAGTAGCATAGTTGGGATGGACAGTAGCTAGCACATTGGTTTGATAGTAGCATAGTTGGGATGTACAGTAGCTATCACATTGGTTTGATAGTAGCATAGTTGGGATGGACAGTAGCTAGCACATTGGGTTGATAGTAGCATAGTTGGGATGGACAGTAGCTAGCACATTGGTTTGATAGAAGCATAGATGGGATGGACAGTAGCTAGCACATTGGTTTGATAGTAGCATAGTTGGGATGGACAGTAGCTAGCACATTGGTTTGATAGTAGCATAGTTGGGATGGACAGTAGCTAGCACATTGGTTTGATAGTAGCATAGTTGGGATGGACAGTAGCTAGCACATTGGTTTGATAGTAGCATAGTTGGGATGGACAGTAGCTAGCACATTGGTTTGATAGTAGCATAGTTGGGATGGAAAGTAGCTAGCACATTGGTTTGATAGTAGCATAGTTGGGATGGACAGTAGCTAGCACATTGGTTTGATAGTAGCATAGTTGGGATGGACAGTAGCTAGCACATTGGTTTGATAGTAGCATAGTTGGGATGTACAGTAGCTAGCACATTGGTTTGATAGTAGCATAGTTGGGATGTACAGTAGCTAGCACATTGGTTTGATAGTAGCATAGTTGGGATGGGCAGTAGCTAGCACATTGGTTTGATAGTAGCATAGTTGGGATGTACAGTAGCTAGCACATAGGTTTGATAGTAGCATAGTTGGGATGGACAGTAGCTAGCACATTGGTTTGATAGTAGCATAGTTGGGATGTACAGTAGCTAGCACATTGGGTTGATAGTAGCATAGTTGGGATGGACAGTAGCTAGCACATTGGTTTGATAGTAGCATAGTTGGGATGGACAGTAGCTAGCACATTGGGTTGATAGTAGCATAGTTGGGATGGACAGTAGCTAGCACATTGGTTTGATAGTAGCATAGATGGTATGGACAGTAGCTAGCACATTGGTTTGATAGTAGCATAGTTGGGACGGACAGTAGCTAGCACATTGGTTTGATAGTAGCATAGTTGGGATGGACAGTAGCTAGCACATTGGTTTGATAGTAGCATAGTTGGGATGGACAGTAGCTAGCACATTGGTTTGATAGTAGCATAGTTGGGATGGACAGTAGCTAGCACATTGGTTTGATAGTAGCATAGTTGGGATGGACAGTAGCTAGCACATTGGTTTGATAGTAGCATAGTTGGGATGGACAGTATCTAGCACATTGGTTTGATAGTAGCATAGTTGGGATGGACAGTAGCTAGCACATTGGTTTGATAGTAGCATAGTTGGGATGTACAGTAGCTAGCACATTGGTTTGATGGTAGCATAGTTGGGATGTACAGTAGCTAGCACATTGGTTTGATAGTAGCATAGTTGGGATGGACAGTAGCTAGCACATTGGTTTGATAGTAGCATAGTTGGGATGGACAGTAGCTAGCACATTGGGTTGATAGTAGCATAGTTGGGATGGACAGTAGCTAGCACATTGGTTTGATAGTAGCATAGATGGTATGGACAGTAGCTAGCACATTGGTTTGATAGTAGCATAGTTGGGACGGACAGTAGCTAGCACATTGGTTTGATAGTAGCATAGTTGGGATGGACAGTAGCTAGCACATTGGGTTGATAGTAGCATAGTTGGGATGGACAGTAGCTAGCACATTGGTTTGATAGAAGCATAGATGGGATGGACAGTAGCTAGCACATTGGTTTGATAGTAGCATAGTTGGGATGGACAGTAGCTAGCACATTGGTTTGATAGTAGCATAGTTGGGATGGACAGTAGCTAGCACATTGGTTTGATAGTAGCATAGTTGGGATGGACAGTAGCTAGCACATTGGTTTGATAGTAGCATAGTTGGGATGGACAGTAGCTAGCACATTGGTTTGATAGTAGCATAGTTGGGATGGAAAGTAGCTAGCACATTGGTTTGATAGTAGCATAGTTGGGATGGACAGTAGCTAGCACATTGGTTTGATAGTAGCATAGTTGGGATGGACAGTAGCTAGCACATTGGTTTGATAGTAGCATAGTTGGGATGTACAGTAGCTAGCACATTGGTTTGATAGTAGCATAGTTGGGATGTACAGTAGCTAGCACATTGGTTTGATAGTAGCATAGTTGGGATGGGCAGTAGCTAGCACATTGGTTTGATAGTAGCATAGTTGGGATGTACAGTAGCTAGCACATAGGTTTGATAGTAGCATAGTTGGGATGGACAGTAGCTAGCACATTGGTTTGATAGTAGCATAGTTGGGATATACAGTAGCTAGCACATTGGGTTGATAGTAGCATAGTTGGGATGGACAGTAGCTAGCACATTGGTTTGATAGTAGCATAGTTGGGATGGACAGTAGCTAGCACATTGGGTTGATAGTAGCATAGTTGGGATGGACAGTAGCTAGCACATTGGTTTGATAGTAGCATAGATGGTATGGACAGTAGCTAGCACATTGGTTTGATAGTAGCATAGTTGGGACGGACAGTAGCTAGCACATTGGTTTGATAGTAGCATAGTTGGGATGGACAGTAGCTAGCACATTGGTTTGATAGTAGCATAGTTGGGATGGACAGTAGCTAGCACATTGGTTTGATAGTAGCATAGTTGGGATGGACAGTAGCTAGCACATTGGTTTGATAGTAGCATAGTTGGGATGGACAGTAGCTAGCACATTGGTTTGATAGTAGCATAGTTGGGATGGACAGTATCTAGCACATTGGTTTGATAGTAGCATAGTTGGGATGGACAGTAGCTAGCACATTGGTTTGATAGTAGCATAGTTGGGATGTACAGTAGCTAGCACATTGGTTTGATGGTAGCATAGTTGGGATGTACAGTAGCTAGCACATTGGTTTGATAGTAGCATAGTTGGGATGGACAGTAGCTAGCACATTGGTTTGATAGTAGCATAGTTGGGATGTACAGTAGCTATCACATTGGTTTGATAGTAGCATAGTTGGGATGGACAGTAGCTAGCACATTGGGTTGATAGTAGCATAGTTGGGATGGACAGTAGCTAGCACATTGGTTTGATAGAAGCATAGATGGGATGGACAGTAGCTAGCACATTGGTTTGATAGTAGCATAGTTGGGATGGACAGTAGCTAGCACATTGGTTTGATAGTAGCATAGTTGGGATGGACAGTAGCTAGCACATTGGTTTGATAGTAGCATAGTTGGGATGGACAGTAGCTAGCACATTGGTTTGATAGTAGCATAGTTGGGATGGACAGTAGCTAGCACATTGGTTTGATAGTAGCATAGTTGGGATGGAAAGTAGCTAGCACATTGGTTTGATAGTAGCATAGTTGGGATGGACAGTAGCTAGCACATTGGTTTGATAGTAGCATAGTTGGGATGGACAGTAGCTAGCACATTGGTTTGATAGTAGCATAGTTGGGATGTACAGTAGCTAGCACATTGGTTTGATAGTAGCATAGTTGGGATGTACAGTAGCTAGCACATTGGTTTGATAGTAGCATAGTTGGGATGGGCAGTAGCTAGCACATTGGTTTGATAGTAGCATAGTTGGGATGGACAGTAGCTAGCACATTGGTTTGATAGTAGCATAGTTGGGATGGCGCAGTAGCTAGCACATTGGTTTGTTAGTAGCATAGTTGGGATGGGCAGTAGCTAGCACATTGGTTTGTTAGTAGCATAGTTGGGATGGACAGTAGCTAGCACATTGGTTTGATAGTAGCATAGTTGGGGTGTACAGTAGCTAGCACATAGGTTTGATAGCATAGTTGGGGTGTAAAGTAGCTAGCACATAGGTTTGATAGCATAGTTGGGATGGACAGTAGCTAGCACATTGGTTTGATAGTAGCATAGTTGGGATGGACAGTAGCTAGCACATTGGTTTGATAGTAGCATAGTTGGGATGTACAGTAGCTATCACATTGGTTTGATAGTAGCATAGTTGGGATGGACAGTAGCTAGCACATTGGGTTGATAGTAGCATAGTTGGGATGGACAGTAGCTAGCACATTGGTTTGATAGAAGCATAGATGGGATGGACAGTAGCTAGCACATTGGTTTGATAGTAGCATAGTTGGGATGGACAGTAGCTAGCACATTGGTTTGATAGTAGCATAGTTGGGATGGACAGTAGCTAGCACATTGGTTTGATAGTAGCATAGTTGGGGTGTACAGTAGCTAGCACATAGGTTTGATAGCATAGTTGGGATGGACAGTAGCTAGCACATTGGTTTGATAGTAGCATAGTTGGGATGGACAGTAGCTAGCACATTGGTTTGATAGTAGCATAGTTGGGATGGCGCAGTAGCTAGCACATTGGTTTGTTAGTAGCATAGTTGGGATGGGCAGTAGCTTGCACATTGGTTTGTTAGTAGCATAGTTGGGATGGACAGTAGCTAGCACATTGGTTTGATAGTAGCATAGTTGGGGTGGACAGTAGCTAGCACATTGGTTTGATAGTAGCATAGTTGGGGTGTACAGTAGCTAGCACATAGGTTTGATAGCATAGTTGGGATGGACAGTAGCTAGCACATTGGTTTGATAGTAGCATAGTTGGGATGGACAGTAGCTAGCACATTGGTTTGATAGTAGCATAGTTGGGATGGACAGTAGCTAGCACATTGGTTTGATAGTAGCATAGTTGGGATGGACAGTAGCTAGCACATTGGTTTGATAGTAGCATAGTTGGGATGGACAGTATCTAGCACATTGGTTTGATAGTAGCATAGTTGGGATGGACAGTAGCTAGCACATTGGTTTGATAGTAGCATAGTTGGGATGTACAGTAGCTAGCACATTGGTTTGATGGTAGCATAGTTGGGATGTACAGTAGCTAGCACATTGGTTTGATAGTAGCATAGTTGGGATTGACAGTAGCTAGCACATTGGTTTGATGGTAGCATAGTTGGGATGTACAGTAGCTATCACATTGGTTTGATAGTAGCATAGTTGGGATGGACAGTAGCTAGCACATTGGGTTGATAGTAGCATAGTTGGGATGGACAGTAGCTAGCACATTGGTTTGATAGAAGCATAGATGGGATGGACAGTAGCTAGCACATTGGTTTGATAGTAGCATAGTTGGGATGGACAGTAGCTAGCACATTGGTTTGATAGTAGCATAGTTGGGATGGAAAGTAGCTAGCACATTGGTTTGATAGTAGCATAGTTGGGATGGACAGTAGCTAGCACATTGGTTTGATAGTAGCATAGTTGGGATGGACAGTAGCTAGCACATTGGTTTGATAGTAGCATAGTTGGGATGGAAAGTAGCTAGCACATTGGTTTGATAGTAGCATAGTTGGGATGGACAGTAGCTAGAACATTGGTTTGATAGTAGCATAGTTGGGATGGGCAGTAGCTAGCACATTGGTTTGATAGTAGCATAGTTGGGATGGACAGTAGCTAGCACATTGGTTTGATAGTAGCATAGTTGGGATGGACAGTAGCTAGCACATTGGTTTGATAGTAGCATAGTTGGGATGTACAGTAGCTAGCACATTGGTTTGATAGTAGCATAGTTGGGATGTACAGTAGCTAGCACATTGGTTTGATAGTAGCATAGTTGGGATGGGCAGTAGCTAGCACATTGGTTTGATAGTAGCATAGTTGGGATGGACAGTAGCTAGCACATTGGTTTGATAGTAGCATAGTTGGGATGGCGCAGTAGCTAGCACATTGGTTTGTTAGTAGCATAGTTGGGATGGGCAGTAGCTAGCACATTGGTTTGTTAGTAGCATAGTTGGGATGGACAGTAGCTAGCACATTGGTTTGATAGTAGCATAGTTGGGGTGGACAGTAGCTAGCACATTGGTTTGATAGTAGCATAGTTGGGGTGTACAGTAGCTAGCACATAGGTTTGATAGCATAGTTGGGATGGACAGTAGCTAGCACATTGGTTTGATAGTAGCATAGTTGGGATGGACAGTAGCTAGCACATTGGTTTGATAGTAGCATAGTTGGGATGGGCAGTAGCTAGCACATTGGTTTGATAGTAGCATAGTTGGGATGGACAGTAGCTAGCACATTGGTTTGATAGTAGCATAGTTGGGATGGCGCAGTAGCTAGCACATTGGTTTGTTAGTAGCATAGTTGGGATGGGCAGTAGCTAGCACATTGGTTTGTTAGTAGCATAGTTGGGATGGACAGTAGCTAGCACATTGGTTTGATAGTAGCATAGTTGGGATGGACAGTAGCTAGCACATTGGTTTGATAGTTGCATAGTTGGGGTGTACAGTAGCTAGCACATAGGTTTGATAGCATAGTTGGGATGGACAGTAGCTAGCACATTGGTTTGATAGTAGCATAGTTGGGATGGACATTAGCTAGCACATTGGTTTGATAGTAGCATATTTGGGATGGACAGTAGCTAGCACATTGGTTTGATAGTAGCATAGTTGGGATGGACAGTAGCTAGCACATTGGTTTGATAGTAGCATAGTTGGGATGGACAGTAGCTAGCACATTGGTTTGATAGTAGCATAGTTGGGATGGACAGTAGCTAGCACATTGGTTTGATAGTAGCATAGTTGGGATGGACAGTATCTAGCACATTGGTTTGATAGTAGCATAGTTGGGATGGACAGTAGCTAGCACATTGGTTTGATAGTAGCATAGTTGGGATGTACAGTAGCTAGCACATTGGTTTGATGGTAGCATAGTTGGGATGTACAGTAGCTAGCACATTGGTTTGATAGTAGCATAGTTGGGATGGACAGTAGCTAGCACATTGGTTTGATAGTAGCATAGTTGGGATGGACAGTAGCTAGCACATTGGGTTGATAGTAGCATAGTTGGGATGGACAGTAGCTAGCACATTGGTTTGATAGTAGCATAGATGGTATGGACAGTAGCTAGCACATTGGTTTGATAGTAGCATAGTTGGGACGGACAGTAGCTAGCACATTGGTTTGATAGTAGCATAGTTGGGATGGACAGTAGCTAGCACATTGGGTTGATAGTAGCATAGTTGGGATGGACAGTAGCTAGCACATTGGTTTGATAGAAGCATAGATGGGATGGACAGTAGCTAGCACATTGGTTTGATAGTAGCATAGTTGGGATGGACAGTAGCTAGCACATTGGTTTGATAGTAGCATAGTTGGGATGGACAGTAGCTAGCACATTGGTTTGATAGTAGCATAGTTGGGATGGACAGTAGCTAGCACATTGGTTTGATAGTAGCATAGTTGGGATGGACAGTAGCTAGCACATTGGTTTGATAGTAGCATAGTTGGGATGGAAAGTAGCTAGCACATTGGTTTGATAGTAGCATAGTTGGGATGGACAGTAGCTAGCACATTGGTTTGATAGTAGCATAGTTGGGATGGACAGTAGCTAGCACATTGGTTTGATAGTAGCATAGTTGGGATGTACAGTAGCTAGCACATTGGTTTGATAGTAGCATAGTTGGGATGTACAGTAGCTAGCACATTGGTTTGATAGTAGCATAGTTGGGATGGGCAGTAGCTAGCACATTGGTTTGATAGTAGCATAGTTGGGATGTACAGTAGCTAGCACATAGGTTTGATAGTAGCATAGTTGGGATGGACAGTAGCTAGCACATTGGTTTGATAGTAGCATAGTTGGGATATACAGTAGCTAGCACATTGGGTTGATAGTAGCATAGTTGGGATGGACAGTAGCTAGCACATTGGTTTGATAGTAGCATAGTTGGGATGGACAGTAGCTAGCACATTGGGTTGATAGTAGCATAGTTGGGATGGACAGTAGCTAGCACATTGGTTTGATAGTAGCATAGATGGTATGGACAGTAGCTAGCACATTGGTTTGATAGTAGCATAGTTGGGACGGACAGTAGCTAGCACATTGGTTTGATAGTAGCATAGTTGGGATGGACAGTAGCTAGCACATTGGTTTGATAGTAGCATAGTTGGGATGGACAGTAGCTAGCACATTGGTTTGATAGTAGCATAGTTGGGATGGACAGTAGCTAGCACATTGGTTTGATAGTAGCATAGTTGGGATGGACAGTAGCTAGCACATTGGTTTGATAGTAGCATAGTTGGGATGGACAGTATCTAGCACATTGGTTTGATAGTAGCATAGTTGGGATGGACAGTAGCTAGCACATTGGTTTGATAGTAGCATAGTTGGGATGTACAGTAGCTAGCACATTGGTTTGATGGTAGCATAGTTGGGATGTACAGTAGCTAGCACATTGGTTTGATAGTAGCATAGTTGGGATGGACAGTAGCTAGCACATTGGTTTGATAGTAGCATAGTTGGGATGTACAGTAGCTATCACATTGGTTTGATAGTAGCATAGTTGGGATGGACAGTAGCTAGCACATTGGGTTGATAGTAGCATAGTTGGGATGGACAGTAGCTAGCACATTGGTTTGATAGAAGCATAGATGGGATGGACAGTAGCTAGCACATTGGTTTGATAGTAGCATAGTTGGGATGGACAGTAGCTAGCACATTGGTTTGATAGTAGCATAGTTGGGATGGACAGTAGCTAGCACATTGGTTTGATAGTAGCATAGTTGGGATGGACAGTAGCTAGCACATTGGTTTGATAGTAGCATAGTTGGGATGGACAGTAGCTAGCACATTGGTTTGATAGTAGCATAGTTGGGATGGAAAGTAGCTAGCACATTGGTTTGATAGTAGCATAGTTGGGATGGACAGTAGCTAGCACATTGGTTTGATAGTAGCATAGTTGGGATGGACAGTAGCTAGCACATTGGTTTGATAGTAGCATAGTTGGGATGTACAGTAGCTAGCACATTGGTTTGATAGTAGCATAGTTGGGATGTACAGTAGCTAGCACATTGGTTTGATAGTAGCATAGTTGGGATGGGCAGTAGCTAGCACATTGGTTTGATAGTAGCATAGTTGGGATGGACAGTAGCTAGCACATTGGTTTGATAGTAGCATAGTTGGGATGGCGCAGTAGCTAGCACATTGGTTTGTTAGTAGCATAGTTGGGATGGGCAGTAGCTAGCACATTGGTTTGTTAGTAGCATAGTTGGGATGGACAGTAGCTAGCACATTGGTTTGATAGTAGCATAGTTGGGGTGTACAGTAGCTAGCACATAGGTTTGATAGCATAGTTGGGGTGTAAAGTAGCTAGCACATAGGTTTGATAGCATAGTTGGGATGGACAGTAGCTAGCACATTGGTTTGATAGTAGCATAGTTGGGATGGACAGTAGCTAGCACATTGGTTTGATAGTAGCATAGTTGGGATGTACAGTAGCTATCACATTGGTTTGATAGTAGCATAGTTGGGATGGACAGTAGCTAGCACATTGGGTTGATAGTAGCATAGTTGGGATGGACAGTAGCTAGCACATTGGTTTGATAGAAGCATAGATGGGATGGACAGTAGCTAGCACATTGGTTTGATAGTAGCATAGTTGGGATGGACAGTAGCTAGCACATTGGTTTGATAGTAGCATAGTTGGGATGGACAGTAGCTAGCACATTGGTTTGATAGTAGCATAGTTGGGGTGTACAGTAGCTAGCACATAGGTTTGATAGCATAGTTGGGATGGACAGTAGCTAGCACATTGGTTTGATAGTAGCATAGTTGGGATGGACAGTAGCTAGCACATTGGTTTGATAGTAGCATAGTTGGGATGGCGCAGTAGCTAGCACATTGGTTTGTTAGTAGCATAGTTGGGATGGGCAGTAGCTTGCACATTGGTTTGTTAGTAGCATAGTTGGGATGGACAGTAGCTAGCACATTGGTTTGATAGTAGCATAGTTGGGGTGGACAGTAGCTAGCACATTGGTTTGATAGTAGCATAGTTGGGGTGTACAGTAGCTAGCACATAGGTTTGATAGCATAGTTGGGATGGACAGTAGCTAGCACATTGGTTTGATAGTAGCATAGTTGGGATGGACAGTAGCTAGCACATTGGTTTGATAGTAGCATAGTTGGGATGGACAGTAGCTAGCACATTGGTTTGATAGTAGCATAGTTGGGATGGACAGTAGCTAGCACATTGGTTTGATAGTAGCATAGTTGGGATGGACAGTATCTAGCACATTGGTTTGATAGTAGCATAGTTGGGATGGACAGTAGCTAGCACATTGGTTTGATAGTAGCATAGTTGGGATGTACAGTAGCTAGCACATTGGTTTGATGGTAGCATAGTTGGGATGTACAGTAGCTAGCACATTGGTTTGATAGTAGCATAGTTGGGATTGACAGTAGCTAGCACATTGGTTTGATGGTAGCATAGTTGGGATGTACAGTAGCTATCACATTGGTTTGATAGTAGCATAGTTGGGATGGACAGTAGCTAGCACATTGGGTTGATAGTAGCATAGTTGGGATGGACAGTAGCTAGCACATTGGTTTGATAGAAGCATAGATGGGATGGACAGTAGCTAGCACATTGGTTTGATAGTAGCATAGTTGGGATGGACAGTAGCTAGCACATTGGTTTGATAGTAGCATAGTTGGGATGGAAAGTAGCTAGCACATTGGTTTGATAGTAGCATAGTTGGGATGGACAGTAGCTAGCACATTGGTTTGATAGTAGCATAGTTGGGATGGACAGTAGCTAGCACATTGGTTTGATAGTAGCATAGTTGGGATGGAAAGTAGCTAGCACATTGGTTTGATAGTAGCATAGTTGGGATGGACAGTAGCTAGAACATTGGTTTGATAGTAGCATAGTTGGGATGGGCAGTAGCTAGCACATTGGTTTGATAGTAGCATAGTTGGGATGGACAGTAGCTAGCACATTGGTTTGATAGTAGCATAGTTGGGATGGACAGTAGCTAGCACATTGGTTTGATAGTAGCATAGTTGGGATGTACAGTAGCTAGCACATTGGTTTGATAGTAGCATAGTTGGGATGTACAGTAGCTAGCACATTGGTTTGATAGTAGCATAGTTGGGATGGGCAGTAGCTAGCACATTGGTTTGATAGTAGCATAGTTGGGATGGACAGTAGCTAGCACATTGGTTTGATAGTAGCATAGTTGGGATGGCGCAGTAGCTAGCACATTGGTTTGTTAGTAGCATAGTTGGGATGGGCAGTAGCTAGCACATTGGTTTGTTAGTAGCATAGTTGGGATGGACAGTAGCTAGCACATTGGTTTGATAGTAGCATAGTTGGGGTGGACAGTAGCTAGCACATTGGTTTGATAGTAGCATAGTTGGGGTGTACAGTAGCTAGCACATAGGTTTGATAGCATAGTTGGGATGGACAGTAGCTAGCACATTGGTTTGATAGTAGCATAGTTGGGATGGACAGTAGCTAGCACATTGGTTTGATAGTAGCATAGTTGGGATGGGCAGTAGCTAGCACATTGGTTTGATAGTAGCATAGTTGGGATGGACAGTAGCTAGCACATTGGTTTGATAGTAGCATAGTTGGGATGGCGCAGTAGCTAGCACATTGGTTTGTTAGTAGCATAGTTGGGATGGGCAGTAGCTAGCACATTGGTTTGTTAGTAGCATAGTTGGGATGGACAGTAGCTAGCACATTGGTTTGATAGTAGCATAGTTGGGATGGACAGTAGCTAGCACATTGGTTTGATAGTTGCATAGTTGGGGTGTACAGTAGCTAGCACATAGGTTTGATAGCATAGTTGGGATGGACAGTAGCTAGCACATTGGTTTGATAGTAGCATAGTTGGGATGGACATTAGCTAGCACATTGGTTTGATAGTAGCATATTTGGGATGGACAGTAGCTAGCACATTGGTTTGATAGTAGCATAGTTGGGATGGACAGTAGCTAGCACATTGGTTTGATAGTAGCATAGTTGGGATGTACAGTAGCTAGCACATTGGTTTGATAGTAGCATAGTTGGGATGGACAGTAGCTAGCACATTGGTTTGATAGTAGCATAGTTGGGATGTACAGTAGCTAGCACATTGGTTTGATAGTAGCATAGTTGGGATGTACAGTAGCTAGCACATTGGTTTGATAGTAGCATAGTTGGGATGGGCAGTAGCTAGCACATTGGTTTGATAGTAGCATAGTTGGGATGGACAGTAGCTAGCACATTGGTTTGATAGTAGCATAGTTGGGATGGCGCAGTAGCTAGCACATTGGTTTGTTAGTAGCATAGTTGGGATGGGCAGTACCTAGCACATTGGTTTGTTAGTAGCATAGTTGGGATGGACAGTAGCTAGCACATTGGTTTGATAGTAGCATAGTTGGGGTGGACAGTAGCTAGCACATTGGTTTGATAGTAGCATAGTTGGGGTGTACAGTAGCTAGCACATAGGTTTGATAGCATAGTTGGGATGGACAGTAGCTAGCACATTGGTTTGATAGTAGCATAGTTGGGATGGGCAGTAGCTAGCACATTGGTTTGATAGTAGCATAGTTGGGATGGACAGTAGCTAGCACATTGGTTTGATAGTAGCATGGTTGGGATGGCGCAGTAGCTAGCACATTGGTTTGTTAGTAGCATAGTTGGGATGGGCAGTAGCTAGCACATTGGTTTGTTAGTAGCATAGTTGGGATGGACAGTAGCTAGCACATTGGTTTGATAGTAGCATAGTTGGGGTGGACAGTAGCTAGCACATTGGTTTGATAGTAGCATAGTTGGGGTGTACAGTAGCTAGCACATAGGTTTGATAGCATAGTTGGGATGGACAGTAGCTAGCACATTGGTTTGATAGTAGCATAGTTGGGATGGACAGTAGCTAGCACATTGGTTTGATAGTAGCATAGTTGGGATGGGCAGTAGCTAGCACATTGGTTTGATAGTAGCATAGTTGGGATGGACAGTAGCTAGCACATTGGTTTGATAGTAGCATAGTTGGGATGGCGCAGTAGCTAGCACATTGGTTTGTTAGTAGCATAGTTGGGATGGGCAGTAGCTAGCACATTGGTTTGTTAGTAGCATAGTTGGGATGGACAGTAGCTAGCACAGTGGTTTGATAGTAGCATAGTTGGGATGGACAGTAGCTAGCACATTGGTTTGATAGTTGCATAGTTGGGGTGTACAGTAGCTAGCACATTGGTTTGATAGTAGCATAGTTGGGATGGACAGTAGCTAGCACATTGGTTTGATAGTAGCATAGTTGGGATGGACAGTAGCTAGCACATTGGTTTGATAGTAGCATAGTTGGGATGTACAGTAGCTAGCACATTGGTTTGATAGTAGCATAGTTGGGATGGACAGTAGCTAGCACATTGGTTTGATAGTAGCATAGTTGGGATCGACAGTAGCTAGCACATTGGTTTGATAGTAGCATAGTTGGGATGGACAGTAGCTAGCACATTGGTTTGATAGTAGCATAGTTGGGATGGACAGTATCTAGCACATTGGTTTGATAGTAGCATAGTTGGGATGGACAGTAGCTAGCACATTGGTTTGATAGTAGCATAGTTGGGATGGACAGTAGCTAGCACATTGGTTTGATAGTAGCATAGTTGGGATGGACAGTAGCTAGCACATTGGTTTGATAGTAGCATAGTTGGGATGGACAGTAGCTAGCACATTGGTTTGATAGTAGCATAGTTGGGATGGACAGTAGCTAGCACATTGGTTTGATAGTAGCATAGTTGGGATGGACAGTAGCTAGCACATTGGTTTGATAGTAGCATAGTTGGGATGGACAGTAGCTAGCACATTCGTTTGATAGAAGCATAGTTGGGATGGACAGTAGCTAGCACATTGGTTTGATAGTAGCATAGTTGGGATGGACAGTAGCTAGCACATTGGTTTGATAGTAGCATAGTTGGGATGGACAGTAGCTAGCACATTGGTTTGATAGTAGCATAGTTGGGATGGACAGTAGCTAGCACATTGGTTTGATAGTAGCATAGTTGGGATGTACAGTAGCTAGCCAATTGGTTTGATAGTAGCATAGTTGGGATGGACAGTAGCTAGCACATTGGTTTGATAGTAGCATAGTTGGGATGGACAGTAGCTAGCACATTGGTTTGATAGTAGCATAGTTGGGATGGACAGTAGCTAGCACATTGGTTTGATAGTAGCATAGTTGGGATGGACAGTAGCTAGCACATTGGTTTGATAGTAGCATAGTTGGGATGGACAGTAGCTAGCACATTGGTTTGATAGTAGCATAGTTGGGATGGACATTAGCTAGCACATTGGTTTGATAGTAGCATAGTTGGGATGGACAGTAGCTAGCACATTGGTTTGATAGTAGCACAGTTGGAATGGACAGTAGCTAGCACATTGGTTTGATAGTAGCATAGTTGGGATGGACAGTAGCTAGCACATTGGTTTGATAGTAGCATAGTTGGGATGTACAGTAGCTAGCACATTGGTTTGATAGTAGCATAGTTGGGATGTACAGTAGCTAGCACATTGGTTTGATAGTAGCATAGTTGGGATGGACAGTAGCTAGCTCATTGGTTTGATAGTAGCATAGTTGGGATGGACAGTAGCTAGCACATTGGTTTGATAATAGCATAGTTGGGATGTACAGTAGCTAGCACATTGGTTTGATAGTAGCATAGTTGGGATGTACAGTAGCTAGCACATTGGTTTGATAGTAGCATAGTTGGGATGGGCAGTAGCTAGCACATTGGTTTGATAGTAGCATAGTTGGGATGGACAGTAGCTAGCACATTGGTTTGATAGTAGCATAGTTGGGATGGCGCAGTAGCTAGCACATTGGTTTGTTAGTAGCATAGTTGGGATGGGCAGTAGCTAGCACATTGGTTTGTTAGTAGCATAGTTGGGATGGACAGTAGCTAGCACATTGGTTTGATAGTAGCATAGTTGGGATGGATAGTAGCTAGCACATTGGTTTGATAGTAGCATAGTTGGGGTGTACAGTAGCTAGCACATAGGTTTGATAGCATAGTTGGGATGGACAGTAGCTAGCACATTGGTTTGATAGAAGCATAGTTGGGATGGACAGTAGCTAGCACATTGGTTTGATAGTAGCATAGTTGGGATGGACAGTAGCTAGCACATTGGTTTGATAGTAGCATAGTTGGGATGGACAGTAGCTAGCACATTGGTTTGATAGTAGCACAGTTGGAATGGACAGTAGCTAGCACATTGGTTTGATAGTAGCATAGTTGGGATGGACAGTAGCTAGCACATTGGTTTGATAGTAGCATAGTTGGGATGTACAGTAGCTAGCACATTGGTTTGATAGTAGCATAGTTGGGATGTACAGTAGCTAGCACATTGGTTTGATAGTAGCATAGTTGGGATGGACAGTAGCTAGCTCATTGGTTTGATAGTAGCATAGTTGGGATGGACAGTAGCTAGCACATTGGTTTGATAATAGCATAGTTGGGATGTACAGTAGCTAGCACATTGGTTTGATAGTAGCATAGTTGGGATGTACAGTAGCTAGCACATTGGTTTGATAGTAGCATAGTTGGGATGGGCAGTAGCTAGCACATTGGTTTGATAGTAGCATAGTTGGGATGGACAGTAGCTAGCACATTGGTTTGATAGTAGCATAGTTGGGATGGCGCAGTAGCTAGCACATTGGTTTGTTAGTAGCATAGTTGGAATGGGCAGTAGCTAGCACATTGGTTTGTTAGTAGCATAGTTGGGATGGACAGTAGCTAGCACATTGGTTTGATAGTAGCATAGTTGGGATGGATAGTAGCTAGCACATAGGTTTGATAGCATAGTTGGGATGTACAGTAGCTAGCACATTGGTTTGATAGTAGCATAGTTGGGATGTACAGTAGCTAGCACATTGGTTTGATAGTAGCATAGTTGGGATGTACAGTAGCTAGCACATTGGTTTGATAGTAGCATAGTTGGGATGGACAGTAGCTAGCCCATTGGTTTGATAGTAGCATAGTTGGGATGGACAGTAGCTAGCCCATTGGTTTGATAGTAGCATAGTTGGGATGGACAGTAGCTAGCACATTGGTTTGATAGTAGCATAGTTGGGATGGACAGTAGCTAGCACATTGGTTTGATAGTAGCATAGTTGGGATGGACAGTAGCTAGCACATTGGTTTGATAGTAGCATAGTTGGGATGGACAGTAGCTAGCACATTGGTTTGATAGTAGCATAGTTGGGATGTACAGTAGCTAGCACATAGGTTTGATAGCATAGTTGGGATGGACAGTAGCTAGCACATGGGTTTGATAGTAGCATAGTTGGGATGTACAGTAGCTAGCACATTGGTTTGATAGTAGCATAGTTGGGATGGACAGTAGCTAGCACATTGGTTTGATAGTAGCATAGTTGGGATGTACAGAAGCTAGCACATAGGTTTGATAGCATAGTTGGGGTGGACAGTAGCTAGCACATTGGTTTGATAGTAGCATAGTTGGGATGGACAGTAGCTAGCACATTGGTTTGAT
The DNA here is from genome assembly GCF_949987555.1 of Borostomias antarcticus. NCBI lineage: Eukaryota > Metazoa > Chordata > Actinopteri > Stomiiformes > Stomiidae > Borostomias > Borostomias antarcticus. The sequence goes on from NC_140258.1 coordinate 4,723,270, forward strand.
AGTAGCATAGTTGGGATGGACAGTAGCTAGCACATTGGTTTGATAGTAGCATAGTTGGGATGGACAGTAGCTAGCACATTGGTTTGATAGTAGCATAGTTTGGATGGACAGTAGCTAGCACATTGGTTTGATAGTAGCATAGTTGGGATGGACAGTAGCTAGCACATTGGTTTGATAGTAGCATAGTTGGGATGGACAGTAGCTAGCACATTGGTTTGATAGTAGCATAGTTTGGATGGACAGTAGCTAGCACATTGGTTTGATAGTAGCATAGTTGGGATGGACAGTAGCTAGCACATTGGTTTGATAGTAGCATAGTTGGGATGAACATTAGCTAGCACATTGGTTTGATAGTAGCATAGTTGGGATGGACAGTAGCTAGCACATTGGTTTGATAGTAGCACAGTTGGGATGGACAGTAGCTAGCACATTGGTTTGATAGTAGCATAGTTGGGATGGACAGTAGCTAGCACATTGGTTTGATAGTAGCATAGTTGGGATGGACAGTAGCTAGCACATTGGTTTGATAGTAGCACAGTTGGGATGGACAGTAGCTAGCACATTGGTTTGATAGTAGCATAGTTGGGATGGACAGTAGCTAGCACATTGGTTTGATAGTAGCATAGTTGGGATGGACAGTAGCTAGCACATTGGTTTGATAGTAGCATAGTTGGGATGTACAGTAGCTAGCACATAGGTTTGATAGCATAGTTGGGATGGACAGTAGCTAGCACATTGGTTTGATAGTAGCATAGTTGGGATGGACAGTAGCTAGCACATTGGTTTGATAGTAGCATAGTTGGGATGTACAGTAGCTAGCACATAGGTTTGATAGTAGCATAGTTGGGATGGACAGTAGCTAGCACATTGGTTTGATAGTAGCATAGTTGGGATGGACAGTAGCTAGCACATTGGTTTGATAGTAGCATAGTTGGGATGGACAGTAGCTAGCTCATTGCTTTGATAGTAGCATAGTTGGGATGGACAGTAGCTAGCACATTGGTTTGATAGTAGCATAGTTGGGATGGACAGTAGCTAGCACATTGGTTTGATAGTAGCATAGTTGGGATGGACAGTAGCTAGCACATTGGTTTGATAGTAGCATAGTTGGGATGGACAGTAGCTAGCACATTGGTTTGATAGTAGCATAGTTGGGATGTACAGTAGCTAGCCAATTGGTTTGATAGTAGCATAGTTGGGATGGACAGTAGCTAGCACATTGGTTTGATAGTAGCATAGTTGGGATGGACAGTAGCTAGCACATTGGTTTGATAGTAGCATAGTTAGGATGGACAGTAGCTAGCACATTGGTTTTATAGTAGCATAGTTGGGATGGACAGTAGCTAGCACATTGGTTTGATAGTAGCATAGTTGGGATGGACAGTAGCTAGCACATTGGTTTGATAGTAGCATAGTTGGGATGGACAGTAGCTAGCACATTGGTTTGATAGTAGCATAGTTGGGATGGACAGTAGCTAGCACATTCGTTTGATAGAAGCATAGTTGGGATGGACAGTAGCTAGCACATTGGTTTGATAGTAGCATAGTTGGGATGGACAGTAGCTATCACATTGGTTTGATAGTAGCATAGTTGGGATGGACAGTAGCTAGCACATTGGTTTGATAGTAGCATAGTTGGGATGGACAGTAGCTAGCACATTGGTTTGATAGTAGCATAGTTGGGATGTACAGTAGCTAGCCAATTGGTTTGATAGTAGCATAGTTGGGATGGACAGTAGCTAGCACATTGGTTTGATAGTAGCATAGTTGGGATGGACAGTAGCAGCACATTGGTTTGATAGTAGCATAGTTGGGATGGACAGTAGCTAGCACATTGGTTTGATAGTAGCATAGTTGGGATGGACAGTAGCTAGCACATTGGTTTGATAGTAGCATAGTTGGGATGGACAGTAGCTAGCACATTGGTTTGATAGTAGCATAGTTGGGATGGACATTAGCTAGCACATTGGTTTGATAGTAGCATAGTTGGGATGGACAGTAGCTAGCACATTGGTTTGATAGTAGCACAGTTGGAATGGACAGTAGCTAGCACATTGGTTTGATAGTAGCATAGTTGGGATGGACAGTAGCTAGCACATTGGTTTGATAGTAGCATAGTTGGGATGTACAGTAGCTAGCACATTGGTTTGATAGTAGCATAGTTGGGATGTACAGTAGCTAGCACATTGGTTTGATAGTAGCATAGTTGGGATGGACAGTAGCTAGCTCATTGGTTTGATAGTAGCATAGTTGGGATGGACAGTAGCTAGCACATTGGTTTGATAATAGCATAGTTGGGATGTACAGTAGCTAGCACATTGGTTTGATAGTAGCATAGTTGGGATGTACAGTAGCTAGCACATTGGTTTGATAGTAGCATAGTTGGGATGGGCAGTAGCTAGCACATTGGTTTGATAGTAGCATAGTTGGGATGGACAGTAGCTAGCACATTGGTTTGATAGTAGCATAGTTGGGATGGCGCAGTAGCTAGCACATTGGTTTGTTAGTAGCATAGTTGGGATGGGCAGTAGCTAGCACATTGGTTTGTTAGTAGCATAGTTGGGATGGACAGTAGCTAGCACATTGGTTTGATAGTAGCATAGTTGGGATGGATAGTAGCTAGCACATTGGTTTGATAGTAGCATAGTTGGGGTGTACAGTAGCTAGCACATAGGTTTGATAGCATAGTTGGGATGGACAGTAGCTAGCACATTGGTTTGATAGTAGCATAGTTGGGATGTACAGTAGCTAGCACATTGGTTTGATAGTAGCATAGTTGGGATGGACAGTAGCTAGCCCATTGGTTTGATAGTAGCATAGTTGGGATGGACAGTAGCTAGCCCATTGGTTTGATAGTAGCATAGTTGGGATGGACAGTAGCTAGCACATTGGTTTGATAGTAGCATAGTTGGGATGGACAGTAGCTAGCACATTGGTTTGATAGTAGCATAGTTGGGATGGACAGTAGCTAGCACATTGGTTTGATAGTAGCATAGTTGGGATGGACAGTAGCTAGCACATTGGTTTGATAGTAGCATAGTTGGGATGTACAGTAGCTAGCACATAGGTTTGATAGCATAGTTGGGATGGACAGTAGCTAGCACATGGGTTTGATAGTAGCATAGTTGGGATGTACAGTAGCTAGCACATTGGTTTGATAGTAGCATAGTTGGGATGGACAGTAGCTAGCACATTGGTTTGATAGTAGCATAGTTGGGATGTACAGAAGCTAGCACATAGGTTTGATAGCATAGTTGGGATGGACAGTAGCTAGCACATTGGTTTGATAGTAGCATAGTTGGGATGGACAGTAGCTAGCACATTGGTTTGATAGTAGCATAGTTGGGATGGACAGTAGCTAGCACATTGGTTTGATAGTAGCATAGTTGGGATGGACAGTAGCTAGCACATTGGTTTGATAGTAGCATAGTTTGGATGGACAGTAGCTAGCACATTGGTTTGATAGTAGCATAGTTGGGATGGACAGTAGCTAGCACATTGGTTTGATAGTAGCATAGTTGGGATGGACAGTAGCTAGCACATTGGTTTGATAGTAGCATAGTTTGGATGGACAGTAGCTAGCACATTGGTTTGATAGTAGCATAGTTGGGATGGACAGTAGCTAGCACATTGGTTTGATAGTAGCATAGTTGGGATGGACATTAGCTAGCACATTGGTTTGATAGTAGCATAGTTGGGATGGACAGTAGCTAGCACATTGGTTTGATAGTAGCACAGTTGGGATGGACAGTAGCTAGCACATTGGTTTGATAGTAGCATAGTTGGGATGGACAGTAGCTAGCACATTGGTTTGATAGTAGCATAGTTGGGATGTACAGTAGCTAGCACATTGGTTTGATAGTAGCATAGTTGGGATGGACAGTAGCTAGCACATTGGTTTGATAGTAGCATGGTTGGGATGGACAGTAGCTAGCACATTGGTTTGATAGTAGCATAGTTGGGATGGACAGTAGCTAGCACATTGGTTTGATAGTAGCATAGTTTGGATGGACAGTAGCTAGCACATTGGTTTGATAGTAGCATAGTTGGGATGGACAGTAGCTAGCACATTGGTTTGATAGTAGCATAGTTGGGATGGACAGTAGCTAGCACATTGGTTTGATAGTAGCATAGTTTGGATGGACAGTAGCTAGCACATTGGTTTGATAGTAGCATAGTTGGGATGGACAGTAGCTAGCACATTGGTTTGATAGTAGCATAGTTGGGATGGACAGTAGCTAGCACATTGGTTTGATAGTAGCATAGTTTGGATGGACAGTAGCTAGCACATTGGTTTGATAGTAGCATAGTTGGGATGGACAGTAGCTAGCACATTGGTTTGATAGTAGCATAGTTGGGATGTACAGTAGCTAGCCAATTGGTTTGATAGTAGCATAGTTTGGATGGACAGTAGCTAGCACATTGGTTTGATAGTAGCATAGTTGGGATGGACAGTAGCTAGCACATTGGTTTGATAGTAGCATAGTTGGGATGGACATTAGCTAGCACATTGGTTTGATAGTAGCATAGTTGGGATGGACAGTAGCTAGCACATTGGTTTGATAGTAGCACAGTTGGGATGGACAGTAGCTAGCACATTGGTTTGATAGTAGCATAGTTGGGATGGACAGTAGCTAGCACATTGGTTTGATAGTAGCATAGTTGGGATGTACAGTAGCTAGCACATTGGTTTGATAGTAGCATAGTTGGGATGTACAGTAGCTAGCACATTGGTTTGATAGTAGCATAGTTGGGATGGACAGTAGCTAGCTCATTGGTTTGATAGTAGCATAGTTGGGATGGACAGTAGCTAGCACATTGGTTTGATAATAGCATAGTTGGGATGTACAGTAGCTAGCACATTGGTTTGATAGTAGCATAGTTGGGATGTACAGTAGCTAGCACATTGGTTTGATAGTAGCATAGTTGGGATGGGCAGTAGCTAGCACATTGGTTTGATAGTAGCATAGTTGGGATGGACAGTAGCTAGCACATTGGTTTGATAGTAGCATAGTTGGGATGGACAGTAGCTAGCACATTGGTTTGATAGTAGCATAGTTGGGATGGACAGTAGCTAGCCCATTGGTTTGATAGTAGCATAGTTGGGATGGACAGTAGCTAGCACATTGGTTTGATAGTAGCATAGTTGGGATGGACAGTAGCTAGCACATTGGTTTGATAGTAGCATAGTTGGGATGGACAGTAGCTAGCACATTGGTTTGATAGTAGCATAGTTGGGATGGACAGTAGCTAGCACATTGGTTTGATAGTAGCATAGTTGGGATGGACATTAGCTAGCACATTGGTTTGATAGTAGCATAGTTGGGATGGACAGTAGCTAGCACATTGGTTTGATAGTAGCACAGTTGGGATGGACAGTAGCTAGCACATTGGTTTGATAGTAGCATAGTTGGGATGGACAGTAGCTAGCACATTGGTTTGATAGTAGCATAGTTGGGATGGACAGTAGCTAGCACATTGGTTTGATAATAGCATAGTTGGGATGTACAGTAGCTAGCACATTGGTTTGATAGTAGCATAGTTGGGATGTACAGTAGCTAGCACATTGGTTTGATAGTAGCATAGTTGGGATGGGCAGTAGCTAGCACATTGGTTTGATAGTAGCATAGTTGGGATGGACAGTAGCTAGCACATTGGTTTGATAGTAGCATAGTTGGGATGGACAGTAGCTAGCACATTGGTTTGATAGTAGCATAGTTGGGATGGACAGTAGCTAGCCCATTGGTTTGATAGTAGCATAGTTGGGATGGACAGTAGCTAGCACATTGGTTTGATAGTAGCATAGTTGGGATGGACAGTAGCTAGCACATTGGTTTGATAGTAGCATAGTTGGGATGGACAGTAGCTAGCACATTGGTTTGATAGTAGCATAGTTGGGATGGACAGTAGCTAGCACATTGGTTTGATAGTAGCATAGTTGGGATGGACATTAGCTAGCACATTGGTTTGATAGTAGCATAGTTGGGATGGACAGTAGCTAGCACATTGGTTTGATAGTAGCACAGTTGGGATGGACAGTAGCTAGCACATTGGTTTGATAGTAGCATAGTTGGGATGTACAGTAGCTAGCACATTGGTTTGATAGTAGCATAGTTGGGATGGACAGTAGCTAGCTCATTGGTTTGATAGTAGCATAGTTGGGATGGACAGTAGCTAGCACATTGGTTTGATAATAGCATAGTTGGGATGTACAGTAGCTAGCACATTGGTTTGATAGTAGCATAGTTGGGATGTACAGTAGCTAGCACATTGGTTTGATAGTAGCATAGTTGGGATGTACAGTAGCTAGCACATTGGTTTGATAGTAGCATAGTTGGGATGGACAGTAGCTAGCTCATTGGTTTGATAGTAGCATAGTTGGGATGGACAGTAGCTAGCACATTGGTTTGATAATAGCATAGTTGGGATGTACAGTAGCTAGCACATTGGTTTGATAGTAGCATAGTTGGGATGTACAGTAGCTAGCACATTGGTTTGATAGTAGCATAGTTGGGATGGGCAGTAGCTAGCACATTGGTTTGATAGTAGCATAGTTGGGATGGACAGTAGCTAGCACATTGGTTTGATAGTAGCATAGTTGGGATGGCGCAGTAGCTAGCACATTGGTTTGTTAGTAGCATAGTTGGGATGGGCAGTAGCTAGCACATTGGTTTGTTAGTAGCATAGTTGGGATGGACAGTAGCTAGCACATTGGTTTGATAGTAGCATAGTTGGGATGGATAGTAGCTAGCACATTGGTTTGATAGTAGCATAGTTGGGGTGTACAGTAGCTAGCACATAGGTTTGATAGCATAGTTGGGATGGACAGTAGCTAGCACATTGGTTTGATAGTAGCATAGTTGGGATGTACAGTAGCTAGCACATTGGTTTGATAGTAGCATAGTTGGGATGGCGCAGTAGCTAGCACATTGGTTTGTTAGTAGCATAGTTGGGATGGGCAGTAGCTAGCACATTGGTTTGTTAGTAGCATAGTTGGGATGGACAGTAGCTAGCACATTGGTTTGATAGTAGCATAGTTGGGATGGATAGTAGCTAGCACATTGGTTTGATAGTAGCATAGTTGGGGTGTACAGTAGCTAGCACATTGGTTTGATAATAGCATAGTTGGGATGTACAGTAGCTAGCACATTGGTTTGATAGTAGCATAGTTGGGATGGACAGTAGCTAGCTCATTGGTTTGATAGTAGCATAGTTGGGATGGACAGTAGCTAGCACATTGGTTTGATAATAGCATAGTTGGGATGTACAGTAGCTAGCACATTGGTTTGATAGTAGCATAGTTGGGATGTACAGTAGCTAGCACATTGGTTTGTTAGTAGCATAGTTGGGATGGGCAGTAGCTAGCACATTGGTTTGTTAGTAGCATAGTTGGGATGGCGCAGTAGCTAGCACATTGGTTTGTTAGTAGCATAGTTGGGATGGGCAGTAGCTAGCACATTGGTTTGTTAGTAGCATAGTTGGGATGGACAGTAGCTAGCACATTGGTTTGATAGTAGCATAGTTGGGATGGATAGTAGCTAGCACATTGGTTTGATAGTAGCATAGTTGGGGTGTACAGTAGCTAGCACATAGGTTTGATAGCATAGTTGGGATGGACAGTAGCTAGCACATTGGTTTGATAGTAGCATAGTTGGGATGTACAGTAGCTAGCACATTGGTTTGATAGTAGCATAGTTGGGATGGACAGTAGCTAGCCCATTGGTTTGATAGTAGCATAGTTGGGATGGACAGTAGCTAGCCCATTGGTTTGATAGTAGCATAGTTGGGATGGACAGTAGCTAGCACATTGGTTTGATAGTAGCATAGTTGGGATGGACAGTAGCTAGCACATTGGTTTGATAGTAGCATAGTTGGGATGGACAGTAGCTAGCACATTGGTTTGATAGTAGCATAGTTGGGATGGACAGTAGCTAGCACATTGGTTTGATAGTAGCATAGTTGGGATGTACAGTAGCTAGCACATTGGTTTGATAGTAGCATAGTTGGGATGGACAGTAGCTAGCACATGGGTTTGATAGTAGCATAGTTGGGATGTACAGTAGCTAGCACATTGGTTTGATAGTAGCATAGTTGGGATGGACAGTAGCTAGCACATTGGTTTGATAGTAGCATAGTTGGGATGTACAGAAGCTAGCACATAGGTTTGATAGCATAGTTGGGATGGACAGTAGCTAGCACATTGGTTTGATAGTAGCATAGTTGGGATGGACAGTAGCTAGCACATTGGTTTGATAGTAGCATAGTTGGGATGGACAGTAGCTAGCACATTGGTTTGATAGTAGCATAGTTGGGATGGACAGTAGCTAGCACATTGGTTTGATAGTAGCATAGTTGGGATGGACAGTAGCTAGCACATTGGTTTGATAGTAGCATAGTTGGGATGGACAGTAGCTAGCACATTGGTTTGATAGTAGCATAGTTGGGATGAACATTAGCTAGCACATTGGTTTGATAGTAGCATAGTTGGGATGGACAGTAGCTAGCACATTGGTTTGATAGTAGCACAGTTGGGATGGACAGTAGCTAGCACATTGGTTTGATAGTAGCATAGTTGGGATGGACAGTAGCTAGCACATTGGTTTGATAGTAGCATAGTTGGGATGGACAGTAGCTAGCACATTGGTTTGATAGTAGCACAGTTGGGATGGACAGTAGCTAGCACATTGGTTTGATAGTAGCATAGTTGGGATGGACAGTAGCTAGCACATTGGTTTGATAGTAGCATAGTTGGGATGGACAGTAGCTAGCACATTGGTTTGATAGTAGCATAGTTGGGATGTACAGTAGCTAGCACATAGGTTTGATAGCATAGTTGGGATGGACAGTAGCTAGCACATTGGTTTGATAGTAGCATAGTTGGGATGGACAGTAGCTAGCACATTGGTTTGATAGTAGCATAGTTGGGATGTACAGTAGCTAGCACATAGGTTTGATAGTAGCATAGTTGGGATGGACAGTAGCTAGCACATTGGTTTGATAGTAGCATAGTTGGGATGGACAGTAGCTAGCACATTAGTTTGATAGTAGCATAGTTGGGATGGACAGTAGCTAGCTCATTGCTTTGATAGTACCATAGTTGGGATGGACAGTAGCTAGCACATTGGTTTGATAGTAGCATAGTTGGGATGGACAGTAGCTAGCACATTGGTTTGATAGTAGCATAGTTGGGATGGACAGTAGCTAGCACATTGGTTTGATAGTAGCATAGTTGGGATGGACAGTAGCTAGCACATTGGTTTGATAGTAGCATAGTTGGGATGGACAGTAGCTAGCACATTGGTTTGATAGTAGCATAGTTGGGATGGACAGTAGCTAGCACATTGGTTTGATAGTAGCATAGTTGGGATGTACAGTAGCTAGCCAATTGGTTTGATAGTAGCATAGTTGGGATGGACAGTAGCTAGCACATTGGTTTGATAGTAGCATAGTTGGGATGGACAGTAGCTAGCACATTGGTTTGATAGTAGCATAGTTAGGATGGACAGTAGCTAGCACATTGGTTTTATAGTAGCATAGTTGGGATGGACAGTAGCTAGCACATTGGTTTGATAGTAGCATAGTTGGGATGGACAGTAGCTAGCACATTGGTTTGATAGTAGCATAGTTGGGATGGACAGTAGCTAGCACATTGGTTTGATAGTAGCATAGTTGGGATGGACAGTAGCTAGCACATTCGTTTGATAGAAGCATAGTTGGGATGGACAGTAGCTAGCACATTGGTTTGATAGTAGCATAGTTGGGATGGACAGTAGCTAGCACATTGGTTTGATAGTAGAATAGTTGGGATGGACAGTAGCTAGCACATTGGTTTGATAGTAGCATAGTTGGGATGGACAGTAGCTAGCACATTGGTTTGATAGTAGCATAGTTGGGATGTACAGTAGCTAGCCAATTGGTTTGATAGTAGCATAGTTGGGATGGACAGTAGCTAGCACATTGGTTTGATAGTAGCATAGTTGGGATGGACAGTAGCTAGCACATTGGTTTGATAGTAGCATAGTTGGGATGGACAGTAGCTAGCACATTGGTTTGATAGTAGCATAGTTGGGATGGACAGTAGCTAGCACATTGGTTTGATAGTAGCATAGTTGGGATGGACAGTAGCTAGCACATTGGTTTGATAGTAGCATAGTTGGGATGGACATTAGCTAGCACATTGGTTTGATAGTAGCATAGTTGGGATGGACAGTAGCTAGCACATTGGTTTGATAGTAGCACAGTTGGAATGGACAGTAGCTAGCACATTGGTTTGATAGTAGCATAGTTGGGATGGACAGTAGCTAGCACATTGGTTTGATAGTAGCATAGTTGGGATGTACAGTAGCTAGCACATTGGTTTGATAGTAGCATAGTTGGGATGGACAGTAGCTAGCTCATTGGTTTGATAGTAGCATAGTTGGGATGGACAGTAGCTAGCACATTGGTTTGATAATAGCATAGTTGGGATGTACAGTAGCTAGCACATTGGTTTGATAGTAGCATAGTTGGGATGTACAGTAGCTAGCACATTGGTTTGATAGTAGCATAGTTGGGATGGGCAGTAGCTAGCACATTGGTTTGATAGTAGCATAGTTGGGATGGACAGTAGCTAGCACATTGGTTTGATAGTAGCATAGTTGGGATGGCGCAGTAGCTAGCACATTGGTTTGTTAGTAGCATAGTTGGGATGGGCAGTAGCTAGCACATTGGTTTGTTAGTAGCATAGTTGGGATGGACAGTAGCTAGCACATTGGTTTGATAGTAGCATAGTTGGGATGGACAGTAGCTAGCACATTGGTTTGATAGTAGCATAGTTGGGATGTACAGTAGCTAGCCAATTGGTTTGATAGTAGCATAGTTGGGATGGACAGTAGCTAGCACATTGGTTTGATAGTAGCATAGTTGGGATGGACAGTAGCTAGCACATTGGTTTGATAGTAGCATAGTTGGGATGGACAGTAGCTAGCACATTGGTTTGATAGTAGCATAGTTGGGATGGACAGTAGCTAGCACATTGGTTTGATAGTAGCATAGTTGGGATGGACAGTAGCTAGCACATTGGTTTGATAGTAGCATAGTTGGGATGGACATTAGCTAGCACATTGGTTTGATAGTAGCATAGTTGGGATGGACAGTAGCTAGCACATTGGTTTGATAGTAGCACAGTTGGAATGGACAGTAGCTAGCACATTGGTTTGATAGTAGCATAGTTGGGATGGACAGTAGCTAGCACATTGGTTTGATAGTAGCATAGTTGGGATGTACAGTAGCTAGCACATTGGTTTGATAGTAGCATAGTTGGGATGGACAGTAGCTAGCTCATTGGTTTGATAGTAGCATAGTTGGGATGGACAGTAGCTAGCACATTGGTTTGATAATAGCATAGTTGGGATGTACAGTAGCTAGCACATTGGTTTGATAGTAGCATAGTTGGGATGTACAGTAGCTAGCACATTGGTTTGATAGTAGCATAGTTGGGATGGGCAGTAGCTAGCACATTGGTTTGATAGTAGCATAGTTGGGATGGACAGTAGCTAGCACATTGGTTTGATAGTAGCATAGTTGGGATGGCGCAGTAGCTAGCACATTGGTTTGTTAGTAGCATAGTTGGGATGGGCAGTAGCTAGCACATTGGTTTGTTAGTAGCATAGTTGGGATGGACAGTAGCTAGCACATTGGTTTGATAGTAGCATAGTTGGGATGGATAGTAGCTAGCACATTGGTTTGATAGTAGCATAGTTGGGGTGTACAGTAGCTAGCACATAGGTTTGATAGCATAGTTGGGATGGACAGTAGCTAGCACATTGGTTTGATAGTAGCATAGTTGGGATGTACAGTAGCTAGCACATTGGTTTGATAGTAGCATAGTTGGGATGGACAGTAGCTAGCCCATTGGTTTGATAGTAGCATAGTTGGGATGGACAGTAGCTAGCCCATTGGTTTGATAGTAGCATAGTTGGGATGGACAGTAGCTAGCACATTGGTTTGATAGTAGCATAGTTGGGATGGACAGTAGCTAGCACATTGGTTTGATAGTAGCATAGTTGGGATGGACAGTAGCTAGCACATTGGTTTGATAGTAGCATAGTTGGGATGGACAGTAGCTAGCACATTGGTTTGATAGTAGCATAGTTGGGATGTACAGTAGCTAGCACATAGGTTTGATAGCATAGTTGGGATGGACAGTAGCTAGCACATGGGTTTGATAGTAGCATAGTTGGGATGTACAGTAGCTAGCACATTGGTTTGATAGTAGCATAGTTGGGATGGACAGTAGCTAGCACATTGGTTTGATAGTAGCATAGTTGGGATGTACAGAAGCTAGCACATAGGTTTGATAGCATAGTTGGGATGGACAGTAGCTAGCACATTGGTTTGATAGTAGCATAGTTGGGATGGACAGTAGCTAGCACATTGGTTTGATAGTAGCATAGTTGGGATGGACAGTAGCTAGCACATTGGTTTGATAGTAGCATAGTTGGGATGGACAGTAGCTAGCACATTGGTTTGATAGTAGCATAGTTTGGATGGACAGTAGCTAGCACATTGGTTTGATAGTAGCATAGTTGGGATGGACAGTAGCTAGCACATTGGTTTGATAGTAGCATAGTTGGGATGGACAGTAGCTAGCACATTGGTTTGATAGTAGCATAGTTTGGATGGACAGTAGCTATCACATTGGTTTGATAGTAGCATAGTTGGGATGGACAGTAGCTAGCACATTGGTTTGATAGTAGCATAGTTGGGATGGATAGTAGCTAGCACATTGGTTTGATAGTAGCATAGTTGGGGTGTACAGTAGCTAGCACATAGGTTTGATAGCATAGTTGGGATGGACAGTAGCTAGCACATTGGTTTGATAGTAGCATAGTTGGGATGTACAGTAGCTAGCACATTGGTTTGATAGTAGCATAGTTGGGATGGACAGTAGCTAGCCCATTGGTTTGATAGTAGCATAGTTGGGATGGACAGTAGCTAGCCCATTGGTTTGATAGTAGCATAGTTGGGATGGACAGTAGCTAGCACATTGGTTTGATAGTAGCATAGTTGGGATGGACAGTAGCTAGCACATTGGTTTGATAGTAGCATAGTTGGGATGGACAGTAGCTAGCACATTGGTTTGATAGTAGCATAGTTGGGATGGACAGTAGCTAGCACATTGGTTTGATAGTAGCATAGTTGGGATGGACAGTAGCTAGCACATTGGTTTGATAGTAGCATAATTGGGATGTACAGTAGCTAGCACATAGGTTTGATAGCATAGTTGGGATGGACAGTAGCTAGCACATGGGTTTGATAGTAGCATAGTTGGGATGTACAGTAGCTAGCACATTGGTTTGATAGTAGCATAGTTGGGATGGACAGTAGCTAGCACATTGGTTTGATAGTAGCATAGTTGGGATGTACAGAAGCTAGCACATAGGTTTGATAGCATAGTTGGGATGGACAGTAGCTAGCACATTGGTTTGATAGTAGCATAGTTGGGATGGACAGTAGCTAGCACATTGGTTTGATAGTAGCATAGTTGGGATGGACAGTAGCTAGCACATTGGTTTGATAGTAGCATAGTTGGGATGGACAGTAGCTAGCACATTGGTTTGATAGTAGCATAGTTTGGATGGACAGTAGCTAGCACATTGGTTTGATAGTAGCATAGTTGGGATGGACAGTAGCTAGCACATTGGTTTGATAGTAGCATAGTTGGGATGGACAGTAGCTAGCACATTGGTTTGATAGTAGCATAGTTTGGATGGACAGTAGCTAGCACATTGGTTTGATAGTAGCATAGTTGGGATGGACAGTAGCTAGCACATTGGTTTGATAGTAGCATAGTTGGGATGGACATTAGCTAGCACATTGGTTTGATAGTAGCATAGTTGGGATGGACAGTAGCTAGCACATTGGTTTGATAGTAGCACAGTTGGGATGGACAGTAGCTAGCACATTGGTTTGATAGTAGCATAGTTGGGATGGACAGTAGCTAGCACATTGGTTTGATAGTAGCATAGTTTGGATGGACAGTAGCTAGCACATTGGTTTGATAGTAGCATAGTTGGGATGGACAGTAGCTAGCACATTGGTTTGATAGTAGCATAGTTGGGATGTACAGTAGCTAGCCAATTGGTTTGATAGTAGCATAGTTTGGATGGACAGTAGCTAGCACATTGGTTTGATAGTAGCATAGTTGGGATGGACAGTAGCTAGCACATTGGTTTGATAGTAGCATAGTTGGGATGGACATTAGCTAGCACATTGGTTTGATAGTAGCATAGTTGGGATGGACAGTAGCTAGCACATTGGTTTGATAGTAGCACAGTTGGGATGGACAGTAGCTAGCACATTGGTTTGATAGTAGCATAGTTGGGATGGACAGTAGCTAGCACATTGGTTTGATAGTAGCATAGTTGGGATGTACAGTAGCTAGCACATTGGTTTGATAGTAGCATAGTTGGGATGTACAGTAGCTAGCACATTGGTTTGATAGTAGCATAGTTGGGATGGACAGTAGCTAGCTCATTGGTTTGATAGTAGCATAGTTGGGATGGACAGTAGCTAGCACATTGGTTTGATAATAGCATAGTTGGGATGTACAGTAGCTAGCACATTGGTTTGATAGTAGCATAGTTGGGATGTACAGTAGCTAGCACATTGGTTTGATAGTAGCATAGTTGGGATGGGCAGTAGCTAGCACATTGGTTTGATAGTAGTATAGTTGGGATGGACAGTAGCTAGCACATTGGTTTGATAGTAGCATAGTTGGGATGGACAGTAGCTAGCACATTGGTTTGATAGTAGCATAGTTGGGATGGACAGTAGCTAGCCCATTGGTTTGATAGTAGCATAGTTGGGATGGACAGTAGCTAGCACATTGGTTTGATAGTAGCATAGTTGGGATGGACAGTAGCTAGCACATTGGTTTGATAGTAGCATAGTTGGGATGGACAGTAGCTAGCACATTGGTTTGATAGTAGCATAGTTGGGATGGACAGTAGCTAGCACATTGGTTTGATAGTAGCATAGTTGGGATGGACATTAGCTAGCACATTGGTTTGATAGTAGCATAGTTGGGATGGACAGTAGCTAGCACATTGGTTTGATAGTAGCACAGTTGGGATGGACAGTAGCTAGCACATTGGTTTGATAGTAGCATAGTTGGGATGTACAGTAGCTAGCACATTGGTTTGATAGTAGCATAGTTGGGATGGACAGTAGCTAGCTCATTGGTTTGATAGTAGCATAGTTGGGATGGACAGTAGCTAGCACATTGGTTTAATAATAGCATAGTTGGGATGTACAGTAGCTAGCACATTGGTTTGATAGTAGCATAGTTGGGATGTACAGTAGCTAGCACATTGGTTTGATAGTAGCATAGTTGGGATGGGCAGTAGCTAGCACATTGGTTTGATAGTAGCATAGTTGGGATGGACAGTAGCTAGCACATTGGTTTGATAGTAGCATAGTTGGGATGGACAGTAGCTAGCACATTGGTTTGATAGTAGCATAGTTGGGATGTACAGTAGCTAGCACATAGGTTTGATAGCATAGTTGGGATGGACAGTAGCTAGCACATGGGTTTGATAGTAGCATAGTTGGGATGGACAGTAGCTAGCACATGGGTTTGATAGTAGCATAGTTGGGATGGACAGTAGCTAGCACATTGGTTTGATAGTAGCATAGTTGGGATGTACAGTAGCTAGCACATTGGTTTGATAACATAGTTGGGATGGACAGTAGCTAGCACATTGGTTTGATAGTAGCATAGTTGGGATGGACAGTAGCTAGCACATTGGTTTGATAGTAGCATAGTTGGGATGGACAGTAGCTAGCACATTGGTTTGATAGTAGCATAGTTGGGATGGACAGTAGCTAGCACATTGGTTTGATAGTAGCATAGTTGGGATGGACAGTAGCTAGCACATTGGTTTGATAGTAGCATAGTTGGGATGGACAGTAGCTAGCACATTGGTTTGATAGTAGCATAGTTGGGATGGACAGTTGCTAGCACATTGGTTTGATAGTAGCATAGTTGGGATGGACAGTAGCTAGCACATTGGTTTGATAGTAGCATAGTTGGGATGTACAGTAGCTAGCACATTGGTTTGATAGTAGCATAGTTGGGATGTACAGTAGCTAGCACATAGGTTTGATAGCATAGTTGGGATGGACAGTAGCTAGCACATTGGTTTGATAGTAGCATAGTTGGGATGGACAGTAGCTAGCACATTGGTTTGATAGTAGCATAGTTGGGATGTACAGTAGCTAGCACATTGGTTTGATAGTAGCATAGTTGGGATGTACAGTAGCTAGCACATTGGTTTGATAGTAGCATAGTTGGGATGGACAGTAGCTACATGGATGTATAGAACTGGATGCGGTGACTACGTTGACGCTTCGTTCTTGAGAGTGAAGATTTTTTAAGGGTCCACCGACTCCTTTTGGCATGCGCAGTTGTGTTTTTTTGCGTCACAGGCATGCGCAGTTGTGCTTTTTAACCACGTGATTTGTTGACCCAGCCGCGTCCACAAAGTTTACACATTCATGTGGATGTTTAAAGGGTAATGCTCGTTTTTGACAACCTCAACCTTATTTACGACATATTATAAGAAGTTTGACTCACCGAGATCACTTATGTGTAGTTCGGAGGCCTGTAGAAGAAATTTAAAATCCAGCGTGAGCCAGTATATCCATGTAATGACGGTCCATCCATGTAATCTATTTTCGGCCGCTAAACGGTTGTTTTCATCAATCAGATTGGATGAATCGACAGTTGAGATTCCTCAACGCGAGGCATTGTTTCGGTTTTCAAATACGGGGTCTTTAGCCTCTGTAATATGATCTTTACACGCCTTTCCCCACTTGCTCCAGCACGCATGCGCACAGGCCAGCGCGCAGACTGGCTATTCTCCGGCTCACATTCTCTGCGCTATGATCGTTGTTGGTGCCGAGAATATTGTCGTCGTCATTCGTCAGCAACAATCCGATCGTAGCGCAGACTATTAGTTATGTTTCCCCGCTGCGCGCATGACGCACGCGTCCCCCGCTGATCCGAGCGAGAACTCAGGCGGAATATCGCTCCCCGTCTGAAACGGCCTTAACAGAGCGGGGGGGAGCTGTGAATGCGCATTGGAAATCCACAGGAACGTGCAAACTGTTCGTGAACGCGGCGGGGTCTGAGAAAAGCACAACTGCGCATGTCAAAAGGGGTCGATTCGGCAAGATGGCGCTGATCAAAATGTTTCAGGAAGTAAATCGCTTCCTGCCCCCTTGGTGCTACTCTGACGGCGCTAGTGGGGGCTTCAGCATATCGCAATATGTGGGCGCACAGGGAATTTGCTCAAAGCTCGCCTCACGAGCGCCAACATTCTGCGTTTAAGCATGGCTAAAATGTGAAACTGAGCCGTTTCACACAAGTGCCACTATTCATGTTTAGCTGTGATACCGGGTTGTGCACTTTAACTAGCTAACGTACTGCAAACAAGAGCATGCTAAACCCAGTGATCTAGCTATTGTGGTGGCTGGACTCGGTTGACCTATGACCTTTCGGACACTCACAAAGTACTATTATAACACTTCAGATTGAATTCACCAACACCACAGGGTTCTCCTCGTAAGAATCAACACAATCACACAACCTTCAAATGAGGACGAGAAATACAACAGAATAGAATAAAAAGAACTTACTTTAATACCTTACAGTTTGCAGCAAAAGGGACGGTTACACAGAAACACAAGTGTGTCTGAGCAAGCGCGCCGACTGATGTCGGAACGCTCTATATATATGCTATGCTATGCTATTCCACACAATACATTGGCGCGTGACTACATGTGTTAGTACCTGATTGGTTGAAACTTTTATCTAGTGCTAGTCCTATGAGCTCACTAGTTTTGTTTTCCATTCAGCCGATGTGATTAGGGTGTTCCCTGTTAGTTACATTTACTGCAACTTTGACAGGCTTTTTTGAGGTTTTCAAGGGGTCTGGAGCTTTCGAAGGCTCTTTCGTTGCAGGTTGTGTGACCTTGGCAGTCAACTTATCTGCTACCGGAACACAGATGTATAATAACAACTTTTCATGCGTACTATGTGTTCTGGAAAAGTACAAACTGCTGACATTCAGTTCTAATCACGCTATGGAAAAGTACAAAGTGTACAGCAGTATTGAAGCATAACTAGGCCTAAATAGACAGGCCTTGTATTAAACAACTATAATAGCACTTTATCAAAAATACCTTTCACACTATCCAGTCGGGCATTTGGCTAATGATGACATTAAACAAAACACTCAAACAAAAAAACAATTCCAGAACAAATTACCTTAGTACTTGAAAGAAAGATGTTCAGAACTACGTCTACGTCTCCGTTTTGAACACCCGCCCTTCTCCTATGAGAAAGATGATTAGCCAAATGAAAAGTTGATTGACAACTGTTTCAGGTGAAATTCGTTTTTGATTGACATAGGATTGTAAAACTCTGATTGGCTAAATTAAACATTGACAGTTGCCACGGCTATTGCCCGCCCAGTCAACGGGCACTTCCACATCCGAACCACCTATTCGCCCTCAAGTCAGTCTGACGTAATTGGGGGTGCGGATCTATTAATACATCCATGGTGCGGATGCGTGTGTACAGGTACCGGATGGTATCTAGACTAAGTATTTGCTGTAAAAGGAATGTATTGTTAATGCTACTGGAAATGTTGAAATGTTGTATTTTAAAAGTGCTGTGTAACTCCATGTGGGATGGGCCACATGTGGCACAACACTGTAAATATAATAAATCATTAATTCATTCACTCATTCATTCATGTAGTATTATGGAGAGGTAGTCGTTGCTCCCATCTGGTGGCTGGTCGGAAGTATTAATAACCTCTATCACTATGTTGCTTTTCATGTTTTTTTGTACCCTGTGATGAGACCAAAGACAAATTTCCAACCTTGGACAAAAAAGTTGTATCTTATCTTATCCCTGAGAATCTAAACGTAATGTACCCCAGACAACAGAGCTTTGGTTCTTAGAACAATTCCAACCTCTGTTGTCTGCAGCACATTTTCACACAGGCTACTACCAAAATGGGCCACTGTTGTGACACACTCACACAGACTATAAACAATAAAATATTGTTGTCCTTTAATTAATACTTTTTCTGTACATCTTGCCTTCCACACGGACATTGTCTAAAAGAAATTACACAGACAGAAGTCCAAAATATAATTAAAGCTGCTTCGCAGCGATGAGGCGGGGCCAGGCAATTTCCGACATAAGCGAGAGAATAGGACAACAAGAAAGTTGACATTCCAATGTTCATTTTGTACATTCGTATCGTAAAACATTTGTAAAAAATTTTGATGCGTTGTAAGCTCCATTTTGATAATTCAACAATGGTCAATGAGTTTGTGAATTACAGTCTGAAGATCCAGTGTAGCAAGTTTGGTGTTAATTGATTGAAAAATGTTGGATGAGATATGTTTATTAATTTTTACAGGTTTTGTTTGCTTTTCTTCATAATTGAACATTAACTTCAGCAGCTGTGTACTCAGTCAGTTGCCAATCAATCGATTTAGTCATTGTAATCCTCGGCGTTGGGGGTTGGGTAGGGTTGCCAACAGCGATGTCTCCGATTCGTGGAGCTTGTGTTGGATTATGGGTAACGTAGTTTTCTCTGTATGAAGTGTTGGTTTCAGAGGACAGAATTAAACATATTTTAAAAAAATCAATTTTTGAGATAAAATTCTCAAAAAAAATCATACTACATCTTGGATATGTGGCTAATGTTGTCACTTTTTATGAGGACAATCAGACATTGATTTGGCGAGAATTAATAGGAACTATATACAGAACTGTTAACAGTAAAACTTTTTGATGTGCTGTGGGCTCAATTTTTCATATTTCAAAAATCTGTGAGGATCGTTTGGTGAGGACAGTCTGAAGATACAGTAGATCAATTTTGGTGTCAATTGAACTAAAAATGTGGGAGGAGATAGGTTTGATAGGTTTTACAGTTTATGAAGAAATCAGAGTGATGGACTTCAAAATTCCTGCAAGGTCAAAGCGTATGAAACTTTTGTCTCACTTGGGCCTACATTCACGTGGTGGTTTTACAGTGATAGCACCTATGGCTGATTTGTTATGATTTTTTTAAGTTTTAAACTTTAGACTGTTGCTGTAGCGCCACCTTCAGGTTTATTGACCTACAATGCAGGTTGAGGACTTTGGGTATACTACTGGAGCTATGTGCAAATCTTGGTGATTTTTTGTCCACGGGAAGTTAGACTTCAGTGGAAGATGGAGAATAATAATAATAATCAAGATTCCTGCAAGGTCAGAGTGTATGAAAGTTTTGTCTCACTTGGGCCTACATTCACGTGGTGGTTTTACTGTGATGGCACCTATGGCTGATTTGTTATGATTTTTTAAAGTTTTAAACTTTAGACTTTTGCTGTAGCGCCACCTTCAGCTTTATTGACCTACAATGCAGGTTGAGGACTTTGGGTTTAGTACTGGAGCTATGTGCACATTTTTGTGATTTTTTGTCCACAGGAAGTTAGACTTCAGTGGAAGATGGAGAATAATAATAATAAGTAAAACATTTTAATGCATTGTAAGCTCAATTTTGATAATTCAATAATCTGGTCAATGAGTTTGTGAATGACAGTTTGAAGATCCAGTGTAGCAACTTTAGTATTAATTGATTGAAAAATGTGGGTTACAGGTTTTGTTAGCTTTTTTTTTTCATAATTGAACATTAACTTCAGCAGCTGTGTACTCAGTCAGTTGCCAATCAATCAATTTAGTCATTGTAATCCTCGGCGGGGGTTGGGTAGGGTTGCCAACAGCGATGTCTCAGATTCGTGGAGCTTGCGTTGGATTGTGGGTAACGTAGTTTTCTCTGTATGAAGTGTTGGTTTCAGAGGACAGAATTAAACATATTTTTTAAAATTCAATTTTTGAGATAAAATTCTGAAAAAAATCATACTACATCTTGGATATGTGGCCAATGTTGTCACTCTTTATGAGGATGATCAGACATTGATTTGGCGAGAATTAATAGGAACTATACAGAACTGTTAACAGTAAAACTTTTTGAAGTGCTGTGGGCTCTATTTTTCATATTTCAAAAATCTGTGAGGATCGTTTGGTAAGGACAGTCTGAAGATACAGTAGATCGATTTTGGTGTCAATTGAACAAAAAATGTGGGAGGAGATAGGTTTGATAGGTTTTACAGTTTATGAAAAAATCAGAGTGATGGACTTCAAAATTCCTGCAAGGTCAGAGCGTATTAAAGTTTTGTCTCACGTGGGACTACATTCACGTGGTGGTTTTACAGTGATAGCACCTATGGCTGATTTGTAATGATTTTTTAAAGTTTTAAACTTTAGACTGTTGCTGTAGCGCCACCTTCAGGTTTATTGACCTACAATGCAGGTTGAGGACTTTGGGTATAGGACTGGAGCTTTGTGCAAATTTTGGCGATTTTTTGTCCATGAGAAGTTAGACTTCAGTGGAAGATGGAGAATAATAATAATATAGGCAAATACAATAGGGTTCCGGCAGCTACGCTGCCTGTTCCGGCAGCTACGCTGCCTGGCCCCTAAATATATCTTTATTTCACAATCCCAAAAGAGGTCAGCCATCCATGAAAGGAATGCTAAATTTAACATTTTCTCAAGTCTAAAATGGATATTGTTTTTATCTTTCAATAATGTACAGTAATTCGTCAATCAGTTTTAAAAGACGTAAATATGCAAGACCATCCATTGTCTATACAACCATGTACAGTACATTAAAAACAGTCAGTTTCACAAGTATAGTTTACATAGGCCTATTATACTACCAATAAAGAGCTCTGACTTTTAAAATGGTAAAATGCTGGTGCTATTTCTCCTTGATATGCAACAGTTTTCAGGTTACACCAGGGCATAGAAGCTCCCCAGTAAAGCAAGTAAACCATGCTAGGAATTAGGTATTGTTCTTTTGTTTTATTGTTTTGTGTAATTGTGGAAAATTTTCATTTTAAAAGTTTTCTAAAATGCTTGCAACAGCCTACATGTGTTAACATTATGTATGAATTCTATACTTCTACTAAAAGGTATGAATATATTCAACTCTGATGTGCATGAATGCTTAAGGAAGCTATTCAAGACATTATTGGAAGACATCTTAATATCTATTTGAGATATTGTGTAGTATGTGTATGACCTCTCCTGAAATAAATGAAACTATACCCAAGAGCCAGTTGACAAAAACCATGAGTTAGTCCTGTGTCTCAACAGCACCAGTACAAGGAAAGTGTGATCAATTATCTAGGAGTTATTCGCTGTAATAGTTATACACCACAGGCATGTGCCTTAAGTTGTCTTTTAGGAGAGGACAGAGATTGCTGATGCACCTGCTTACTGAGCCTCGGTCAAGAGACAGACTAGTAGGCCGTGGATTGTCATCAGAGACGAGCAGTATGCCAGGCACACCAAGAGCACCATTACATCACCAATGTCATACAGTACAAAAAGGCTTTGTCAATGCACCAGAATATTTAGACATAGGAGCACCATGCGTATAAGGATGTAACAGGTAAGCAACAGTGTTGTGGGTCGGTTCCATTTCAGCTGCTTTTTTATTCAGTGTTATGAATGAGATCGAATTTCTCCACAAAGCACCTAAAATTATCTGAGGAATAGGATACAACGTGAGATGGACCAGACCATTGTTTTAAGGAGAAAGAAGAGAAAAGTGTTAAGTTGGTGTGGTTTCCTCTTACAGAGCTGTCTGTTCATACCTCAAATATGGTGACAATTATCCTGGTAAAGACCAATGAAACCATTTAATAGTCTGGAAATAATAGACATCTTGTTTAGCACCAGTAGAAACATACAGTAATGGTCAACATTTTATTTCAGTCATGTGGTATTCATCTCTTAACGTCCATAACTGCCGGATGTGAACAGAGTTCAATAAACAAACAATATACAACAAGGAAAAACACACCAAATAAATGCAGAAATACTGAATAAAGGAGAGTAGAGGTTTCACACAAGCTGTCATATATATCTCTATCTATACATACATAATGGAAACAGAAGCTTTTCAAGTTAGGTTTTAAAAAATACAAAAGTGCTTTAAAAATGCCATATCAAAATTGTATATACTAAATTAAGAGAACAATCCAGGAAAATATATAAAAACAAAAGTGTTGTACATTTCCTTCATACTCACAAAGACAATCAACAGAAGAGCAACAGATGAAAAGCACACCTTTCTTCACACCAGCTGTAGTACATGATTGATCAGTTTCCTGTGTAATATGATTGTGTTCTGAATGTGACTGCTACCGTGGCACCAATGTGTAATTCAATGATAATTCCAAAAATGTCATATGAACCCTGGTCCGCCGCGCGAAGAACTAGTCTTCATATGGTGCGCGCCTTACCCGGTGAGCTACCGGGGCGCCCCAACCATGTAATTTCTGAGTTTTTACCACACTCTGAATTTGAGTGTCAACACAAAATGTGTTGTTAACATAGTAAAATTTGCAGTAAAAAGGCTTGCACCACAAATTAAACTAGAAAGGAACATGAATGCTACCAGAGTAGTCATAAAAGGGTGCCTGTACAGAGAGCCTGCACGTGTCCCCAAATTCAAATCCCAACTGACACTGTGAGCATCCTCTCATTCACTTCAATGGAAAGGCATGTTGGCTTCAGACAGCTCTCTCTCAAAAAGTATAAAGGTAACAGCCTAGATATTGACACCGTAGGAATCCTGAGAAAATGCTGAACATTTTAGGCTATGATATGGGCTATGATATGTCCGTGTAGCTTATAAACTGTAGGCATGGCGACGAGTTAGAAAAAGGGTAAAAATGCAAAATTAGCAGCTCACAAGGTAGTGTGGGCCCATACATTTCAATGGAGAGCGCAGTTGCCGAACAAATCGTCATACAGCGAAAACTATAAGTCACACGGCTTAGATACTTACATTGTACGAATCAGCACAGTTATGGGAACGTTTCGATATATAATATGTGTATTAGCTGTTAAAACTGTAGGCATAGCGACAAGTTAGAAAAAGAGTAAAAATGCAAAATTAGCTGCTCAATAGCTAGAGTGCGTTGCCATACGTTTCAATGAGGAGCACAGTTGCCGAACAAATCATCATACAGCGAAAAGTATAAGTCACACTGCTTAGATACTTACATTGTACGAATCAGCACAGTTGTGTGAACATTTTGATGTATAATATGTGTGTGAGCTTTCAAAACTGAAGGAGTGTCAGCAGTTTACAAAATGTGTGAATATTTTCAAAGCAACTGCTGCCACCACTCTAAAAACAAAGTTCCTGAACATTCCAAAAGCAGTTTCAAGCAGTTTCAATGGGACAAAAAATAGTTTTAAAAGTTAAATTTCAAAAAAACTATAAAAAATATCAAAAATCTGAATGGATCCGTTCAAGAGCTGAACGTCATGAACATTTTAAAGTTGTAATGAAGTTTCTAGCACAAAGTATGAAGAACTAGTTAAGGTTCAAAAAAGTGGGGAGAATAATAATAAAGAAAGAAAGAAATAGTGGGAATATCACAAGTTGGGCTAGCTTCTGCAAGCTAGCCCACCTAATAAACACCTTATGATCTGAATAAATAATCACATCTTGTTCGTTCTTAATAAGGTATATAAGAGTAGTTAAAAACAACTTTGAAACATCTTCTAAGCACCATCATCTATAACTAGAAAGTACATTTCCTGGAGAAAATGTGAGGTGGGCTAGTTGCTGCAGCTGTATGTAACAGCTACTGCTAGAACTACTACGGACCAGGCAGGGGCTGAGTTGTGGGGTCTGTGGGGTGGCATGGTGGTGAGACTCCGCCCCCTCAGGTCAGAGCTGGTCGAGGACAGTGTACCCCTCTCCGGGCCACCTACCCGCCCGCACCGGTGAAGACCATGTGTCTCTAGCCCACTCATGGGCTGAGTTGTGGGGCCGTGGCGTGGATAGTGGCATGAGGGTGAGACTCCGCCCCCTTGGGTCAGAGCCGGTCGTGGACAGTGTAGGCTATGCCGAGCTACCCACCTGCCTTCACCAGTGAAGACTGTGCGTCTCTAGCCACCTCAGAGGCTGTGTTGTGAGGTCCGTGGCGTGGATAGTGGCATGATGGCGAGACTCCACCGTCTACGGTCAGAGCAGGTCGGGGGCAGTGCACTGACATCCGGGAAATCTCCATGCATCCAACAGTGAAGACCGTGTGTCTGTAGCTCACTCAGGGGCTGAGCCGGTCTAGGACAGTGTACTGCTCCCCTGACCACCCACATGCACACAACCGTGAAAACTGCGTCTTTAGCCAACTCAGGGTCTGAGATGTGGGGACGGTGGTGTGGATAGTGGCATGGTGGCGAGACTCCGCCCACTCAGGTCAGAGGTTGTGGGAGGCACATCAGTGATTGCCAGGCCATCTCCATGCACCCCTCATTGGAGACCATGTGTCTATAGCCCACCCCGGGCGGAGCAGTAGCTGTGGAGGTGTTGTATGGAAGTTGAGGTTAGAAGCAGTAGCAGTGAAAAGCAGTAGGTGTTTGTTATAAGTACTGCTAGTACTACACTCAAAAATAGATTAGACCACTCATCATAACTCATAGTTTTATTGAGTTCAATAGCTGAAAGAGGAGAAAAGATATTAATGAGTTTGCAGCCTGAAAAAGAGTGTCATTCTGAATATTTCTTTTAAGATAAGGAAGGAAAGAAAGAAAGAAAGATGGATGGATGAAAGAAAAAGAAAAAAAGGATGGATGGATGGATGAAAGAAAAAGAAAAAAAGGATGGATGGATGGATGAAAGAAAGAAAAGGATGGAAGAAAGAAAGAAAGAAAAAGATGGAAGAAAGAAAGAAAGAAAGGATGGATGGATGGATGAAAGAAAGAAAGAAAGAAAGAAAGAAAGAAAGGATGGATGAAAGAAAGAAAGAAAGAAAGAAAGAATGGATGGATGATGGATGGATGAAAGAAAGAAAGGATGGATGGATGAAAGAAAGAAGGATGGATGGATGAAAGAAAGAAGGATGGATGAAAGAAAGGATGGATGGATGGATGAAAGAAAGAAGGATGGATGGATGAAAGAAAGGATTGATGAAAGAAAGAAAGAAAGAAAGAAAGAAAGAAAGAAAGAAAGAAAGAAAGAAAGAAAGAAGGAAGGATGGAAGGATGGATGGAAGGAAGGAAGGAAGGAAGGAAAGAAGGAAGGATGGAAGGAAAGAAGGATGGAAGGAAGGAAGGAAGGAAGGAAGGAAGGAAAGAAGGATGGAAGGAAGGAAAGGAAGGAAGGAAGGATGGATGGAAGGAAGGAAGGAATGAAGGAAGGAAAGAAGGAAGGATGGATGAAAGAAAGAAAGACAGAAAGAAAGAGGGATGGATGGATGAAAGAAAGAAAGAAGGATGGAAGGATGATGGAAGGAAGGAAGGAAAGAAGGAAGGAAGGGTGGAAGGAAGGATGGAAGGATGGAAGGAAGGAAGGAAGGAAGGAAGGAAGGAAGGAAGGAAGGAAGGAAGGAAAGAAGGATGGATGGAAGGAAGGATGGAAGGAAGGAAGGAAAGGAAGGATGGAAGGAAGGAAGGAAGGAAGGAAGGAAGGATGGATGGATGGATGGATGGATGAAAGAAAGAAAGAAAGAAAGAAAGAAAGAAAGAAAGAAAGAAAGAGGGATGGATGGATGGAAGATGGATGGATGAAAGAAAGAAAGAAGGAAGGATGGAAGGGAGGATGGAAGGAAGGAAGTAAAGGGAAGGAAGGAAGGAAGGAAGGAAAGCAGGATGAAAGGAAGGAAGGAAAGGAAGGAAGGATGGATGGATGGATGGAAGGAAGGAAGGAAGGATGGAAGGATGGATGGATGGATGGATGGATGGATGGATGGATGAAAGAAAGAAAGAAAGAAAGAAAGAAAGAGGGATGGATGGATGAAAGAAAGATGGATGGATGGATGGATGAAAGAAAGAAGGAAAGAAGGATGGATGAAAGAAAGAAACAAAGATGGATGGATGGATGCATGAAAGAAAGAAAGAAAGAAGGATGGAAGGAAGGAAGAAAAGAAGGAAGGAAGGAAGGAATGAAGGATGGAAGTAAGGAAGGAAGGAAGGAAGGAAGGAAGGAAGGAAGGAAGGAAGGAAGGAAGGAAAGAAAGAAAGAAAGAAAGAAAGAAAGAAAGAAAGAAAGAAAGAAAGAAAGAAAGAAAGAAAGAAAGAAAGAAAGAAAGAAGGAAAGGAAGGAATGAAGGAAATAAGGATGGATGGAAGGAAGGTAGGAAGGAAGGAAGGAAGGAAAGGAAGAAAGGAAGGAAGGAAGGAAGGAAGGAAGGAAAGATGGAAGGGAGGAATGAATATGAATGCTACCAGAGTAGTCATAAAAGGGTGCCTGTACAGAGAGCCTGCACGTGTCCCCAAATTCAAATCCCAACTGACACTGTGAGCATCCTCTCATTCACTTTAATGGAAAGGCATGTTGGCTTCAGACAGCTCTCTCTCAAAAAGTATAAAGGTAACAGCCTAGATATTGACACCGTAGGAATCCTGAGAAAATGCTGAACATTTTAGGCTATGATATGTCCGTGTAGCTTATAAACTGTAGGCATGGCGACGAGTTAGAAAAAGGGTAAAAATGCAAAATTAGCAGCTCACAAGGTAGTGTGGGCCCATACATTTCAATGGAGAGCGCAGTTGCCGAACAAATCGTCATACAGCGAAAACTATAAGTCACACGGCTTAGATACTTATATTGTACGAATCAGCACAGTTATGGGAACGTTTCGATATATAATATGTGTATTAGCTGTTAAAACTGTAGGCATAGCGACAAGTTAGAAAAAGAGTAAAAATGCAAAATTAGCAGCTCAATAGCTAGAGTGCATTGCCATACGTTTCAATGAGGAGCACAGTTGCCGAACAAATCATCATACAACGAAAAGTATAAGTCACACTGCTTAGATACTTACATTGTACGAATCAGCACAGTTGTGTGAACATTTTGATGTATAATATGTGTGTGAGCTTTCAAAACTGTAGGAGTGTCAGCAGTTTACAAAATGTGTGAATATTTTCAAAGCAACTGCTGCCACCACTCTAAAAACAAAGTTTCTGAACATTCCAAAAGCAGTTTCAAGCAGTTTCAATGGGACAAAAAATAGTTTTAAAAGTTAAATTTCAAAAAAACTATAAAAAATATCAAAAATCTGAATGGATCCGTTCAAGAGCTGAACGTAATGAACATTTTAAAGTTGTAATGAAGTTTCTAGCACAAAGTATGAAGAACTAGTTAAGGTTCAAAAAAGTGGGGAGAATAATAAGAAAGAAAGAAAGATAGAAAGAAATAGTGGGAATATCACAAGTTGGGCTAGCTTCTGCAAGCTAGCCCACCTAATAAAAAACAGACCAATGTATTAATCTGCAACACCAAAACTCACAGTTAAAACCCCACAAACGGTGGTCTTCCTCATCACACAGAGAGTACAAGAAGAAATACAAACAAACAAACAAACAAAAAGACATTAGAAAAGCACAACAAAAACAACATGTATATAAAACAAAGAGTTGAAGTGTAAAGTTGAATGAGGTAAGGCAGTAGCACAGGGTGTGTGTGTGTCTCTCTGTGTGTGCGTGCGTGCGTGTGTGCCAGGTCATGTCCAGCGGTTGTAAGCGCCCGTGACTTGGGTGAGGGCGTAAGGAGACACGGTGATGACGCCGTCTTGCGGAACGGTCAAGGACTGGCGGGTCGGGGTCCTCCTGTTCTCCTCCAGGATCTCCTCCTCCTCCTCTAGCCCCGCCCCTCCCGGCCCCCTGCCCCGCTTCCCCTTGGCCGGGCCTTCCTCCACACCCGCCTCGCCCGGACCCAGCCCCAGCCGCTCGGCCTCCTCCTCCCTCTCCCGCTCGCGCTTGGCCATCTTGGCCTCCCACATGGCCAGACCGTGGCCCGGCTCGTTCAGGGACTTGTGCTGGTAGAAGACCAGGGAGATGCGGGTGGGGTGGCTGCGGTCGGGCCTGAGGATGGGCGTGGTGGCGTGCAGCTCCCGCCGGGCGCACTCGATCAGGATGGAGCCGTGGGACGGCGCCACCGCCACGCCCCCTATGTCGCTGTCCAGGAAGTTGTGCTCGCTGTCGGACCACACCTCCTCTTCCTCCTCCTCCTCCTCCTCCTCCCGCTTGAGCTCGCCCGGTGGCAGGGGGGCGGTGGGCGGTGGCGGGGGGAGGGAAGTGCGAGGGGGGAAGTCGTGATCGCCAGCCCCCCCCTCCCCCCTATACAGCCCGTTCAGTCTGCTGTGGAGGCCCTCCGAGGTGGGGAGAGGGGAGTAGGAGGGGGGTGGTGTACGGAGGAGGGAGCAGTGCACCTCGTCGGGCTCGGCTTTGAACGTCCTGGAGTAGTCGGCGTGCGTCCCCGGGGGAGGCGTACAATCCGACGGGGACTTCTGCCCAGCGAACCTGGGGGAGTAGCCATTGATGGCCTGTCCCGTGGGTTTGTAATGAAGAGGGGAACCGTACTGGTGCGCAGGTGGGCTGGGGTGATGGGGGGAGAAGGCCTCCCTCCCTGGGGTGAGCACCCTCGCTGGAGCAGGGTAGCTGGTGGTGCTCTGGTTGGAAGTGCTGGGCGGGTTAGGCTCTGGAAGGTAGTTCCCGGCGTCGGCTAGTCTGGGGTCGTTCTGTGTCCTGTAAGAGCTGGGGTAGGCCAATGTTTTAAAGGAGGGGGACTGCTCGGCAGAAGTGCTCCTGAAACCTGGAAGAGCACAACACACATCCAGATCGATCAACCAAGACACCCCATCTGCCGACCAAGGCGCTTGACCATTCTATCGGTCACCTATCAAGATGTCCCCTGTACCTTTGCTGGGTGTTTCAATTTCAATCTTGACCTTCCCCAGGGTGAGAGGGGCCAGTTCCAGCTTCTTCTCCAGCTTCTTGGCCTGAGCCTTCAGATGAGCCGCCTCCTTCCTTTTGCGGGCGGACTTGACTGGCTCAGCCAGCAGACGCACCTGGGGGGGAGGGTTAGAGTTGGCCTGTTAAAGGTTACGTTTTGGGGTTTTGGTGCCACTTTGTAAGGACAACCTGAGCCCAAGTGAACCCCAGGAAAGAGCTTACCTCTCTGGGGAAGGAGGACAGGACCTGCAGGGCGCCGGTCTGGATCTTGGCCCACTGGCCCTCCTCTCGGCCAAACTCATCCCTCTCAGAGACCTTGTAGAGGGGCAGGACGTGTAGCTGCTCGTCTTCAGGGATGTTCCGCACTGCCCGGTTGTCCTCTTTGGTTAAAGTGCAAACCTGCAATAGTTCACCAGGGGAGGGGGCAAGACACAAGACACACCAAGGATTTATGCTGCACTCCAGCTGTATCGGAAACATCGGATTTCCAGTATTCGCCGTCAAAATCGTCATCAAATACGTCACCTGAACCTGCTTTTCCGCTATTTTTTCTCAGGGAGGGGAAAAATCAACCCCAACCTCATCGATGTCAGCTGATGACGTCAAATTAAAATGGCTGCTCCGCGAATCAACAATAAGTGAAAGCTGTAATAAGACTGTTTATTAGCGCTTGTCTTATTTGTGTCTCATTAAATCAGTCATACACACAGTACTGTCCAACTTCTATCATTGGACAATATTGCAACGGTGTTCGTAAGCGCAAAATAGTGCATAGTGCGTTATCAACTGGTATTGCTAATAATGGCTAACTTGTATAGAACTACAAAGATGGGGCGAAGGTGGGTTTTTGCCTTTTGTTTATGGAGCGCATTTAACAGGGATATCACGTCCCGGGCGCCAAATTCCGACCTCCGATACAACTGGAACCCAGCACGGTCCCAAGGCAGTGTTCCCAGGTTGGGTTTCCAAGCTACTACCGAGAAACATTAAAGGAAGGGTCAGATATGCTGCAAATTCCCATTCTATATTGTGGGGTGTGCGCTGAGCACGTCCCGGTCTGCCTATCCAACACCTGACCAGCCCTCCACCTCTGCGCGCTCTCGGAGAGCGTTGGCAATGCGACGACGCAGCCGGTCTCCATCAGGCAGTCAGCGCACCTGACACCAATTAGCTCCGCTGCTACAAGAGCCAGCCAGACCTGCTGTTTGTCACCAGATCGTAGTCTAAAGTTAACGGTACAGTCGTGCTCCTTGTATGTTATCTTTACTAGCCTGTCTTGTAGAACCGAGCCTTACCGCGTTTGTGTCTTCCCCAGGATTTTTGTTCCCACGGACCCTCTCCCTCTCGTGTTTCCCCGGCCTCAAGTTCCTCCTGTTCTCCCTCCAACCCCTGCCCTGTCCGCGTGTCTACGGGCCCCCCCAGAACCCCCTCGAGCCTCCCTGGACCCCCTCCCGGTACCGCCCTCGCCTCCTCCCACGGACCTCCCTTCCGATCTCGGACTGGACTCTTTGTTAGACGCACGCACATTCAAACAACACCTGTCCCACCAATTGTCACCTTGCACTCACTGGTTAATCCACACACATAGTCCTGACATAACACTCTACACATAGTTAACTACACATCCCATATCCACTACTACAAGCACTCCATTCACTCTTCCACACGTTCCCTCCCCTTTTACCCCCAAATAAATACGCCCTTGGGCTAAAGACACCCCGCTCTGTGCCGCCCTCTTTGGTCCCCCCGGGTCGTACTCGTAACATTCTATCCGGAACAAGCTGCTACGCTGGGAGCCAAGCCGAGCTAAATGCACCACAGAGAGGCGGCTCCTGGTGTGGTGTGGTGTGGTGTGGTGTTGCGCGGGTGACAAATCCGATGCTCACCCTCCTCCCTCTTCTCGTTCCTCGACTGCCGGTGCGGCAGGAGGGCAGAGAGAGCGAAGGAGGAGGCCGCTCGGTCACACATCACTGCGACGGCCCAGCTATCCGTTCACGGGTGCGGGGAGTTCATGTGACGCAGCTGCTCACCACAGTGCTGCCGTTGTTCATGTTGTGCGTGTCCTTGTGGGCGTGCGCGCAGAAGTCCACGCAGACCGTGACCCCGGAGAACGGCCGGCCCTCTAGCCCGTCCTTATCCCACACCGTCCATCCCAGCCGGCAGTCGGGCCCCGCCTGCTCCTTCTCCACCTGGGGGGGGGGGAGACGACACAAGAGGATGGTTATAGGGGGGGTGAAGAGAGAGATGTAGTGACACCGTCAGGAAGCTCATGTACGGGAGTCACGTGAGGCATGAAGCAAGATGGCCGCACAGCACTGAGCTCTGCGTATCACCCTCCTTTTATTTAGTTTCTGCGGTCCTCAGACAATTATTTGATAAGGTTAATAAATATCCACTATACAACATGGCCGGGAAAAACGGTAAACAGGAGGAAAATAAACGCCCATCTCCTCCTGATTCACCGGTGGACATGGCGAGCATAATCAAGCTAGCTATGGCGGCTGAAATGGCAGGAAGTCGTAGCTGACCAGATAAAGGATTTAGTGGTTTGGATCTCCCTACACTGGTCTCCAAAAAATCTAGACTCTCCTATAACATTAGATGAGCTGCTTAAAGCTGTTAAGGCCACCAATAAGGGCCGTACTTGATGGGATTCAACAATGCATGCTCTGGGACTATTACAGTATGGACAAACTTGATTGCGGACTTGAAGGACCTTCTGACTAGGCAATAGTTTGAAACTTGGATGGAGAAATTGGTGTTCTATAACAAATTATTTTGCTATGGACTGGATGAGGTGGTGGGTGGAGGGGTTATGGGAGTTGAGGGTGGGTGTGGGGTGGCTATTTTGCGGGGGGGGGGGGGGGTATCAGGATTTCATTTGAAAAAACAGAAATGTTGATTATTGTCATGTGAAAATTGTTCAATAAACATTGAATGATAAAAAAGGAAGCTCATGTACAAAAGCACTTCAGCTGCCTGGTTCTTGAAGGCCTCGGGTGCCAGCCTCGTGAGGAAGGGAGAGGGTTAGGGTTACCTGGTTCTTGAAGGCCTCGGGGGCCAGTCTCTTGTAGACGGGAGCCAGGTCAGTAGCAAGGTACTGTAGCTGAGCCTCCAGCTTCTCCTCCTGGAACACAGGAAACAGCACATGGGTAGACAGAGGGAGGAAGAGGGAAAGAGAAAGATAGAGAGAGAAAAAGAGAGAGAAGCGGAGAGAGACAGAGCGAGAGAGAGGGAGACAGAGAGAGAGGGAGTGAGAGACAGAGGGAGAGAGAGAGAAAGGGAGTGGGCTAAATCCCAGACACATCCCAAGAGGAGTGTGTGTACAGATAGAGAAGTTAATTAAAAATAAATGATACAGAAAGAACTGATACATTAACAGTCTCCTAGAGGTTTTAATGACACTGCAACACTTCAATCCACATCGCCTCAGGAGGCTGAAGCTGTCATGACCCTCAATAGCCACTGGGGGGCTACGAGGCATTTAAACACGCGGCGTACTGTGTCTCTAGTAGCAGTCTATAGAGCGAAGTGTACACACACATACACGCGCACACACACACACACACACACAGTCCTACCTCTAGCCTGCTCACCTCCTCTGGGTAGTCTCCTAGCAGGCGGAACTTGCGGGGCATCTTGCTACGGGCGAACTTGCAGCTGTTGAAGTACATACTCCAGGAGCAGCCGAAGGAGAACGAGGCCCCGCAGGTGTCCGGGTCCAGACCCTGGCACGCACACGTACGACTGGGGGGGGGGGGAGCAGACAGCGGGTCAGGACAACACGGGTCAAGTGGGACTGATTAGTTATTCAGTTACGTTGGTTATTAAATGGGCTGGATCTTAAGTAAACATGTGACTGAAAAGAAAGTGATTCAGATTCAGAAACAGTACTAATTTCACCGAATACATCAGCCATCCCTTCACGCTGTAAACCTCCACGAAATTCGGATTCGGATGATGTTCGGTGAAATTAGTACTGTTTACAAGTTACTGTTGTTTCGAAATGCAGAGGCGAAAGGACCTATGGTGTTTACAGGACGACTTCAGAGCTTGGTAAGCATAAACCATGTAATTCCTGAACTTGAAATCCACGTATATCATACTTTTTAGAGTTTTTCGAGTGTGCCCATAGCTAGCAATGAGCCAGGGTGCGTGCGCCGACGTTATTGACACAGAACTCTGTACTGCACAAAACAGAAATATTTTAACCTGTACTAGTCAGATACATGCCAGGGAACCCAGGAATAGGGCTAAACATGAAAATCGGTGTCCTTATCCTTTAATAACCGACGTAACTGAATACCTGATGCAACACTATTTACGTGTGTCATAAAACGAGTCCTGTTCCTCTCTTTATTTATGGAATCATCTAAGTATCTGGCCAAGCTGAAACTCTTTCAGAGCTTTGTAAAATGAGTTCTCTCTCTTTTTCCCCGGTCCATGGGATGATAAGGAGTGTCTACGGTAGCGAAGTGGACCTCCCGCCCTGCGTGACTCACTCCTCGTTGAGGGCGCAGCGCCGGCTGGTGGGGGAGCCGTGTTTGCAGAGGGTCTGGGTGAGCTCCTTGTACAGACTGTCCGCCATGCCCCGCGAGATGCCCTCCCACGCCAGGATCAGGATGACCAGCACAGCGCTGGCGCAGTGATGACCGGCGCGCCGACGCACCAGACACAGCAGCTTCTCCTCCTCACTGCCCCGGCGGATCACCTGGCGCACACACACACACACATGCAACACACACACACACACAGACATGCACACACACACACACACACACACACACACATGCAAACACACACACACAGACAGACATGCACACACACACAGACATGCGCGCACACACACACACATGCAAACACACACACACAGACAGACATGCGCACACACACACACAGACATGCAAACACACACACAGACATGCAAACACACACACACACACACGTCAACACACAGACATGCAAACACACACACACAAACATGCAAACACACATACACACACAGATACAGTATGCACACACAAATATGCACACACACAGACTTGTGCACACACACACACACATACACGTAGGCAGTCAAATGTGAATGCTACACAACGGCAGACAGATATAGCCATAACAGCCATGGGCAGTCAGGCACACAACAAAGAGTTCTCAATGTAAGTTTTACACAGACACAGGGCGCTTTCCTTACCCATTTGGCGATTGGACAACCCTGGGAGCTCCTCCCCTCTTTTCCAGTAAACACCACAACCTCCACTCTCACTGCGTTCCCTTTCTCTCCATACCTGAGACACAAACAGATATCACATCAATAACAGATTCCCCAGGGACCGCGGTTCACACCCTGGTCTCGCTAGATCCAAATATGGCCGGACCCCCCAGGGGAGTGGTGTACTGGGCTGCCACTCCCGAGGGTGGTTAGCATAATTTGTGGCAATTTTTTTGCCAGTTTTGCCAATTTTCTTGACACCAGTGACCACTCGGTGAGTTAACTGTCTTTAAAAACAAGAGTTTATGGTGTTTTCGAGGGATTTTGTCTATGCAGCTATGGATCCATTGAGTGTGTTAGCGGCGACGGGCTATATCTTGAGAGTGCACCTTTTGACGAAACTTTGATATCGTCTTTTGTATATGATCGTAAATAACCTTATAACATGACTTATAATGCTTCATTCCGAACCTGTCCTTTAAGAACACTTAAAGATATTAACACAAGTAAAGCTAGGTGGTAAAAGCAATATTAAAAAGGTATGTTTTAAGATCTCACTTAAAAGTGACCACGGTCTCAGATATTCTCAGGTCCTCTGGAACGGTGTTCCAAAGGCTGGGGGCATAAGAACTGAAGGCTGCCTCCCCAGGCCTCTTAGTCCTGGCGCTAGGAACCATTAAAAGATCAGTGCCAGAGGACCTGAGAGAGATAATAGGTGTATATTTTAAAAGCATATCTGATATGTATTTAAGTCCTTGATTGTGTATGGATTCATAGACTAATAAAATAATCTTAATCTTAAAATCTATTCTATAACTGACAGGTAAACACTGCAGTGACTTCAAAAATAATGTGATGTGAACCCTTCTTCTGGTCTTTGTAAGAACACTTTCTGCAGCATTTTGAATCAGTTGGAGTTGACTAATCGCTTTTTTTGGTAGGCCAGACAGGAGAGTGTTACAATAGTTCAACGTGCTAGTAATAAAACCAGTCTTTCAGTATCAGTCTGGGAGAGGAAAGGTTTCCCCTTGGCAATGTTTCTAAGTTGATAAAATTAGGTCCTTGTCACATTCTTTATATGGGCCTCAAAGCTAAGATCAGAGTCCAGCACGACATCTAAGTTTCTGGCCTGGCATTTGGTATTCAATGTGAGTGTTTTAAAGTGCGCAGATAGCCTCTCTCTGTCACCTTTTTCACCAATGAGCAATAGTTCAGTTTCATCCTGGTTTAACTGGAGGAAGTTCTGTGACATCCACATATTTATGTCAGCAATACATCTTATCAAACGGTCAACTGAGCTGTAGTCAGGGGTTGTCACAGACGGATGCACTGGAGGTTGGTGTGATTGGCTACCAAACTGGGTGGAAAAGGGATAAAATCAGAAATAATTTGAAAAAAATAAATAACAGAACCAAGAAATATGTAAAAACATTGTGTAAAAACATCAATAACAGTTGCAACGAGAGACTTTCAACAGATACTGTACGTTCCCGGCTGTACTAAAGTCATCTCTCCTCATGGGCCCATCGTCTCAGCCCAAGGGATTTCTGACATGCCAGCAGTGTGTGTGTGTGCATGCATGAATGTGTTCCGTATCCGTTCATGTGTGTGTGAGAGCCTGTGTGTGCATCCAGCTAACCAGTTTTCCTTTAACGACCACCTCTAGGACCAGAGCTCTACCCAATTAGCAGAGAGGCCTGCGCTGACAAGGCCCCAGGAGGACAGGTGGTCACGTGGAAACACACGCACACACACACACACACACACACACACACCTACACACGCACACACACAAACACAGGCAGATAGTGTGAGAACCCACGTAGGAAACAGACTGTCAGAAAAGCTACCTGTTCTCCATCATGTCTCTGACTGCGGCCACCGTGGGCCCGGCTCCGAGGTGAGTGTAGTACGGACCCTCCTCCTTCTCGATGATTTGCTCTGCGGAGAGAGAGAGAGAGAGAGAGAGAGCCTTCAGTGCTGAACATCACTGCACTCCAACTTCCAAAATCTCCATGATTCTCCACTCTTCCCGCCAACACGCTCCGTGGCCCAGCCGACAGCTGTGGTGGGCCGTCCAGTGACTCACCCATGCAGCCACAGGAGGGCAGCTCCGACACGTTCTTGGAGGGCGTGCTGAGCAGCTTCCTAGTGGGCGTGTCCAGGAACCTTTCCGTGTCTCTGTTTGGGACTCTTCAGTATCAGCTGCTTTCTGAAAGTGAGAAGAAAACGCATGCTTCAGTACTCTTTTCAGATCTACCATGGGATAGCACACAAGAGTCAAGACCAACCCCACCTAGATCTTATCCACTATTATAGCAAACTAAGAATCATATTTAGCTGAAGTTAACCCAGTAACATCTCAGGTGCCGTTTCCATTCGGGAGTGAAAAAGACAGCCAGTGGTAACGTTAAATATAGTATCTATCCGTTATTTTCCTGCTAGCACTGGTACCATTTACTAAAGCCGGATGAGGGGACTGGCTTAAGGCAGTGAAGTAAATAGACACCTAGCCTCGGGTCACCAGTCTCTCCTCGGGGAGATGAGCTGTGTCTATTTACTTCACTGCCTTAAGCCCGCCCCCTCATCGGGCTCGAGCCTGTAGAGCCCGCCTCCAACATCCGCTTGCTTTATTTTTCCTTAACCTTCCTTTTCCGTAGTTCTCCTCGCATCTTCTTTTACAATTTTCGTCGGTGTTATGCCTGGTGATGCCATTGCGAATGTTATCTACTCGAAACTTCACCATGTGCAGCCTACAGTAAAAACATTACAACAACTGTTCTTCTTCCGGTCCAGACCGGATGATTATGCGATGCGTCATCGCGCTTCCGCTCTTGACCGGCGAAACAACTGCGAACGAGACAGGCCCCAGACTACAGGCCCCAGACTACAGGCCCCAGACTACAGGCCCCAGACTACAGGCCCCAGACTACAGGCCCCAGACTACAGGCCCCAGACTACAGGCCCCAGACTACCGCTCTTCTCCCCGAGGAGGGACTGGTGACGCGAGGCCATGCCAGAGACTTTGAGAGGGCGGGCAATGGCCGTAGCAACTGTCAATCATTGTTTAAGTTAGCCAATCAGAGGCTTAAAATCCTGTTAATCAAAAACTAATTTCGCCTGAAACACTAGTCAATCAACTTTACACCTGGCTAATCATCTTTCTCATAGAAGGGCGGGTGTTCGAAACTAATGGCGCGTTCCAGGCAACCCGTAACTCGTGTTTTTCCGACCTCCTACACGTGAAAATGCTCTGGAATGGCAGTCAAACCCGTAACTTCCCACCCGGCAACTGGGAGTACATCGATCTGTACGAGTTCCCGGGTGGGAAGTTACGGGTTTGACTGCCATTCCAGAGCATTTTCACGTGTAGGAGGTCGGAAAAACACGAGTTACGGGTTGCCTGGAACGCGCCATAAGACACAAATGATTTCAACCCAGTATCACGGCCTAACGTGTAATAGACGAGTATAGAGGCACTTGTGTGAAACGGTTTCACGTTTTAGCCATGCTTAGCTACTGTTCTTATAGCTACTGTTCGCATTAGCTAGCGTTAGAATATGAGCTAGCTAGCTATTCACGGTGTACACAAGTACCATCCACGTCAGCACAGGGGGTTAGGACAATTTACGATACTGGACCCACAGGAGTGGAGCTACTCTGGGCGCTAGTGGGGGCTTCCCATGGATGTATTAGGGGCTTCCCATGGATGTATTCTTCCGCATATCGCAATATGTGGGCGCGCAGGGAATTTGCTCAATGCTCGCCTCACGAGCGCCAACATTCTGCGTTTAAGCATGTTTAAGCATGTTTAAGCATGTTTAAGCATCATGGCTAAAATGAGAAACTGAGCCGTTTCACACAAGTGCCACTACTCATGTTTAGCTGTGATACCGGGTTGTGCACTTTAACTAGCTAACGTACTGCAAACAAGAGCATGCTAAACCCAGTGATCTAGCTATCCAGTCGGACATTTGGCTAATGATGACATTAAACAAAACACTCAAACAAAAAAACAATTCCAGAACAAATTACCTTAGTACTTGAAAGAAAGATGTTCAGAACTACGTCTACTTCTCCGTTTTGAACACCCGCCCTTCTCCTATGAGAAAGATGATTAGCCAAATGAAAAGTTGATTGACAACTGTTTCAGGTGAAATTCGTTTTTGATTGACATAGGATTGTAAACCTCTGATTGGCTAAATTAAACATTGACAGTTGCCACGGCTATTGCCCGCCCAGTCAACGGGCACTTCCACATCCGTACCACCTATTCGCCCTCAAGTCAGTCTGACGTAATTGGGGGTGCGGATCTATTAATACATCCATGGTGCGGATGCGTGTGTACAGGTACCGGATGGTATCTAGACTAAGTATTTGCTGTAAAAGGAATGTATTGTTAATGTTACTGGAAATGTTGAAATGTTGTATTTTAAAAGTGCTGTGTAACTCCATGTGGGATGGGCCACATGTGGCACAACACCGGAAATATAATAAATCATTAATTCATTCACTCATTCATTCATGTAGTATTATGGAGAGGTAGTCGTTGCTCCCATCTGCTGGCTGGTCGGAAGTATTAATAACCTCTATCACTATGTTGCTTTTCATGTTTTTTTGTACCCTGTGATGAGACCAAAGACAAATTTCCAACCTTGGACGATAAAGTTGTATCTTATCTTATCCCTGAGAATCTAAACGTAATGTACCCCAGACAACAGAGCTTTGGTTCTTAGAACAATTCCAACCTCTGTTGTCTGCAGCACATTTTCGCACAGGCTACTTCCAAAATGGGCCACTGTTGTGACACACTCACACAGACTATAAACAATCAAATATTGTTGTTGTCCTTTAATTAATACTTTTACTGTACATCTTGCCTTCCACACGGACATTGTCTAAAAGAAATTACACAGACAGAAGTCCAAAATATAAATATATCTTTATTTCACAATCCCAAAAGAGGTCAGCCATCCATGAAAGGAATGCTAAATTTAACATTTTCTCAAGTCTAAAATGGATATTGTTTTTATCTTTCAATAATGTACAGTAATTTGTCAATCAGTTTTAAAACACGTAAATATGCAAGACCATCCATTGTCTACACAACCATGTACAGTACATTAAAAACAGTCAGTTTCACAAGTATAGTTTACATAGGCCTATTATACTACCAATAAAGAGCTCTGACTTTTAAAATGGTAAAATGCTGGTGCTATTTCTCCTTGATATGCAACAGTTTTCAAGTTACACCAGGGCATAGAAGCTCCCCAGTAAAGCAAGTAAACCATGCCAGGAATTAGGTATTGTTGTTTTGTTTGTTTGTTTTTTAGAAAAAAAAGTGTTTTGTGTAATTGTGGAAAATTGTCATTTTAAAAGTTTTCTAAAATGCTTGCAACAGCCTACATGTGTTAACATTATGTATGTATTCTATACTTCTACTAAAAGGTATGAATATATTCGACTCTAATGTGCATGAATGCTTAAGGAAGCTATTCAAGACATTATTGGAAGACATCTAAATATCTATTTGAGATATTGTGTAGTATGTGTATGACCTCTCCTGAAATAAATGAAACAGAAAATACCCAAGAGCCAGTTGACAAAAACCATGAGTTAGTCCTGTGTCTCAACAGCACCAGTACAAGGAAAGTGTGATCAATTATCTAGGAGTTATCAGCTGTAATAGTAATACACCACAGGCATGTGCCTTAAGTTGTCTTTTAGGAGAGGACAGAGATTGCTGATGCACCTGCTTACTGAGCCTCGGTCAAGAGACTGACCAGTAGGCCGCAGATTGTCATCAGAGACGAGCAGTATGCCAGGCACACCAAGAGCACCATTACATCACCAATGTCATACAGTACAAAAAGGCTTTGTCAATGCACCAGAATATTTAGACATAGGAGCACCATGCGTATAAGGATGTAACAGGTAAGCAACAGTGTTGTGGGTCAGTTCCATTTCAGCTGCTTTTTTATTCAGTGTTATGAATGAGATCGAATTTCTCCACAAAGCACCTTAAATTATCTGAGGAATAGGATACAACGTGAGATGGACCAGACCATTGTTTTAAGGAGAAAGAAGAGACAAAGAAAAGTGTTAAGTTGGTGTGGTTTCCTCTTACAGAGCTGTCTGTTCATACCTCAAATATGGTGACAATTATCCTGGTAAAAACCAATGAAACCATTTAATAGTCTGGATATAATAGACATCTTGTTTAGCACCAGTAGAAACATACAGTAATGGTCAACATTTTCTTTCAGTCATGTGGTATTCATCTCTTAACGTCCATAACTGCCGGATGTGAACAGAGTTCAATAAACAAACAATAAACAACAAGGAAAAACACACCAAATAAATGCAGAAATACTGAATAAAGGAGAGTAGAGGTTTCACACAAGCTGTCATATATATCTCTATCTGTACATACATAATGGAAACGGGAGCTTTTCA
Source organism: Borostomias antarcticus (assembly GCF_949987555.1). NCBI lineage: Eukaryota > Metazoa > Chordata > Actinopteri > Stomiiformes > Stomiidae > Borostomias > Borostomias antarcticus. The sequence continues at coordinate 4,764,813 of NC_140258.1, forward strand.
AGTTAGGTTTTAAAAAATACAAAAGTGCTTTAAAAATGCCATATCAAAATTGTATATACTAAATTAAGAGAGAACAATCCAGGAAAATATATAAAAACAAAAGTGTTGTACATTTCCTTCATACTCACAAAGACAATCAACAGAAGAGCAACAGATGAAAAGCACACCTTTCTTCACACCAGCTGTAGTACATGATTGATCAGTTTCCTGTGTAATATGATTGTGTACTGAATGTGACTGCTACCGTGGCACCAATGTGTAATTCAATGATTATTCCAAAAATGTCATATGAAAAGAGCACCATTGGCTGAAACATAGACCATATAATTTACATTCTACCATGTAATTTCTGAGTTTTTACCACACTCTGAATTTGAGTGTCAACACAAAATGTGTTGTTAACATAGTAAAATTTGCAGTAAAAAGGCTTGCACCACAAATTAAATAAACACCTTATGATCTGAATAAATAATCACATCTTGTTCGTTCTTAATAAGGTATATAAGAGCAGTTAAAAACAACTTTGAAACATCTTCTAAGCACCATCATCTATAATAAAAAACAGACCAATGTATTAATCTGCAACACCAAAACTCACAGTTAAAACCCCACAAACGGTGGTCTTCCTCATCACACAGAGTACAAGAAGAAATACAAACAAAAACAAACAAACAAACAAAAAGACATTAGAAAAGCACAACAAAAACAACATGTATATAAAACAAAGAGTTGAAGTGTAAAGTTGAATGAGGTAAGGCAGTAGCACAGGGTGTGTGTGTGTGTGTGTGTGTGTGTCTCTCTGTGTGTGCGTGCGTGCGTGTGTGTGTGCCAGGTCATGTCCAGCGGCTGTAAGGGCCCGTGACTTGGGTGAGGGCGTAAGGAGACACGGTGATGACGCCGTCTTGCGGAACGGTCAAGGACTGGCGGGTTGGGGTCCTCCTGTTCTCCTCCAGGATCTCCTCCTCCTCCTCTAGCCCCGCCCCTCCCGGCCCCCTGCCCCGCTTCCCCTTGGCCGGGCCTTCCTCCACACCCGCCTCGCCCGGACCCAGCCCCAGCCGCTCGGCCTCCTCCTCCCTCTCCCGCTCGCGCTTGGCCATCTTGGCCTCCCACATGGCCAGACCGTGGCCCGGCTCGTTCAGGGACTTGTGCTGGTAGAAGACCAGGGAGATGCGGGTGGGGTGGCTGCGGTCGGGCCTGAGGATGGGCGTGGTGGCGTGCAGCTCCCGCCGGGCGCACTCGATCAGGATGGAGCCGTGGGACGGCGCCACCGCCACGCCCCCTATGTCGCTGTCCAGGAAGTTGTGCTCGCTGTCGGACCACACCTCCTCTTCCTCCTCCTCCTCCTCCTCCTCCCGCTTGAGCTCGCCCGGTGGCAGGGGGGCGGTGGGCGGTGGCGGGGGGAGGGAAGTGCGAGGGGGGAAGTCGTGATCGCCAGCCCCCCCCTCCCCCCTATACAGCCCGTTCAGTCTGCTGTGGAGGCCCTCCGAGGTGGGGAGGGGGGAGTAGGAGGGGGGTGGTGTACGGAGGAGGGAGCAGTGCACCTCGTCGGGCTCGGCTTTGAACGTCCTGGAGTAGTCGGCGTGCGTCCCCGGGGGGGGCGTACATTCCGACGGGGACTTCTGCCCAGCGAACCTGGGGGAGTAGCCATTGATGGCCTGTCCCGTGGGTTTGTAATGAAGAGGGGAACCGTACTGGTGCGCAGGTGGGCTGGGGTGATGGGGGGAGAAGGCCTCCCTCCCTGGGGTGAGCACCCTCGCTGGAGCAGGGTAGCTGGTGGTGCTCTGGTTGGAAGTGCTGGGCGGGTTAGGCTCTGGAAGGTAGTTCCCGGCGTCGGCTAGTCTGGGGTCGTTCTGTGTCCTGTAAGAGCTGGGGTAGGCCGGCGGCTCTGTTTTAAAGGAGGGGGACTGCTCGGCAGAAGTGCTCCTGAAACCTGGAAGAGCACAACACACATTCAGATCGATCAACTAAGACACCCCATCTGCCGACCAAGACACCCCATCTGCCGACCAAGGCGCTTGACCATTCTATCGGTCACCTATCAAGATGTCCCCTGTACCTTTGCTGGGTGTTTCAATCTTGACCTTTCCCGGGGTGAGAGGGGCCAGTCCCAGCTTCTTCTCCAGCTTCTCGGCCTGGGCCTTCAGACGAGCCTCCTCCCTCCTCTTGCGGGCGGACTTGACTGGCTCAGCCAGCAGACGCACCTGGGGGGGGGGGGGATTAGGGTTAGAGTTGGCTCATTAAAGGTTACGTTTAAGGGATTTGGTGCCGCTTTGTAAGGACAACCTGAGCCCAAGTGAACCCCAGGAAAGAGCTTACCTCTCTGGGGAAGGAGGACAGGACCTGCAGGGCGCCGGTCTGGATCTTGGCCCACTGGCCCTCCTCTCGGCCAAACTCATCCCTCTCAGAGACCTTGTAGAGGGGCAGGACGTGTAGCTGCTCGTCCTCAGGGATGTTCCGCACTGCCCGGTTGTCCTCTTTGGTTAAAGTGCAAACCTGCAATAGTTCACCAGGGGAGGGGGCAAGACACAAGACACACCAAGGATTAATACACTCCAGCTGCATCGGATTTCCAGAGTTCACCGTCAAAATCGTCATCAAATACGTCACCTGAACTCTCTTTTTCTGCCATTTAACTCGGGGGGGGGGGGGGGGGGGATCAACCCCGACCTCATCGACATCAGCTGCTGACCTCAAATCAAGATGGCTGCTTTGCCAATCAACAATAAATGAAAGCTGTAATAAAAGCTGTCTGTTTATTAGCGCTTCTGCGCTATTTGTGTCTGATTTAATCTCATTCAATCAGTCATACACACAGTACTGTCCAACTTCTATCAACGGACAATGTTGCTACAGTGTTCGTATGCTCAAGATACAGTAGCGCATAGTGCATTGTTATCAATTGGTATTGCTAATAATGGCTAACTTGGATAGAACTACAAAGATCGGGTGAAAGTCGGATTTTGCCTTGTGTTTATGGAGCGCATTTAACAGGGATATCACGTCATCCCGGGCGCCAAATTCCGACCTCCGATACAACTGGAACCCAGCATCGGTCCCAAGTCAGTGTTCCCAGGTTGGGTTTCCAAGCTACTACCGAGAAACATTAAAGGAACGGTCAGATACGCTGCAAATGCCATGCGTCCGTCACGGGGCGGGGGGGGTTCATGTGATGCAGCTGCTCACCACAGTGCTGCCGTTGTTCATGTTGTGCGTGTCCTTGTGGGCGTGCGCGCAGAAGTCCACGCAGGCCGTGACCCCGGAGAACGGCCGGCCCTCTAGCCCGTCCTTATCCCACACCGTCCATCCCAGCCGGCAGTCGGGCCCCTCCTGCTCCTTCTCCACCTGGGGGGTGGGGGTTGGAGGACAAGAAGATGGTTGTTGGGGGGGTGAAGAGGGAGGTGTAGTGAAGAGGGAAGCTCATGTACAAAAGCACTTCAGCTGTCCTCCCTGAGGTGCAGGCGGTCCTGCCTGGTTCTTGAAGGCCTCGGGGGCCAGTCTCTTGATAGTAGGGGGGATTATCCCAGAAAAATTACCTAATCGTTACGCGCCGGATAAAAGCATCAAATTTGGTATACACCCTCTTTAAGATGTATCTAACAATTCCAGATGGGGTGCCCAAAAATTTGACCCACTAAAGGCTGTTTTTAGTGGGAAATCCAAAATGGCTGCCAGAAAAACTGTTTCTTTCAACAGTTAAATCATAGTGAAAATGTTGATTTCAAATGACACAAAAAATAATATGATGAGTGAAAAATAAGTAGATGTGTGCAAAGGTAAACAAGAAGACAGAGAAACCACTTGCCTACTCAAATTCAAATTTGATGATTTAAAAATAAAGTTGTCCTCCGCAGAATGGGGAGTGGTGGCGGGCCCAAAAAGCATAGTAAGCTACAATTGGAAACTGTTTCAACAGTCATTTGGGATTTCTTCGACAGCCCACAGGCGTATTTTAGGTCAAATACAAACAGTTCGGCAGCCATTTGGAATATTGTCAATAACTCTTTCCTGTTTAAGAATAATTCTGCAACCCTTTTAGGATGTCTTAGCATCACCTAAAGGACATGCATGTCAAATTCTATGCTTCTATTTGATTCTTTAGGTGTGTTTTGGTTGCCTGTCAACAGTTAAGGCGTCAATTTTGAATATTGTCAATAACTCACCTCCTGTCTGAGGTTTGTTTGGGCACCCTGTCTAGGATGTTTAAGGATAACCTAAGGGACATGTGTGTCCAATTTTATGCTTTTATGAGATTCATTTGTCTTAAAGGAAAATGCTCGTTTTTGACAACCTGGACCTTATTTACGACATATTATAAGAAGTTTGACTCACCCAGATCACTTTTGTGTTGTTCGGAGGCCTGTAGAAGAAATTTAAAATCCAGCGCGAGCCAGTATATCCATGTAATGGCGGCGCACGGGGCATAGGGAATGCAGTTTCTCAAAATCCATTTTCGGCCGCTAAACGGTTGTTTTCATCAATCAGATTGCATGAATCGACAGTTGATATTCGTACGCGAGCCATTCTTTCGGTTTTCAAATACGTGGTCTGTAGCCTCTGTAATATGATCTTTCATGCAATCTGATTGATGAAAACAACCGTTTAGCGGCCGAAAATGGATTTTGAGAAACTGCATTCCCTTTGCCCCGTGCGCCGCCATTACATGGATATACTGGCTCGCGCTGGATTTTAAATTTCTTCTACAGGCCTCCGAACAACACAAAAGTGATCTGGGTGAGTCAAACTTCTTATAATATGTCGTAAATAAGGTCCAGGTTGTCAAAAACGAGCATTTTCCTTTAAGGTGTGTATTGAGTCTATTGCCAACAGTTTAGGTCGCCATTTTAAATATTGTCAATAACTCACTTCCTGTTTAAGATATATTTGGACACCCCTTCTAGGATGTCTTAGGATCAGCCAAGGGACATGTGTATCAAATTTTATACTTATATGAGATTATTTAGGCGTCTTTTGAGTAAACTGTGAACAGTTTGGGTGGCCATTTTGAATTTTGTCAATAATACCCTTCCTGTTTGAGATTTTTGTTGGCACCCCATCTAGGATGTCTTAGGGTCACCCAAGGGACATCTGTACCAAATTTGGTGCTTTTATCCGCCACGTAACGATTTTTCACATAATCCCCCCCTACTATGAGGAAGGGAGAGGGTTAGGGTTACCTGGTTCTTGAAGGCCTCGGGGGCCAGTCTCTTGTAGACGGGAGCCAGGTCACTAGCAAGGTTCTGTAGCTGAGCCTCCAGCTTCTCCTCCTGGAACACAGGAATCAGCACACGGGTTAGAGTGAGAGAGAGGGAGGAAGAGAGAGAGAGAAAGAGAGAGAAGGGGAGAGAGAGGGAGTGAGAGAGAGAGGGAGAGAGAGAGAGAAAGGGAGTGGACTACATCCCAGACACATCCCAAGAGGAGTGTGTGTACATAGAGAAGTTAATTAAAAAGAAATGAGACAGAAAGAACTGATACACTAACAGAGTCTCCTATCAATCAATCAATCAATCAATCAAAGCTTGTATAGCGCATTTCATACCCAGAGGCAATACAATGCGCTTTAAAGAGATCAAGGGACTTGGGTATATGACCCACCCCTACATATTCCAGAGGGAAGCAAAAAAACAGTAATCACCCAGGGGCCAGATAAGTGAGCTGTAAAAAATTCTTCCCTGACCCCTCTCAACAAGGCGATCGAGCAAGCTCCTGGAGTATGTTTGTCTACCGGCTAAGAACATTTATAAAGCAATAAATAACATTAAATTACATTTTCAGAGTAAGAGAGGCTAAAAACATCATAGGAGAGACATGGCAAACACTGGTGTATGTCTGTGTGTGCGTGAATGTGCCTGGGCCCAGATAGAGGCAGGGGTTTGGGTAGGGAGGGGGTAGGAAAAGGATACGGACCCGGGTTAGGGAGAGGGGAAGGGGATCTGAGCCCAGGACTGGTGTATGTCTGTGTGTGTGTGTGAGTGTGCCTGGGTCCAGGTAGAGGCAGGGGTCAGGGGTAGGGTGGGGGTAGGAAAAGGACAGAGGTTTTAATGACACTGCAACACTTCAATCCACATCGCCTCAGGAGGCTGAAGCTGTCATGACCCTCAATAGCCACAGGGGGGCTACGAGGCACTTAAACACGCGGCGTACTCTGTCTCTAGTAGAAGTCTATAGAGCGAAGTGTACACACACACGCACACATACGCACACGCACACACACACACACGCACACACACACACACACACACACACACACTGTCCTTCTTCCAGCCTGCTCACCTCCTCTGGGTAGTCTCCTAGCAGGCGGAACTTGCGGGGCACCTTGCTACGGGCGAACTTGCAGCCGTTGAAGTACATACTCCAGGAGCAGCCAAAGGAGAACGAGGCCCCGCAGGTGTCCGGGTCCAGACCCTGGCACGCACACGTACGACTGGGGGGAGGGGAGCAGACAGCAGGTCAGGTCAACACAGGTCAAGTGGGACTGATTAGTTATTCAGTTACGTTGGTTATTAAATGGGCCGGATCTTAAGTAAACATGTGACTGAAATTAAAGTGATTCAGATTCAGATTCTGAATCACTTCCATTCCAGTGACATGTTTACATAAGAACTCGCCCCTTTAACCGACGTAATTGAATAACTGATGCAACAATATTTACGTGTGTCATAAAACGAGTCCTGTTCCTCTCTTTATTTATGGAATCTTCTCTGTATCTGGCCAAGCTGAAACTCTTTCAGAGCTTTGCTAAATGAGTTCTCTCTCTTTTTCCCCGGTCCATGGGATGATAAGGAGTGTCTACGGTAGCGAAGTGGACCTCCCGCCCTGCGTGACTCACTCCTCGTTGAGGGCGCAGCGCCGGCTGGTGGGGGAGCCGTGTTTGCAGAGGGTCTGGGTGAGCTCCTTGTACAGACTGTCCGCCATGCCCCGCGAGATGCCCTCCCACGCCAGGATCAGGATGACCAGCACGGCGCTGGCGCAGTGATGACCGGCGCGCCGACGCACCAGACACAGCAACTTCTCCTCCTCGCTGCCTCGGCGGATCACCTGGCGCACACACACACATACACACACACACACACACACACACGCAAACACACACACATACAGACAGACATGCGCACACACACACACACAGACATGCGCGCACACACACACACAGTCATGTACACACAGAAACACGCACACACACACAGGCAGTCAAATGTGAATGCTACACACTGGCAGACAGATATAGCCATAACAGCCATGGACAGTCAGGCACACAACAAAGAGTTCTCAATGTAAGTTTTACAGAGGCAGTGCGCTTGCTTACCCATTTGGCGATTGGACAACCCTGGGAGCTCCTCCCCTCTTTTCCAGTAAACACCACAACCTCCACTCTCACTGCGTTCCCTTTCTCTCCATACCTGAGACACACACACAAACAGATATCACATCAATAACAGATTCCCTGGGGACCGCGGTTCACACCCTGGTCTCGCTAGATCCAAATATGGCCGGACCCCCCAGGGGAGTGGTGTACTGGGCCGCCACTCCCGAAGGTGGTTAGTTAAATTTTGGCGCGAGGGTCCACCGCTCTACACCGACTCTCTTCCAGGTCAGGTCAGATGGGGAGTGTCGCTGCACAGCTATTTTCAGGTCCAGAGATGTTCAATCTGGTTCAAGTCTGAGGTCTGGCTGGGCCACTCAAGGACATTCACAGACTTGTCCTGAAGCCACTCCTTTGTTGTCTTGGCTGTGTGGTTATGGTTGTTGTCCTGCTGGGAAGTAAAGCTTTGCCCCAGTCTGCGGTCCAGAACGCTCTGGAGCAGGTTTTCATCAAGGATCTCTCTGTACTTTGCTCTGTTCATCTTTCCCTCCATCCTGACTAGTCTCCCAGTTCCTGCCGCTGAAAAACATCCTCACAGCGTGATGCTGCCACCACCATGCTTCACTGTAGGGATGGGATTAACCAGGTGACTGTAGGGATGGTATTAACCAGGTGACTGTAGGGATGGTATTAACCAGGTGACTGTAGGGATGGTATTAACCAGGTGACTGTAGGGATGGTATTAACCAGGTGACTGTAGGGATGGTATTAACCAGGTGACTGTAGGGATGGTATTAACCAGGTGACTGTAGGGATGGTATTAACCAGGTGACTGTAGGGATGGTATTAACCAGGTGACTGTAGGGATGGTATTAGCCTGGTGATGAGCGGTGCCTGGTTTCCTCCAGATGTGACGCTTGACATTCAGGCCAAAAGAGTTCAATCTTGGTTTCATAAGACCAGAGAATCTTGTTTATCGTGGTCTGAGGGTCAAACTCCAAGCGGAGTTTACTGAGGAGAGACTTCCGTCTGGCCAGCTCTGGTGGTTCCAAACGTCTTCCATTTATGAATGATGGAGACCACTTACAACACGTATCCTTCCCCAGATCTGTGCATCAACACAATCCTATCTCAGAGGTCTAGAGGTCAGAGGTCTTGACTTCATGGCTTGGTTTCTGCTCCGACATGCACTCTCAACCATGGGACCTTATATAGACAGGTGTGTGCATTTCCAAATCATGTCCAATTAATGTAATAGCAAAGGGAGTGAATACTTATGTAAATTCTTTATTTATTTTTAATGCAAACTTTGCAAACCTTTTCTCTCTGTCATTGTGGGGTTTTGTGTGTAGACCTACTAGGTGTATATTTTAGAAGCATGTCTGATATGTATTTAGGTGCTTGATTGTGTATGGATTTGTAGACTAATAAAATAATCTTAAAATCTATTCTAAAACTGACAGGTAACCAGTGCAGTGATTTTAAAACTGGTGTGATGTGAGCCCTCCTTCTGGTCTTTGTAAGAAAGTCCTGCAGCATTTTGAATCAGTTGGAGTTGACTAATCGCTTTTTTTGGTAGGCCAGACAGGAGAGCCTTACAATAGTTCAACGTGCTAGTAATAAAACCATGTATTAGTCTTTCAGTATCAGTCTGGGAGAGGAAAGGTTTCCCCTTGGCAATGTTTCTTAGGTGATAAAATTAGGCCCTTGTCACATTCTTTATATGGGCCTCAAAGCTAAGATCAGAGTCCAGCACGACGTCTAAGTTTCTGGCCTGGCATTTGGTATTCAATGTGAGTGTTTTAAAGTGTGCAGATAGCCTCTCTCTTTCACCTTTTTCACCAATGAGCAATACTTCAGTTTCCCTGGTTTAACTGGAGGAAGTTCTGTGACATCCACATATTTATGTCAGCAATACATCTTATCAATCGGTCAACTGAGCTGTAGTCAGGGGTTGTCACAGACGGATGCACTGTAGGTTGGTGTGATTGGCTACCAAATTGGGTGGAAAAGGGATCAAATCAGAAATAATTTGAAAAAATAAATAAATGAATAAATAAATAACAGATTCAAGAAATATGTAATACATTGTGTAAAAACATCAATGCAGTTCCAACAGATCCAACGAGAGACTTTCGACAGATACTGTACCTTTCTCCCCCTTCCTGAGGCAGCACAGGCAACACACACATCCTCTCAGCCAATCAAATAAACGCAACACATGAAACATTCCGCATTGAGGCGACAGCAGAACTTGTCGTTTTTCCTTTTGTTTCTCTTTTCTCGTTTTTCTTTTTAAGCACAGTATTCAGTGTGTGTAACAGAATGTCGGATGAATGTGACCACATCGGCCGGCTGTACTAAAGAGGTTGTCATCTCTCCTCATGGGCCCCTCGTCTCAGCCCAAGGGGTTTCCTGTTCTGACACGCCAGCAGTGTGTGTGTGCGTGCACATGGGTGCGTACTGTATCTGTGTGCAGATGTTCGTGTGTGTGTTTGAGTGACAGTCTGTGTGTGCATCCAGCTAACCAGTTTTTCTTTAACAACCACCTCTAGTACCAGAGTCTAGAGGTGACAAGTCCCCAGGCAGGACAGGTGGTCACGTTGACACACGCGCGCGCACACACACACAGACACACACACACCTACAGACACACACACACCTACACACACATGAACATACACACACACAGGCGAGGGTGTGAGAGCCCACGTAGGAAACAGACTACCGGAGTCAGAAAAGCTACCTGTTCTCCATCATGTCTCTGACTGCGGCCACCGTGGGCCCGGCTCCGAGGTGAGTGTAGTACGGACCCTCCTCCTTCTCGATGATTTGCTCTGCGGAGAGAGAGAGAGAGAGAGAGAGAGAGAGGGAGAGAGAGAGAGAGAGAGAGAGAGAGGGAGAGAGAGAGAACCTTCAGTGCTGAACATCACTGCCCTCAAACTTCCAAAATCTCCACTCTTCTCCACTCTTCTCCACTCTTCCCGCCAACACGCTCCGTGGCCCAGCCGACAGCTGTGGTGGGCCGTCGAGTGACTCACCCATGCAGCCACAGGAGGGCAGCTCCGACACGTTCTTGGAGGGCGTGCTGAGCAGCTTCCTGGTGGGCGTGTCCAGGAACCTGAGGGGGTACTCCAGGAAGCCGTCAATGCCGTTTTTGGTGGGAGTAGACTCCTGCCCCAGTCCCCCGTCGGCCGACGTGGTCGACAGCACCGTGACGGAGCCGGACTGCTCCAGCTTGTAGTAGCCCTGCTGGCTGGGGGGAGGGGACTTCCTAGCTTCCGAGAAGCCGTTGGCCAGACCACGCAGGGTAGCCCCGTCACCGGAGCCCAGACCGGGGCCGTTCGGGCAGGCGGAGCTAATCTTTAGGTTAGCACCGTATTGCAGCCCGTCGCCGGGCTGCTTTACCTGAGAAAACAAACGCCCGTCGTCCTCCCGTCCGGGTCCTCCTCCTCCTCCTCCTGCCGGCGGCTCCTGACCCGGGTGGCGTCCGTTGGAGTGCGACCACAGCTGGCCGTCCCCCGGAACGTGGCCGTCCTGACGGACGTCGAGGTAGCGAGCGCC